>NW_015163607.1:1738302-1796269 GCF_001447785.1 Gekko japonicus
TATAATTAAATCTTTTCTCTCTGACTCTCCACGGCACGTCTTTAAGTATCCTAATTTCTTTTTCATTTATATAAACTTTGGATTCATTTGCCGCTCTCAATATTTTGTTTCTAGTTTCTTTTTTATGAAATTTTATATGAACTTCTCTAGGTAGTATTTTTCCTTTTTGCATAAGCTGAATTTCTCCTAAATAGCGTTTCTATTTCCCCAAAGATATCCTCTTTTGTATCTATTTTTAGTTGTTCTGCAAAGGAAGCTGCTATGACCTCTTTTAAGTTGTCTTCTATTTCTTCTGGGATATTTTGACATCTAATTATAAATTCCGCTCTTTCCATTTCAAAATTTATAACAGTTTCCTCTAATTTCTCGTTTTTAGCTTTTATTTCTTGCACCTCCATGTCCAACATTTGCGTTTTTTCTACCAGTTTGTTTGAGGTTTTTGCAATTTTAGAAATTTCTTTTTTATTATCAAACATTTGTTTTTTGATTTCCTCTGTCTCTGTTTTAATTTGGTTTGCAATCTCCTCCATTCTATCACTTATGGGAGCTATTTCTTTCTTAATTAAGTTTGAAGTTGCTTCCCTATTCTGTTGGAACATTTGCGCCAGACTTTCCTGTATATATTGTTTTAATTCGTTCATTGATTGCTGTGAGATGTTGGCTTTTAGCTGTGATATGTTTCCTGCCTGTCCTGGGGAGGGTATGGACCCTTTTCTATTTCCTCCTGCGCCAGATGCCATTATTTACAGTGCTTACTGAAATTGCTGTATTTGATATAGTTAATTTTTCTTACGCGTTTTAGTATTTTTTAAATGTCTCTTAATGGTGTCAGTAGCTTTCCCCCCCCCCTTCTCTACTTTTCCTTTCCCTTGCCTCACCCTTGCCTCACTCTTGGATTATTGTTTAGTTGTATCAGATTAGATCAAAATTCTTGCTTCCCTTTGCCTCTCTTTTTAATCTTCTTTTAATCGCTCTTAATTATTAGTCACTCTTAGTTGTTAGTCTACCTTTAAGAGGCTCTGTCCTGACTTGTAATTAAAGGGACTCTTATTTATACGTTTTCTTTTGGATAATGTCTCTTTAACGCTACTTTGTTTTGGTCCACAGTTGCCCCTTCTATCCCTTCTATCCCACACGTATATATTATTCAGTATTATTCGCTTCAGGCTCTTCCACCCCCGCTATCTAATTGTCTCTGTCTTTTTGTAAGTCAGCGTCTTTTTTTTGTTTGTTTGTTTTTCCCCTTTCCCTCTCTCGTTCACTTCCGGGTTTTACGCTTCCTCCTGGCTCTCCCTCCTGGCTCTCCCTCTGCGTCGTTTGCATCTGTGTCTGCGTCTTTCCGCTGCTTCCTTTCCGCTCTCGGCCGTCCCTCCGCTCTATGGTCCTCCTCCGGGTCTGCCTCCGCCTCCGCCTTCTTCTGTATGCCTCTGTCACTCCTCCCTCTCCGCGCCACTCTGTGTCGTCACCACGCCTCCGCGTCTCCTCGTCACCGCCGAAATTGGGAGAAAAAACGCCTCGTCACCCCGGAACTCTCTCCTCCTTCGTTTTAAAGGGACCGGCTCACTCTGCGAACTGGAGACAAATGAATAGGTTATGTAACATTTATTTTCCAAACGTTTTGCGCATTACCAATTCCGTTTCTCTCTCTGTGCGTTCTGTCAGTAGCCGCTTTATTTTTAAACTCTAACCCCTTCCACTCCTTGCGCTCTGTTTCTTGGGTAACAGCTTTCTCTCTGCTCTTTATATTTCTTATGGTCTATCGCAGAATTAGTAAGGCTAAGATTATAAAGTTATAAAGGTACTTAGCTTCCAGTATTTTCGGGCAATTTTCCTGAAGACTTCTTGGGTTCTGTGGTCTCGGCTAATGCAGGAGCTGACGGAGCTTCTCGCCTCTCTTGCTTCTCTCACTTCCTCGCTTCGGGGCGAACCCAGAATTAACTGGGGGGAGTTGCCACTCTCCCCAGACCTGGGGGTGAGCCCCTTGCTAAGTCTCTCTCTACGGGAGAGAACTTCGCTTGTTGTATTTAGTCCATAGGAAGTGAAGAATAGAGAAGAACGCTCAGAGCACTTCTCTGTGCGACCTTTCTCGTCGGGACTGGCAACAACCAAACATAATCTTCAAGGCCTGAGTTAATGCCCATACATCTATCGTCTTAACCATATTATTAGTGGAACCCATGCAACTTCATAAAATTCCAAAAAGTTTGAAGCCTTCACTGATTGCTACCACTGCTAATCGGCTCTCAGAAAGATCAACAGAGGGAGCCCTTGTAGCCCTACAAGGCACTTAATGTGCTCTTATGAAATGGACTGTGCAAAGGTATGCTTAAGGGACTGTACTGCATGGTGACCCAATATGATGCCAGTTGAGACTGCACACCTGAGAGAAGAAAACCTTCCTTTTGCATTGCTGCTCCAGTGGATCTTCAAGGTCACCTGCCCTCTTACCTGTTGTGAGATGGACCAGTTCCCTAGCCTGCATAAAGCCATGCCAAGGCACAAGGACAAAGAGCTCCAACCGCCATAAGGAGCTTCCTCTGACACACGCAGGCAACCCCCTTCCTCCTCCTCTATCTGCAAAGCTGCATGTAATCAAGAGGCTCTACACACGGTTGCTTGGCAACTAATCGCTTGCCCATCAACTACCTGGCTAGGACCATCAAGAGACAATAGCCCTAGCCCAATGACTCATTTCCTCTTCATCCAGGTGCCAGTCCCCAGTCTAAGTTACTCTCAATATTGACAACTCCCTAGCTCCCCTCCCCTTTTCCTTCTACCCAATAGTATGTTTTATGGGACGGACTAAGAGGAGGTGTGACAAGGGGATGTGGACAACTCAATCTGCCTCCCATGCCACCTTATAAAAGGTACTACCCGACCACATGGTCTCTCTCTCTACTACGGTCCCAATCTAAGCTTTATCCCCCTTATGTCCAGCTTGCTATCCCAATACCCTCTATCTGACTTTTGGTCTGCAGCAAGAGTCCCACGTGTTTCTGCTGGCTCAGAACATGTTCCCTATATCTAATTCTTCCCCTCCCTTCTTCCATTGGAATGATCCAGTCAGCAAGGACAGGTAACTATTGCTAATACGAATGTGCTTATTATCTATCTTTATTTTCCTGGACTCTGTATAAAGGTGTGTGTGTTTGTGTAATGTTTGAATGATAAGTATCTTACAGTAAAAGACATCAAATTTATACTAAATACAGTCTCCGGGTCTATTGCTGGTACCTACTGGAAAGGTGGGACCTCTGTATACAATGGTGTTTGCTCCCTAATTTGCCTATTGCCAATTAATAATCATAACTTCCCCCATATTAATTAAGAAATTAAGGCAATTTGGCCAACACCCTGAGTCCACCTACCCAAACCCCAGCAGCAGAGAGCAGATCACAAGCAGAAAGCAATGAATCTGCTCTGCTTTTAACAAGCTCTGCATCTCTCTCTAACCAGTCAACACAGGAAAGGGTGGGAGGGGAACTCACTGAATATAAAGCGTTCTGAGCCCATAGAGCAGAATGGGAACTCCATGACTGATGGCTACTAGTGCCTGTTAACCTTTTAAGTGCCCTTACTGGTGTTTCCAAGGCTGAAGAATTCCACCTCCTGTTGCCTTGGAGTTTGTAAACTGTTTAATTGATTTGCATCAGTCTGTCTCCTTTCATAAACAGCTACGGACAGTGCTAAAAGTTTGTGAAAGCTCGTGGCAGCAGAGCCACCAAAAGCTTGACTTCACAAACCACAAACTGCCTAAAATTCATCATGAATTTTCATTTGTGAGCCAGTTCATGCCCATCTCTAGACAGTACTGAGCTATGTGAACTCTTGGTATTATAGTCTGAGACAGCTTCTAAATTGGTTCAGTCTCTAAATACTGTGTCCCAGCATTTGCCCACTCCAGAAACACTAATTTTGAGATGGGTGTTGAAAGACCTGAGTCAGATTGAGGTGACGAGAGAGGAGGTCCTACAACTGATAGACAACTTAAAAACTGTTAAATCACCAGACCCGGATGGAATACATTTGAGAGTACTGAAAGAACTCAAATGTGACCTTGTGGATCTCTTTACAAAAATATGTAATCTTTCATTAACATCTGCCTCCATTCCTGAGGACTGGAAGGTAGCTACATCTTTAAAAAAGGTTCCAGAGGAGATCCAGGAAATTACAAGCCAGTCAGTCTGACGTCAATACTGGGTAAGTTGGTGGAAACTGTTATTAAGGAAAGAATTAGTAGGCACATTGATGAACAAAACCTATTGAGGCAGACTCAGCATGGGTTCTGTAAGGGAAGATCTTGTCTCACTAACCTGTTAGTGTTCTTTGAGGGGGTGAACAAACATGTGGACATAGGGGATCCAACAGATATTGTGTACCTTGACTTCCAGAAAGCTTTTGATAAAGTTCCTCATCAAAGGCTCCTAAATAAGCTCAATAGTCACGGGATAAACAGACAAATCCTTTTGCGGATCATAAACTGGCTAATTAATAAGAAACAGAGTGAGTATAAATCGGCAATTTTCACAGTGGTGGGTGGTAAGCAGTGGGGTACTGCAGGGATCAGTACTCGGTCCAATGCTTTTTTTAACTTGTTTATTAATGATTTGGAGTCGGGAGTAAGCAGTGAAGTGGCTAAATTTGCAGATGACACAAAGTTGTTCAGGGTGGTGTGAACCAGGGAGGATTGTGAGGCACTCCAAAGGGATATGTCAAGGATGGGCGAGTGGGCATCAAAATGGAAAATGGGGTTCAATGTGGCCAAGTGCAAAGTGATGCACATTGGGGCCAAAAATCCTAACTATAAATACATGCTGATGGGGTCTGAACTGGCAGAGACTGATCAAGTTCTCACTGAAAATGTCGAAGCAGTGTGCAACTGTAATAAAAAAAGGCCAACGCTATGCTGGGGATTATTAGGAAGCCAGTGTCATAATGCCCCTATATAAATCGATGGTGCAACGTCATTTGGAGTACTGTATACAGTTGTGGTCACCACACCTCAAAAAGGATATTGTAGTACTGGAAAAAGTGCAGAAAAGGGCATCTAGAATGATAAAAGGATTGGAACACTTTCCCTATGAAGAAAGGTTAAAATGCTTGGGGTTCTGTAGCTTGGAGAAAAGACGGCTGAGGGGTGACATGATCGAGGTTTGTAAGATTATGCATGGGATAGAGGAGGTAGAGAAAGAAGTATTTTTCTCCCTTTTGCACAATATAAGAACTTGTGGGCACTCCATGAAATTGCTGAGCAGTTGGGTTAGAACAGATTGAAGGAAGTACGTCTTCACCCAAAGAGTGATTAACACATGGAATTCACTGCCACAGGAGGAAGTGGCGGTGGCTACAAGCATGGACAGCTTCAAGAGGGAAGTAAATAAACATATGGAGCAGAGGTCCATCAGTGGCTATTAGCCACAAGGTAGGAACTCTCAGACTGGGGCAAGTGATGTTCTGTATTCTTGGTGCTTGTGGGGCAACAGTGGGAGGGCTTTTAGTGTCCTGGCCCCACTGGTGGACCTCCTGATGGCACCTGGTATTTTTGGCCACTGTGTGACAGAGTGTTGGACTGGATGGGCCATTGGCCTGATCCAACATTGGCTTCTCTTATGTTCTTATTTGACCTCACCCCTGCCAATGATCTCTTTGACAAAAGGAGTGAAAGAACAACACCGAAACAAATATTAAAGTTGTACAGATAGTAGCCCCTCAGCCCAATAATTATTTTGGCCTATTCTGGAAATGATACCTTTTCCCTGCATCCACTGTAAAATTTACATGCTCTCACCACATTGTACATCCTAATCCCTTGAAGTTGTGCATAGGGTTTCCTTCTGCATACAAGTTCCCTATGAATTTTATTAAACAAACAAATCAACTCACATCAAGGAATTCAAATAAAGATATGTTCCCTCCATTGTAATTGAATAAAAGAGCCTAAATTAACAAGAGATCATTGTGTAAAAAATCTGTTATGCACAAATGTTGGTATGTGTTGAAGCTATATCCTTTTATTTTGTAAGTTATATGCAGAGACAGAAGGGTTGGAAGGCAGAATTAGAAATCACTATTCAGTTTGAACTCTCAGCAACTTCTAATGTCACAAATCATAATGCTGGTCTGCCATAAACACAGATTATCTTTGATATGGTGTAGTAACAAGAAATGGAATAGAGTGAAGTATCCAAGGTTAAGTGAAATAATTGAGTGATTATTTATCCTAGGTTTCAGTGCTAGTGTTTTTACATATTTATATAATCTGTGGCTAAATTGTTCTGCAAAGGATAATCAGCTTGTCCATCAGCAACAGCTGAGACTTCAGCAGTCAGCTCCAAAGAATCTTAGCCCTGAAAGTTGTACAGAAATTTAGCATGGCCCAGAAATGCATTTCAGATTATGTACAGCCCCATTCGTTTTGACCTCACTGCCCACACACAAAGTATCCCCCCCCCTTGCTCAGCTGGGATTCTGCATCCAGAAAATATATTTCAATTTGACGCACCCACCCACTCACACATATCTAAGTCTTTGCTGGGCACCTGAAAATGTCCACAGCCCAAATGTTCACAAATCATTTTGTCCCTATTGAAACACAATTACCTAGTTTATAAATGTGTGTATAGACAGTTTCTTATTTCATTCATGAGAACATACTTCATTTTCTGTCCTGGATGACACATTGCTACATGTTTTTAAAAATCTGTTTGTTAACATTTTCAACAGCAATATAAGAATATATGGTAATTATAATACCATGAGAGTGCAGACAATAATGGAGTCATTTTCCATGTCAGTTGTTGCACAATGATACCCTTAATAAAACCCATTTTTAATAATAAAGCCACATTTTCACATGTCCAGTCTTATTTGTTATACAAATGTATAAACGTATAACCTTGTAGAAAGGAAAGTAATGAAAAAGAAAGTGGGATAAAAAAAGAAAACACTGTTAAGCAATATGAAATGTAGCAATCTTAAGCACATCTACTCAGAAGTAAGCCCAACTTTATTCAACGGGGCTTACTCCTAAGAAAGTATTATTTGGATTGCAGCCTTAGAGACAGCTCATGTGATACCTATGTTCTCTGTGTGGTGCACAGTCCCTGATCTTCCTGAGTATGTTATTGAATGCAAAAATGTAATGTGTGTACCTGTAGATCATAGATATCATCATCAGAAATTAGGGAAGGGAACTTGCCTTAGTGGTAGAGTACTTAATTGGTTTGCAGAAGTCTCCAGGTTCATATATTCCACAACTGAACTGCCTGGAGAACTGCTGGAAGGATTGTGGAAATAGCATCAATTTCCATGATCGGTTTGTTTTCACACCAAGCACTGTTTTGAGAAATTCAAGCATACAAAATCCCAGTGACATCAGTGGGGTATTGTACAAATGAGTCCTGAAACATAATATATACTACAGTGGAAAATAATATTTTCATGCATTTGAAAGTGGAGATTTTGTTTCAATTTTAACTGCTCAAACATTTGGATTATAAAGTTCAAAGGGAAAAAAACAGATTTGGAATATAAACATTTTAAATTCAGAGTATGAACATTAACTTGTGAAGTGATGCTGATTTTTTAAAATTTTGACAGATTTTAAATGTAAAATTTAATAAGAAAAACTGTCAAATATTAGTTTCACAATTTCAAAGTTTCTTTTGAGAACACTGGATTCTTTGAGACCTCCTTAGGGGTTCCTCAATGTTATCTACTGATACTGATCTTCCCTATAACATGCTATTCCAAGGGAATGTATAGTATGTTCTAAAATATACTCATAGTTCATTTTAAATGATGGCCCAGTACTATCATATGTGAAATTGTTGTGCTCTGCTGAGTATGCCCAATAATTCTCTGTAACGTACATGGCTGACAGATATGACTTCAGTCAATAGAAACTACTGCTGGATCCAAGGTAATGTTTTCTGAAAAACAGATACAATGTAAAAGGAGAATTTCACTATTTCATACATTATAATCTACCTTTTAAAGAAAAAAAATGCAACTTTCTATGGCAACTGTGGGGAAAGGAACTTGAACCATACCCTCTAAATTCATTTTGCCACTGTAGGTGACTTTCTACAAGAGACTTGCCACAGGACCACTCTGATGGAGCCAGACTCTTCCCCACTTAAGGAATGAAGGCTGTAGTGATGCCAGCCAGCCACAGAACTAGTTCCATGCAGACAATCCCAATGTAGTCTGTGCACAAGCTGGCAGCTTTCTGGCTCAAGCAGAGGCTGTGGGATGATGGCAACTATCCCTGGGGAGGATGCCATGGATCTGAGCCCAGGAAGACTTACTTTGCTCAGTTCATGTGTTCCTGGCTGAAGCACAGAAGCTGCTGTGATGCTCATGATCCAGGAAATGTGAGTGAGAGCTTAAGGAGAAAAGTAAGAAAAATCTTCTGTCTTGCTGTTCTTCTCACCCTCTGCTATTTCCTTTTCACAAGTGCCCACTTCCAACACAATGTTTGAGAAATCCTGTTGAAATAGCTGGGGGGGAGGTGCATAAATCTAGTAGAATCTCCCTGCCAAGCCATAACCCCCACATTTTTAAATGGAAAAGGTGAAAGAGATGGGAAAAAATGAAGAGGGGGGGGGCAGATGCTAGAAATGCATGAAAGCAATAAGAAGAAAAAAACCCTATAAATATAGCTATTGACATTTTTAAAGAATCCAAATTGGAATTTATTCTTAACTTTTCAATTGATTAACCAGAGAAAGTTTCTCATTTACGGTGAGACATCAAAACCCCAAAAACAAGTAAAGTAATGGTGCAGTAGTGGACCATGAGTATCTTTGGAAGATACATAACAGGGCTGTTCTGAAGTTACACTTTTGGATCTAAAAGGGCACGTTTTCCTTAGTTTGGATTTTTAAAGCTAATCCACAGGCATGAGAGATGACTTTTCAATAATAAATTACATGCTGGCATGAAATGAAGGCAGAATACAGCTTTTATTAAAGAAGGCAGCATTTAAAGTGAAGGTTTAATTTAAAAATCTACAAACAAATGTTAAAAATTTAAAAAACAAAAGAGAAATTCAGAAGAGTGTGACTCATAAGCTTCTTCCTCTAAAACCCATTGTAATTGAACCATTCAGATCTCTTTCTTCCACTAAAATTATAATGGTTCCGTGCTATCTAAGCATGTGAGACTAATAATAGCATCCATCCTCATAACCATACTATTAAGGGAGAAGATGACAGCAGGAGCATGAGAAGAAGAAACAACAATAGATGTAAATCACCCAGCCCTAGCAGAATGAGAAAAATGAAGATGTTTGAGGCAAAGGCCTAAGTATTTCCCATTTCAAAATGCTCTGGTGCAGTAAGAGTCATCACAATCTCTGAAAAACAACATAAACTGAGAAGAGGCAGAGGCACTTAATAAGGTTTCTGTAATAGTTGTTCAGTCACACAGTCGAGTCTGACTCTTTGCGACCCTATGGATCACATCACGCCAGGCCCTCCTGTCCTCCGTCGTCTTCCGAAGTTTGCTCAACTTCTTTTTTTAAATTGAATTTATTTGTAGGTTTTATGTTACAAAAGCAAAAACAAAAATACAGTACATAACTAATTTTTTGGAGTTCACGTTAAACATTCTTTCCAAACCATTTGTGAACTCTATACCATCTTTTTTGAAAAGCTTTCCCATCTTTTCCTGAAAGTATCATATTCAATTTATCAATTTCTGCAAGTTCAGATATTTTAGTAACCAACTCTTCTCTAGTGGGTAATTTCTCTGCTTTACAACATTTAGCAACAAGAATTCTGGCTGTGGTAAGGATATATGTCATATATCCTTATCCGAGTTTGCTCATCTTCATGTTCGTTGCATCGACAACACTCAAACCATCTCATCCTTTGCCGTCCCCTTCTTCTGTTACCTTCAATCTCTCCCAACATCAGGATCTTCTCCAGTGAGTGCTCCCTTCTCATTTGGTGGCCAAAGGATTTGTTCTTCAGCTTCAGTATCTGGCCTTCTAGGGAACAGTCAGGGTTGATTTCTTTTAGGATTGACTGATTCGATCTCCTTGTAGTCCAAGGGACTCTCAAGAGTCTTCTCCAGCACCCTAATTCGAAACCATCTATTCTTTGGTCTTCCTTATAGTCCAACTCTCACAGCCATGCATTACTCCTGAGAATACCATTGCTTTGACCATTAGGACTTTGGTTGGCAGGGTGATGTCTCTACTTTTTATTATGCTGTCTAGGTTTGCCATAGCTTTCCTCCCAAGGAGCAGGTGACTTTGATGGCTGCAGTCACCATCTGCAGTGATCTTGAATCCCAGGAACATGAGTTCTGCAACTGCTTCCATGACTTCCCCTTCTATTTGCCAAGGAGTGATGGAGCCGGATGCCATGATCTTAGTTTTTTTTATGTTGAGTTTCAAGCCAACTTTTGTGCTCTCCACTTTCAGCCTCAACAAGAGGCTCTTGAGGTCCTCTTCACTTTCTGCCATTAGAGTGGTATCGTCTGCATATCTGAGGTTGTTGCTGTTGCACCTGCAAATGCAGGCAAACTGACAGCAGTTACATTCCCAGCAGGAAAGGAGGACCCAGCTGAGCCTAGCCTTCAAGGACACCAGATAGATAACAGAGCAAAGCTGAGGATGCGCGGGGATGGGAAGGAGAAAGCAGAGAGAGAGCACCCCACACATTCCAACCCATGGCAGCATTAGCTGACATCCTGCCCCCCCAAGGGCCCCCCTACCTGGTTTCTTGGGGAACAGAGAATGAAACTCCCGGAGGAGATGAGGGGCACTAACGTCAGAAGCCTCCACCCACTCCCGCTATTCTGGCCCCAAATCCACCTATTCAATCAAGTAATACAGCCGGCCCCACCTCATCCTCGAAGCCAAGATGTGGGAAACTTCATAATGCTGCTTGCCATTCACCATCAAAGGAGGCGGCCAGGGGCGTTGTGGCCACCATACGTTGAGCCCCAGATATTTCTTTAACAAGCTGTGATGAAAAACAGGATGCACATGTTTTAGGTTCTTGGGGAGGGACAACTCTACAGTCACGTCATTAATTTTCTGCACTACAGTAAAGGGACCCACATACTTCCACTCCAACTTCCTGCTGGGTTGTAACCCCTTAATGTTTTTGGTAGAGACATAAATGGAGTCCCCAGGAAGTAATTCTCACCCCACAGTATGTTTCTTATCGGCTTGCATTTTATAAGCACCTTTTGCCTTGTCCAGAGTCTTTCCCACCAGGGGCCAGGCAGAACGAATGCCCTCTGTCACGGCAGGACCAGGGGGCGTGACACAAGCAAGCAAAAGTCCAGGAACAGTCCGAGGTCAAGCCGGGCAAATCAGGTAGCAAGGTTCAAGCAGGTTTAAATCATAGTCCAAAAGCAGGGTCAGACATACCAAAGTTTCAAGTCCATAAATCACAACAATACCAGAACAGTCAGAGATGAACACAGGGTCAACAAAGCCAAAGGTCAAAAGCCGAGGATCAAGCCGAGAAGAATTCCACAAGGTCTGGAGCAGAGATGCAAGGATTCAGGTCCTGAACAAACGACGTTGCCAGCACAAATGACTGCTGGCAACAGACTTGCATATATACAGTGCTAGCTAATCAACTCATTAGCTAGCCAGGAGTGAGGACAGGATCCTGTCAGTAATCAGGGCTAAGAGATCTTCTGGCACGCATGCGTGCATTCTGCCTTCGCTCTCTCAGCTGTTGTCTTCTTACATTCCTGAGCCTGGTTACAGGTGGAGGCGAGTCTGATGATGAATTACTGGGCTGCAGCAGAGACTGATCCCTTGCAGGTGTTCCCTGGGAGGCTCTATCCTCCTCACCACTTAGATAGCTTTCAGCTACAGGATCCAGTCTTTGCCTTTCTGCTGCAGTACTGTCCTCAGGAGCCTGTTCAGGGTCCTCAGGAGCCTGTTCAGGGGCATCAGCAAAGGCAGGCATGACATCAGCAGGGGCAGGCATGACACTATCCCCCCCCTCAGGCCCCCCCTCATCGAAAGGGCCAGGTTTGTCCGGGTAGGCTGTATGAAAGTGCCGGACCAAGTCCGGGGCATGCAGGTGAGAGGCAGGTTCCCAGGATCGATCGTCAGGACCATAGCCCTTCCAGTCCACCAAGTACTGCAGGACACCCCTATGAAGGCGGGAATCGAGGACCTGCTGCACCTCGTATTCCTCCTCGTCATCGATCATGACAGGAGGTGGGGGTGCTGGTGGAGTGTCCCGGTTCGGGTCCGGAGGAGCTGTCAATTGCAGGAGGGATCGATGGAATACGGGGTGAATCCTGAGATGATCTGGTAGAACAAGACGGAAGGCTACAGGGTTGATCTGGGCGTCTATTTTGTAGGGCCCAATGAAGCGAGCGTTGAGCTTGGCACAGCGGCCAGGAGCGCGGAGGTACCGGGTGGAGAGCCAGACGAGGTCGCCGACTTTCAGGGGTGTCCCTTCCTGTCGGTGGCGGTCCGCTGCCCGTTTATAGGCTTCCTTGGCATGTTGTAATTGCTCCCGAAGGAGCTCGTGAAGTGCATGGAGCTCTTGGATCCTGGCATCTGCAGCAGGAACGTCAGATGGGGGTCCAACGGGCAAGAAGAAGCGGGGGTTATATCCATAATTGGCTGCGAATGGGGTGACTTGGATGGACGAGTGCACCGCGTTATTGTAGGCGAACTCGGCCAAAGGTAACAAGGAGTACCAGTTGTCTTGTTGGTACGTGGTATAACAGCGGAGATATTGTTCAAGAGTGGCATTCGTTCTCTCCGTCTGGCCGTCGGTTTGGGGATGGTACGCGGATGACAGGTGAACCTCCGTCCCCAGTCCCTGGTGCAATGCCTGCCAGAAGCGGGAAGAGAATTGCGGGCCTCGATCTGATATGATCTGTGCTGGGGCCCCATGTAGCCGGAAGATGTGATGGAGGTAGAGCTGGGCAGTTTCCGGCCCGGTGGGGATTTTCGGACAAGGAACGAAGTGCGCCATCTTTGTGAGGAGATCCACCACCACAAAGATACAAGAATGTCCGTGTGAGCGGGGAAGATCGACGATGAAGTCCATCGAGATGATTTCCCAAGGGCTCGATGGGACAGGGAGCGGACGAAGGAGGCCGGAGGGCTTGGCAGGAACCTCCTTGGCCCGGCGGCAGACATCACACGTGCTCACATACCGGTCAACGTCGGCCCGAACCCGGGGCCACCAAAAGTCTCGGGTGAGCAGATGAGCGGTTTTGTGTTGCCCGAAGTGTCCGGCTGGAGGTGCATCGTGGGTGAGGCGCAGGATGCGGGCTCGCAGGGGTCCGGGAGGAACATAGACCCGGTCCCGATGATAGAGTACGCCGTCTTTGACCGTTAGGTCTTTGGAATCCCCTTGTTGTACCTCCTGAAGGCGTTGTTGAGCCCAAGGGTCTGTAGCCTGACTGGCCCGAATGTCCTCAGCGAGGGATGCAGGTTCGGGAGCTGCGGCGAAAACGTTAGGTGGTAGGATACTGGTGTCAGGTGCTTCCGTTTTCGACGTTGGGGTATATTCCGGTTTGCGGGACAGAGCGTCGGCTTTTTGGTTTTGCGTCTGTGGAATGTAGGAAATCGTGAAGTTGAACCGCGAGAAAAAGAGGGACCAACGAATCTGGCGCTGGTTCAACCGGCGAGTGGTTTGGAGGTGCTCCAAGTTGCGATGGTCTGTGAGTACCTGTACTGGATGACGGGCCCCTTCGAGGTGATGACGCCAAACCTCGAAGGCGGTCTTGATGGCCAGTAACTCTCTTTCCCAGATGGTGTAGTTCTGTTCGGCTGAGGAGAGTTGCCGGGAGTAATAGGCACAGGGTTGCAACGGCTGAGAGGGATCCGCTCTCTGGGATAGAACGGCCCCTAAGGCCACACTAGAGGCATCAGCTTCCACTACAAAAGGAAGGTTCGGGTCAGGGTATCGCAGGAGGGGGCCGGTCGCAAAACGTTGCTTCAAAATGGCGAAGGCTTGGTCAGCTTCCGGGGTCCATCGGAAGGGTTCCTTCAGGCGAAGGAGACGGGTCAGAGGCTTGGTGAGGTCGGCATAGGCGGGTATAAATTGGCGGTAGTAGTTGGAGAACCCCAGGAGGCGTTGAACATCCTTCCGGTTTTGGGGAGGCTGCCATTGGAGAATGGCTTCCACCTTCTTGGGGTCCATCAGCGTGCCTTCAGGGGAGATAATATGCCCCAGGAACTCAACAGACTTACGATGAAACTCGCATTTTTCTAGTTTCGCATAGAGTCCATGGGTGCGCAGGCGGTGCAACACTTGCCTTACGTGGTCAATGTGTTGAGGCACGGTGGCGGAAAAGATCAGGATGTCATCTAAATAAATTACCACGAAGCGGTCGAGGAGGTCACGGAAGATGTCATTCATAAAGCGTTGGAACACTGCAGGGGCGTTGGTCAAGCCAAAGGGCATGACCAAGTGCTCATATTGGCCATAGCGGGTACCAAAGGCGGTCTTCCATTCATCTCCTGCCTTGATTCTCACCAGGTTGTAGGCGCCACGCAGGTCTAGCTTTGTGTAGATTTGAGCTCCCCGCAAACGGTCCATGAGCTCAGGGATCAACGGGAGGGGGTACCTATCCCGTATGGTGATTTTGTTCAGGGCCCTGTAGTCATTGCAGAGCCTGAGGTCTCCTGTCTTCTTTTTCACAAAGAGGACTGGGGAAGACAGAGGAGACGTAGAGGGCCGAATAAACCCTCTGGCCAGATTTTTGTCCAAATAGTCCCTCAGCGCAGCCAGCTCCGGTTCTGCCATTGGGTAAAGGCGGCCTGAGGGTAACGGAGCGTCGGGGATGAGGTTGATGGCACAGTCGTAGGGCCGATGCGGGGGTAGCTGGTCTGCCTCCTTTTCGTCAAAGACGTCTGCATAGTCCTGATAGGTGGCAGGTAAAGCGGGAGCCGCAGCGCCCAGCAGCAAAGCAGCTGGTGATGGTTCTGGCGATGGTGCTGAAGACGGGGTGTCTACCATCGTTTCCACGGAAGGCGTGGGTGCAGGACTGGTGCCGAACTGGAGCTCCTGATGTACCCAGTCTACCTGAGGGTTGTTGTGGCGCAGCCAGGAGAGACCCAGGATGACTGGAAACCTCGGCATCCTCACCAAGTCGAAAGTTATTTGTTCCTGGTGCTGCTGTATCCACAAGGTGAGTGGCTGGGTTTCTTGGACGACGGGTCCGGAGCGGAGCAGGCGTCCATCAATGGCTTCTACAAGCGCTGGGGTTGCCTTCTCTTGAAGGGGAACGCCGTGTTCTTTGGCAAAAAGAATGTCCATGAAACAACAGGCGGCCCCTGAGTCCAACATGGCGTGGATGAAGAGCCAGCGGTTGTCTGGGAGTTGCAACCGCACTGGCACCAGGAAGGGAGTCTGTGGTGAGTATGGAGTACTGGAGGACCCCAGAATAGGCCCCAAACCGGGGGGTCCGGTCAGGCTTGGGGCTGCTCTTTTACCGGTGGAGCCGGTTGTGGTGAGCGCTTCTGCTTGGCAGGGCAGCTGGAGGCAAAATGCCCGGCTTCTCCACAATACAGACACAGCTGTTGAGTGCGCCGTCTCAGCTTCTCCTCAGAAGTAAGGCGGGGCCGAGCGGTGCCAAGTTGCATGGGCTCTGTGCCTGCAGGAGGTGGAGAGGAGCCGGGGGAGGAAGGCCGGTGGAAGGTCTGAAGGGTTCTGCTGGGGAAGGCGAGAGCCTTTTTTCTGTTTTGGCGGCGGCTCTGTAACCTCCCATCAATGCGGAGACAGAGATGGATGAGGGCTTGTAAAGTGTCAGGGCGTTCACTGCGTGCAAGTTCATCTAGAATTTCGTCAGACAGCCCTTCAGTATACTGGTCAATAAACGCTGCCTCATTCCATGTCAGGTCTTGAGCCAGCAGCTGGAACTCATTGGTGTACTGAGCGACAGAGGTTTTATGCTGAGTAAGAGCCCTTATTTTGCGGTTAGCTGTTTCAGCTTTCACAGGATTGGCATAAGCAGCGGCAAAATGAGCCTTGAAAGCCTGGAAGTCAGATAGTAAGGGAGAATTCCCCACCAGCAAGGGCGTGGCCCATTTGGCAGCTTGCCCTTTAAGGAGGCTTAAAATGAAACAAACTTTAGCCTTCTCAGAAACAAAGTCCCGAGCCCTGAGCTCAATATACAGATTACATTGGGCAAGGAATGCCTGGAACTCATCAACATTCCCACCGAAACGATCAGGAGGATTTATTGGGCAACGTGGGGGAGGTGTACCAGCATTTGCTACAGCAACAGCATTTGTAGCAGCCTGTTGTTGCAAAGCAATCACAGCTTGAGTTAAGTGCTGTACCTGTGCTAGCATTTCCTCCATGGGGTCCACACCTCCGGTTGCTCCGTCTTCCATGGTGGGGATGTGTGAGCGTTGTGGGTGCTGGCAATCTGTCACGGCAGGACCAGGGGGCGTGACACAAGCAAGCAAAAGTCCAGGAACAGTCCGAGGTCAAGCCGGGCAAATCAGGTAGCAAGGTTCAAGCAGGTTTAAATCATAGTCCAAAAGCAGGGTCAGACATACCAAAGTTTCAAGTCCATAAATCACAACAATACCAGAGGAGTCAGAGATGAACGCAGGGTCAACAAAGCCAAAGGTCAAAAGCCAAGGATCAAGCCGAGAAGAATTCCACAAGGTCTGGAGCAGAGATGCAAGGATTCAGGTCCTGAACAAACGACGTTGCCAGCACAAATGACTGCTGGCAACAGACTTGCATATATACAGTGCTAGCTAATCAACTCATTAGCTAGCCAGGAGTGAGGACAGGATCCTGTCAGTAATCAGGGCTAAGAGATCTTCTGGCACGCATGCGTGCATTCTGCCTTCGCTCTCTCAGCTGTTGTCTTCTTACATTCCTGAGCCTAGTTACAGGTGGAGGCGAGTCTGATGATGAATTACTGGGCTGCAGCAGAGACTGATCCCTTGCAGGTGTTCCCTGGGAGGCTCTATCCTCCTCACCACTTAGATAGCTTTCAGCTACAGGATCCAGTCTTTGCCTTTCTGCTGCAGTACTGTCCTCAGGAGCCTGTTCAGGGTCCTCAGGAGCCTGTTCAGGGGCATCAGCAAAGGCAGGCATGACATCAGCAGGGGCAGGCATGACACCCTCGCACCAATCCGCCACCTCCCCCCGACTCCCGTTCATTAGTCAAAAAAGGCAGAGGATCTCCCTCATATCCATACACAGCTTTAAACTGAGAAACCCCCATGGAGGAATAGAGGGAATTGTTGTAGCAATACTTGGTGAATGGCAACAGCTCAACCCAGTCATCTTGTTGATAGTTTGTAAAGCATCTTAAGAATTGCTTCAGGGTTTGATTCACCCGTTCAGTTTGGCCGGCCGTCTCAGAGTGGTAAGTGCTACTGAAGGCCTGTTCCACCCCTAGGACCCTCAGAAGTTCTCCCCAGAACTTGGCTACGAACTCGGACCCCTGATCCAAAATTATCTTATGGGTGTGTGTGTGGAGCCAGATGACATGCTGCAGAAATGCTTTAGCTAGAGAATGAGCCATGAGCACTTTGCTGAATGGGACGAAGTGCGGCTGTTTCGAAAACAGGTCCACCACCACCCATATGACTATTTCCCCCCTACAAAGGGGAAGGTCCATGATAAAATCCATGGAGATCACCTCCCAGGGCTGACTTGGGGTGGGTAATGGTTGTAGTAACCCTGGAGGTCTTCCCGGCTGAGGCTTGCACGTTATACAAGTTTAGCATGACTAAATGAACAGGGAAATGTCTTTGTGCATGCTCAGCCACCAGAACTGGCATTGCAGTAAATACAAAGTTTTCATGTAGCCAAGGTGTCCAGCCAGATTGGAGCCATGTGCTGCCTGCATGACCTCTCCCCTGAGGGAAATAGAAACAAACAGTCTATGCCCTTTGTACCAGCAACCATTGTCCTGTTGCTCTAACATCCCATCATCCTCCCCCTCCCCCCAGTCCCCTTCCAAGAATGCTGAGGCGAACGTCAGTTCCCAGCATTCTGAGCGCTCCCCTTTGGAAGCCAATGCCTGGCTGCATATGGTGACCACCTCGCCCAGCTGGGAGGGGGCGAATATTGAGTCAATGATCTCCTCCCTCTGACTGTCATGTTATGGGAGGCACGATAGTACATCAGTGAGAGAGTTGGATTTGCCTGGGAAATGGTGCAGTGTGAAGTTGATCTTAGAGAAGAAGTCTGCCCAACGTAGCTGTTTGGCATTCAGGTTCCTGGGAGTGCGAAGCACCTCCAGCTTCTTATGGTCAATCCAGACCTCGAAAGGCACTCTGGCGCCCTCCAACCAATGTCTCCAGGTTCCCAATGCCAGCTTAATGGCCCCCACCTTCTTATCGGGGGAGTATAATAAAATGTCATCTAGATAAACAAGCCCCCCCCCTGAACTGGTGCTTGTGTAACACTTCATTGATCAAGTTTATGAATACCCCAGGGGCACCCTGGAGACCAAAATACATAATTCGATACTCGTACTGCCCCAGAAGAGCTTTAAATGCTGTCTTATATTCATCCCCCTCCTTGATGCGCACCCTGAAGTATGCATCTCATAAGTCTAACTTGGTGAAGATCTTTCCCTTGGCAGCCTCCACCACCAAGAGGTCTTTAATGAGGGGCAGTGGGTAAGCATTCATGGCTGACACTGCATTTAAGCCTCTATAGTCAGTACACAACCTCAGGCCCCCATCCTTCTTCCGGAAGAGGACTGGGGCGGCGAATAAGGAGGAGGCTGGTCGAATGAAACCCTGGACCAGGTTTTTGTTGATTAACTTCCGCAGCTCAATTTTCTCCACCGAGCTCATGGCATATAGTTTGTCCTTAGGTAATTTCTGCCCAGGGAGTATTTCAGTGGTACAGTCAGAATTATGGTGTGGGAGCAACTCATCTGCTTCCTCCTCCTTGAACACCTTGGCCAAGCCTCCCACACATAAGCAGTTAAAGAGATTGGGTGTACACTATGTAAGATGGTCTCCCTTAGTTCAGGGCTCAGCCCCAATCATTACTGCTCAGCCAGCACCCCATCAGGCCACCCCTGGATCTTAGCTGCATACCTCTTGAACTCCTCAGAGTACTCTCGCACGGTCTTCTGCCCTTACTTCAGGGTATGCAGGTGGTTGCGTCCTTTTATTTCTTCCATTGGGTCTTCATACTGCACCTGGAGGGCCCACATGAAGGCATCTACCTCTTGCAGCTCCGGTCCCTGGGCATTGTGGAGGCTGACATACCAGTCTGCCACCCCCTCCCTCAGGTTTGAGGTGATGTAAGCCACCCTCCGCTCTTCAGAGGGGAACAGGTGGCCCCAGTACTGCATGAACTTCTCCACTTGCACCATGAAGAAAGCCAGCTTCTCTGGGGTACCGTCGAACAGAGCTTCCAACAGCTATTTTGGCTGGTGTTCCCTTGGGGGCCCCTCCTGTGGTTTGGGTGCAGGAGCTGGCTCCCTTGGGGGTTGGTTGGGGAGCAGAGGAGGCGGTGGTGGTGGCAGCACAACAGGGAGCTCTTGGCGGAGCAACCGTATTTCCCCTTGCAGTACCTAGGCAACTAGCCACGGGATATCCAGCAAAGTGTCTTCCATCAGGTGGGTCATCTTGGCCTGGGACACCTCAATTCTAGTGAACTGTTTCTCCCAACCGCCCTCCTCAGTTAGGTCCTGATGGGGAGGCCCCTGCGAGGGTCTGTAATCATAGCGGCTCCTGCTCCAGGGAGCTGGGGTCAGCATCCACGATTCCTGAGTTTCGGCTTTGAATATGCCCCATCGCTTAGGCTGAACCACGTCCCCGTACAGCTGACGAATTACTCCACCCTCTGCACCCAACACCGGCACCTGTGTCAGGGGAACAGTGACTGGAGTTAGGGTGGTGACCAGAGTAGTCACTGGCGTCGGCGTCGTGGGTACCAGATAGTCACCGGTACCACTGGCTCCTCTTCTCCACTCATCTTTTGAAGAGATATGGGTAGAGGGAATGATAGATCCCTGACACTCTGTCAGGGTTCCCAGTCAAACACTCAAAGACGTTCCTTCAGAAGTTTCAGTTTACTGAGAGTTAGTACTTAGGACATCATGAACTCTTGTGTCAGGAATGGTGGAATAAAAGCTAACATGTATAGATATACCCCTTTCAAACTAGACCCCCTGGTACAGTAAAACCAATAAGCAAGCACCTGCAAACATGGGCAAACAGACAGCAGTTACATTCCCAGTGGGAAAAGAGTACCCAGCTGAGCCTAGCCTTCAAGGACACCAGATAGATAACAGAGCAAAGCTGAGGAAGCACAGGGGATGGGAAGGAGAAATCAGACAGAGAGCACCCCATGCATTCCTACCCATGGCAGCATTAGCTGACACAACCTTAAATCCGGCTTGTGATTTATCCAGGCCGGCATTTCGTATGATGTACTCTGCATATAAATTAAATAAGCAAGGTGACAATATACATCCTTGTTGTACTCCTTTTCCTATGCTAAACCAATCAGTTGTTCCATATCCAGTTCTAAGGGTCACTTCTTGACCCTTATACAGGTTTCTCAAGAAACATGTGAGGTGGTCTGGTACTCCCATCTCTTTAAGGACTTGCCACAGTTTGTTGTGATCCACACAATCAAAGTCTTTAGCATAATCAATGAAGCAGAAGTAGATTTTTTCTGGTACTCCCTTGCTTTCTCCAGAATCCAGTGAATGTTGGTAATTTGATCTCTAGATCCTCTACCTCTTCGAAACCCAGCTTGTACTTCTGGCAGTTCTCTATCAACATACTGCTGAAGCCTAGCTTGTAGAATCTTGAGCATGACCTTGCTAGGGTGTGAAATGAGTGCAATTGTACAATAGCTTGAACATTCTTTGGCATTGTCCTTCTCTGGGATTGGAATGTAAACTGACATATTCCAATCCTGTGGCCACTGCTGCATTTCCCAAATTTGCTGGCAAATTGAGTGCAGCACTTTAACAGCATCATCTTTTAAGACTTTGAATAGCTCAGCTGGGATACCATCACCTCCGCTAGCTTTGTTGTTAGTAATACTTTCAAAGGCCCATTTGACTTTGCACTCCAGGATGTTTGGCTCGAGGTCAGTGATCACACCATTATGCTTGTCAAGGACATTGAGGTCCTTCTTTTATAGTTCTTCTTTGTATTCTTGTCACCTCTTCCTAATCTCTTCTGCTTCTGCTAGGTCCCTACTGTTTTTGTCCTTTATCATGGCCACCTTTGCACAGAACGTTCCCTTGATTTCTCCAATTTTCTTTAAGAGATCTCTAGTCCTTCCCATTCTATTGTTTTCCTCTATTACTTTGCATTGTTCATTCAGGAAACCTTATCTCTCCTTGCTGTTCTCTGGAAATCTGCATTCAGTTGGGCAAATCTTTCCTTTTCACCTTTGCCTTTCACTTTCCTTCTTTCCTCTGCTATTTGTAAAGCCTCATCAGACAGCCACTTTGCTTTCTTGCATTTCTGTTTCTTTGGGATGGTGCTGATTGCTGCCTCCTGTACAATGTCACGGACCTCCATCCATATTTCTTCAGGCACTCTGTCTATCAAATCTAGTCCCTTAAACCTGTTCTTCACCTCCATTGTATATTCATAAGGGATGTGATCTAGGTCAAACCTGAATGGCCTAGTGGTTTCCCCAACTTTCTTCAGTTTAAGTCTGAATTTTGCAATGAGTAGCTCATGATCTGAGCCACAGTCAGCTCCATGTCTTGTTTTTACTGACTGTACAGAGCCTCTCCATCTTTGACTGTAAATGTTATAATCAGGGGTCATAACATTAGCATAACTTATTTGCATATGCCACACCCCCTGACATCACCGGAAGTGTGTCAGAAGGCAACACCCACCACTCAGGCTCCACTGAACTGTTTTGGATTGCTAGCTATTGGGGGGGGGGGAATGTGCAGATCTATCCTCGCAGAGGAGGGAGAGCTTGTACCTGAAGAAAACTTGGTTTTAAAGGTGCCACTGGACTGTTTTTGATTGCTAGCTATGTGGGGGGGGGGCACAGATTTGCCATCACAGAGGATGGAGAGCTTGTATCTGAAGGCAGGCTGGGGGAGGGCTCTGCAACTTACCTGGCTGCTTCTTGTTCCTGGTTGCCAAACTGAAGGTTTCTGGGAGCAGGGGTTGGGGCTTGTTGCATGTGCCCACCCGCTGGGCTCCTTACTGCCGGAGCTCCACTCCTGTGCCCTCCCGCAGGAAATGACCCCTAGATATAATCAATCTGATTTCGGTGTTGCCCATCTGGTGATGTCCATGTGTAGAGTCGCCTCTTAGGTTGTTGGAAGAGGGTGTTCGCTATGACCAGCATGTTCTCTTGAAAAAAACTCTGTTAGCCTTTGCCCAGCTTCATTTTATTCTCCAAGTCCAAACTTGTCCATTATTCTGATTAGCTTTT
This sequence comes from Gekko japonicus, assembly GCF_001447785.1. NCBI lineage: Eukaryota > Metazoa > Chordata > Lepidosauria > Squamata > Gekkonidae > Gekko > Gekko japonicus. Next base: position 1,760,673 of record NW_015163607.1, read on the forward strand.
GACTTCCTGCTTCAGCATTCCAGTCCAGACTTCCTACTTTAGCATTCTGTAGTAGTACCCAAAATTATCACCACTGGCTGGGCTCCTATATTTATCATTGACTTACACAGTGCTGACCTCTATTGCCTGGTGTGCAGAGCATGTTCCTCGGTGCTAGGCCCTTCACACTTAGAGAAGGCACAGCACTTTCTAATTGGATTGACTGTGTACCTCAAAGAGCTCATCTGCAATTTCTTTATTTTTTATTGAACTTATGTGTAAGTTTACCCCCCCTCCACCAGCGTAGTATGAGGACACAACAAATAAAATACAACTACCTAGTGCAAAGGCTGTTGCCCGCCTATTAGAATATTGTGCCTTGATTATACTGTTCCAAAGCCCTTAAAAAGAGCTCAGCCTTCAAGCTTTCTAAAAACATAAAACAAGAAAGACTTCCTCACAATGCTTGGAAGACCATTCCACAGAGAAACAGCAAGCATAGAGCATTTACTGTCTACATGAAGAGGGAGAGAGTAGAAAGTGATCAGAGACACAGAATTGCCTCACAGGTTCATGTAGAGAGAGATGAGCTCATTTCCAAGGTTATTTTCTTGGCACTATGAATGTAGAGAACAAAATGCTACTCACAATCCTCTCAATAAGAGTGATCACCATTTCTCTTGAAAAGGACAAAGTGTGGATTTTCCACATCAATTACATGTATCTCATCTGGTATGCATGATTTGAAGTTGGAATAAATACATGTTGCCCCTTTCAGAAGAAACAGTGATCATGCACATCAGGAGATCCTTATGTAGCTTTGACTGAACAGCAGGTCCTGCAAGTATGTATTTCTAGGGAGACCTCCTGAATTCATTTTCTGAGGAACAAAAGGAGAAAATTTTATTAGTGGCCACATGGCACCGCACCTGAAATACAATGTCATTTCTTGGCAAATGCCTAGAAGTGACACCATTGTGTTGTGTGATGACAAAGCAATGACCTAGAATTTGGGATAAACTTGGTGTCACACCTGCAATGTGATGTCATTTCCAGTATTCCACTATTCACTGGAAACGATGTTGCATCACCAGTGCAATGGCATTCCCCCCCCTTCCCATACCCCACCCACTGGTTGTCAACCATTGTCTGGCAACCTTATCTAATTTCTAGGCCATGAAGGACTTTACAGTTATCACCTTGAACTGGACCTCAGAACAATGGGGCAGGCAGTGTACATATCTTAATATTGGAACCAGGCTGTACACACAGTTTTCACTAGCAACTTGGCCAGTGCATTCTGCACCAATTGTAGTTCGAGGAGTTTTCAAGGAAACAGTAGTCAACTGTTGCATGAATCAACAGTGTAAGGAAAGTAAAAGTGGAAAGAAAGTATAGGAACTATGTCTATATCTAGATAGATTTACATTGGACAATTTAGTAGTAATGGAGAACTAATGAGGTACAATTCTGACAACCTGATAGTTTGTGACTGGATATAGTACAAAGTGTATAAGCTATCAGATATGAAGGAGGGGTACATTTAATTTCACTTTACTATACATGTATAAACTAGAACATTCATACTTTTAAAAGGAATATGGTTAAAAATGCAAGCAGTATGTGCATTTAAGAGACAATCCTAGAAGTTTGTACAGTTTCACAGGAACTAGTTCTCAGGATCCAAATATGTCTTGAAATGTTAAGACTGAAAGCTATATGGGAAAGAGCAGAGAATACATACATGTTAAGTAACTTCAAGAGACAGAGAAAAGAATGATGAAATAGTATGAGAAAGGAACAGTATATCTGGAAAACAAGATTTTTTTAAAATAGAAGGAATTTCTCAGTTCTCAAACTCAATCGGTTGCAGGCGCACGAACACAAGCCTCCTGCAATGCCACCATCTTCCCTGCTGCTACAGATATGTACCTGAGTGCTTCAGAGGATGGTGTGCAGGTCCCAGGTTCATGTTATAAAAGCTGCCTGTTGGATTATGGACCATTCACAGACTTTCTACCTTAACATACCTCATAGGGTTGTTGTGTGGATCATACAGGGGAGAGGAGAATTGTGTCAGCTGCTTTGGTTCCCACTGTAGGGAAAGACTGCCCTTTCCCTAGGCAGAGGCTGCGGGGAGTGGGGAGATGTAAACCTGAAGACAGGCAGGCAGATAAAGGAAGGCTGATTATTTCCTGGAAAGGACACAGGGTTGCCAGCTCCAGGTTGGAAACTTCAAGGATATTTCAGGGATGAAGCCTGCTGAGGGTGGGGTCTGAGGTGGAGGAAGAGGGGGACCTCAGATAGATACAATGCCATAGACCCCACCCTCCAAATAATCTGTTGCCAATCTCCAGGTGACAGCAGGAGAGCTCTTAAAGCTCTGGTGCTAATTCAAAGTGCTGGGGAGGTGTTTTGTTCTGGCAGGGGACGCTGTGAGTGTAGAAAATGAATGTGGACAGAGTAGTGTTTTGGAAAATCTTTAGGAATTGTCCATTTACCATGGGGAACCCATCAGAGCCTCTGGCATTTTCTCACTCTGCTGGCATCAAAATCAATTTAAGGCAAAATAGCGATATGGAGACTTTCCCATCCTCCTTTGCATCAATCTGTCTTTGTTGGCAACCCTAGGCCTGCCAGCACTCTCAGAACACCACATTCTAGTGGATGCAGCTGTGATAACTCCCCCCCCAAGTGCCACCCTCTGCCTCTGACCCTGAAAGAAGGAGGCTAGCCATTGCAAGGCAAGCCCCCGTATCCCAGCATCAGTGAAGCAGTGGGTTCATGGTGAACCACATTGAATGCTGCCGACAGGGTGAGAAGAATCAGCAGTGCCGAATAGCCTCTGTCCAAGTGTCTCTGGAGATCATCCACTAGGGTGACCAGCACCGTCTCCGGTGGCCTGCTTGGTGTGTGGGGGTCGAAACAAACTGGGAGAGTCCCAGTGCCATCATGGGTGACACTAGGTCCATGGCCTGAGAGGAGACCGCATCATCTGCATGGATATTAAAGTCTCCCAAGACTAAAAGCCTGGAGTACTCCAAGGCCCAGCTAGATATAGCCACCAACAGGTTTCACAGGACATTTGACAGGACATTAGGTGGACGGTACACCAGCCAAATGGCCAAACTCTCCTCGCCCTCCCACACTAGGCCAACACATTCAAGGCTGGCAATCTTTACCTCAGGGAGTGGCCTGAAGGAGAAAGCCTCCCGGATGAGTAACGCCACACAACCACCACAACCACCACTGCCCATCAGTCCAGGACTGGTGAAGGACTGAGAAACCGGGGGGGGGCAGTTGACTTAATTTACTCCTCAAATTTGGAGTCTTTCTACTGTACCAGACCTTGGTATAAACTGGTGTACAAGTCCCATGTACCCCTCTGGCCTTGCCTGCTGCCTAGCTAATTTCCCCCAACAACAAGGCAGACCATTGGTGGTAACAGATGACAAGTTGGATTTATACCCATGATACCCCACCCTTCACTTGGAGTCTCAGAGTGTCTTACAAACCCCTTCCTCTCCACACAACAGACACCCTGTGAGGTAGGTGGGGCTGAGAGAGCTATGAGAGAACTGCTCTTGAGAGAACAGCTCTGAGAGAACTGTGACTGACCCAAGGTCACCCATCTGGCTCCATGTAGAGGACTGGAGAATCAAACTCAGTTCTCCAGTTTAGAGTCCACTGCTCTTAACCACTACACCAAACTGGCTCACTACACCAAAGAGGCCTCTGACCACCAGGAAGAGCTCTGCTGGCCTACGCTGTGCAGGTGCAAAGGAGGCAGGAAAGTGTTGTTTCTTTGCCAACATAACCACCACTGAGTACATTTTAAAATGAGCTTTTGCCTATGTCTTCTTAGATTCATTCTGAGTTTTCTTCCAGTATTGCTCTAGATGTCTCCTATGACAGACTGCACTTTTAAAAGTGACAGATAAAGGTCTGTGAAGGGTTAATTCTTCACTGAGCCAGAGAGCCTTGTGTGACAGGCTTTGCCAAGCAATCTGATTGGTTAGCATCAGCTGATCAGAGAAAGTCTTGAAAAAGCTGCATACTGAGGGGAGATTGAATCAGATTTCTGCCTTGACTGAGTCAAGTACTGACAGTTTCGGAATTCAGCCTTAGCTAGGAGCAGTTTAACATAGATAGGAGAATTGGGAGAAAGTTGGCAAGAAAGATTGAGAAGTAGGCAAAGACTCCCGTTCGAACCAAGGAAAGGGAACAGATCTTCTAGAGAAGAAGAAAATTCCCTACCCAGTCAAACAGGAAGTCAGCTTTGAAGAGTACACCTGGTCTGGTGTGGTTAGAAAGTCCCCCAAAACAACTGGCTTAGAGATTCTCAACACCATCCACGAACAGAATCTCAGTCCTGTTTCTCAGTCCCAACATTAAGTACATAGCCTTGAAATTTATTTATTTATTTTATTACATTTATACCCCGCCCTCCCCGCGAACGGGCTCAGGGCGGCTCACATAGGGCACCAAGTGCGTTCAATATACAAAATTACATAATACAAAATACAAATTAAAACCAGTTAAAATCAGTTCTATGGATGCACATAAAGACTCCTAACATCTTGCGTAACAGGGGGGAAGGTTGGGGTGATGGAAAGATGTTACCTCACCACCCCAGTGGTCTCTCTCTATAAAGGAGCGGTGGTGGTAGTGGCAGTGGCAGCTCCTACTCATAAGCCTGGTGGAAGAGCTCCGTCTTGCAGGCCCTGCGGAACTGCACAAGGTCCCACAGGGCCCTAATCTCCTCCGGGAGCTCATTCTACCAGGTAGGAGCCGCCACTGAGAAAGACATGGCCCTTGTCGCCACAAGCTTGGCCTCCTTAGAGCCTGGGGTCACCAGCTGGTGTTGTGACCCCGAAGTGCTCTTTGGGGAATATATGGGGAAATGCGGTCCCTCAGGTAAGTCGGACCCTGGCCATGTAGGGCTTTAAAGGTAAGCACCAGCACTTTGAAGTGAATCCAGTATGCTATAGGCAGCCAGTGCAGTGCTTTCAGCACAGGTCGGGTGTGCTCCCAGCCCGGGGTGCCCACCAACAACCTGGCTGCAACATTCTGCACCAGCTGTAGCTTCTGGATTTGCGACAAAGGCAGCCCCATGTAGAGAGCATTGCAGTAGTCTAGCCTCAAGGTGACCGTCGCATGGATTACTGTAGCTAGGTCATTACGGTAAAGGAAAGGAACCAACTGCTGTATCAGCCGAAGATGATAAAAGGACGATCTGGCAGTGGCCGCCACCTGGGCCTCCAATCATTAAGGTAGGGTCCAGGAGCACTCCCAAACTCCTAACCTCCGAAGCTGGCACCAAAGCTGCCCCATCGAAGGTTGGGAGTGGAAGCCCCAACCCCGATCCAGTCCGACCCAAGCACAGGACCTCATTCTTCGCTGGGTTTAACTTCAGCCTGCTCAGCCTGAGCCACCCAGACACAGCTTGTAAAGTGTCCTGGATGGGGCAATATGCTAGGGGGATAGAATATTTACAGACTACAGCAATGCTACCTGTTATGTCTTGTCTTATCCAGGCAGGGAAGATAGTCACATTCAGGCATCCACACAACAAATAGTCTGGTTTATTAACATCTCAGAAACACTTCCACAAAGAAGGCTATACACTAAAGTCAAGAGGAACAGACGGCTAAATGCCAAGACAACAGTAGGCTAATAAATACTTTACACCTGTGCAGAGAGACATTACATCACACTACCTCTGTGCCTGGCAGACTTATGCTAATTTGATCACCAAATACTACAGGGAACACAGTTTTGAGAAAGGTTAACCCCTCCCCCAGCCAAATCTCAATGATACATGCCAGGTTGGCCCTCTCATCCAGGATTAAATCCTGGATGGCTGCTATTTTTCCTGTGACTGATCTGGCATTTAGCAGCAGCTTTTATACCTTGGATGTTGATATGTTTACCAACAGCATTTTCATTGGAAGAAGAGCCAGAAAGAGTGCAGACCAAATTACATATGCCTACTACATCTTCTAGTGTCAGCTACTACTAAGTTCTGTCATCATATATCCCTACTGAACAACATGGGAACTGGAAACCATAATCTTTAAAAATACACAGCAGAACTTGGTTTTCAGCACTAAATGAAAATAATAATTTGGTGGTATGCTTGGATTCTGAAAAAGCTTTAGATGGATACATTTAAATTTCCCTGTTCTACACAAATGTTGGGAAACACTGAGGAAACAAAAAAAATGGCCTCCTAGAACTCAGCCATCCCATCCAGCATCTCTTATATTTGTTTGTTAAGACCATTCTTCCAAGAGGTTTTCCACAGCAACTTTCATAGTGATAAGACAAATTGGGATCTCAATAACAGAACATAATATGACCCATCCTAACTATAGAACAGATGTCATGGTGATTTATTATGACATAATAATATAGTTACCCCTTTGGAACAGAAGCTAGGACACTACCCAGTTAAGTTCCAGGAAGTACAAGAAAACATTTAATCTGGACATGAACTCAGTTTTTTTTTTTTTAACCCAGTTTAGGCAGATAAAATGTTCAAAAAACAAAGGAGAATACTTAGCAGCAGCTGGCATGATATTCAGTTCTCCTCTTCACAGCCAGACAAGATAAGTGCTAGAATCATAAGAAAAAGAATTATGATAAGAACAATGCCAGAATGGACAGAGTAGAGGAACTGGGAAAGGAGACAAATATGTACCACATTTGACAAACATGACAAAATCAAATGTATTCCTGAAAGGGGGGGGGGGGAATGTAATGTAAACATGTTCAAATATATTTGGATACTCAAGAGTTTATCTCTTCTGTGCATGACTGCAAAAAAACTTAAAATAAACTACATTCAAAAATGCTGAGTTGTACACAACATAATACAATAAAAGTACTATTAAGTTGCAATAGGAATTGAAGGAGCAATAGTAGCTAGTTAACTTCATAATTAATTTCAGAAGAAATACACAATAATGTATCTGCTGCATTTTAGAAGGATGTGAAGAAACCTGGTGAGAGTCACAATAATAACTGTTAAGGCTTTGACTTATGTCTCTGCTCACTATCGATCCATAACTTTAACCATCAATTTCATCTATAATATACTGGTAAAAGTGGGAACCCGCAAGGACTTGTGGGGCAAATGTTGTTTCCCTCTCCCCCACTATTTCCTATTTCCCTTCCTTGAAAGGCCCCATAGTTACTTCCCCATTTCCTGCCTCCTTCTCTCCTTTCCATCCACCAACCAACTTACCTTTATCTCCTCCCCATCTTCAGTTTCCTGACCTTCCTACAACTGACATCCTCTACCTAGGAAAACTATAGTCCTTGCATAGGGTTTGGCTGTGTCAGGCACTGCCATCTCTCTGTCTCACCTCGCACAGTGCTTGGCTGGGTGCCACCATTACCCTTGCCTCGCCTTGCACAAGACTTGGCCAGGCTGGGTGCCACTGTCTCCCTCACCTTGTGTGAAGCTCGGCCAGGTGCCATGATCTCACTTTGCCTTGCCTTGCATGGGGCTTGGCCATGCCATGTACTGCTGTCTCCCTTACCTCATGCAGTGCTTGGGTGGGTGCCATCTCCCTCACCCTGCCTAATGCCGTTTAGTGGCTAGATACCACCACCTGCATCGCCTTGCTCAGGACTCAGCAAGGCTGGGAGCCAGTGTCTGACTCACCTCATGCACGGGTTAGCCAAGTTCCAGTGTCAGCCTTGCCTCAATCAGGCAGAGGTAGGTGTGACCACCTCCCCCATTTCACCTCTCACATGGGACCTGGCAGACGAGACTCTCTCTCCTATGCCTCACCTCAGGCTGGCTGGGTGCTGCCTCTCCCACATTGCACAGTGCTTGAGTGGGTTGGTCTCAGCCATTTAGTCAGGGAGCTGGCTGTTCGGATGGGGGGACATGTGCTCTCAGTGGCCATTCCCTCCCACTTGTGTGTCATGACTCCCTGTTGGATCCCCAAGCATCGAGAATAAATCCACGTTTTAAAGAAAAGCAAAATTTATTTCAAAGCGTTGAAGACATACTCAAACACGTTCTTTGTGAGAACTGGGGATACACAGTTAGGTCAAGCATAATAAAGGAACTTCAAACAGATACAGATCCAATGAATATCTTTCCCGCTGGCGGGCTAAGGAAACGGTTGCGCGCCCAGTACATGGGAACCAGGCAGAACATCAGACAAAACACAGGTGCAGTAGTCCTGGGAAAATCAATAGGCAAGCATTACAGCATCTTCTCCCCCACACAACCTCCAGCAGTTATCTTTTGCATTCCAACGCAGGAGCAGGATGATAGAAGCCAAGCCGGGTGTAACAGGGAAAGGATATGTACACAGAGGTCACAGAAAACAGAATGGCAGCTTGCTGACATACTGCCCCCCTTAAAATACACTTACAACACACCTCCCGGCCTGGGCGGGAGACCTCCCGGGCTGGGCGGGAGACCTCCCGGTTTGTCCGGGAACCTTCTGTGGAAACTACGGATCAGGTAAGGGGCCCGAATATCCCCTTCTTCCACCCATTCGCGGTGCTGGGGACCGAAATCAACCCATTCGATAAGGTACCAGAGTTTACCACGTTTCACTTTACAATCAAGGATATCAGCTATTTCAAAATGTTCATCCCCTTCCAATATGACAGGCGGAGGAGGAGTAGTCTCTGGTCTCCAAGGAGACGGTCCAGGATCCTTCTTCAATAGACTCATGTGAAAGACAGAATGCAAGGCACGTAAATTCTTAGGCAAAACAACATCAACTGCCACATCATTTATGACTTTACGCACTTTGAACGGACCAATGAACTTCCATCCCAATTTTCTGCTAGGCCGCAGCATCTTAATGTTCTTGGTCGAGACATACACAAGATCCCCAGGTTTCAGATCAAACCCCACCACCCTACCCTTGTCTGCCTGGGTCTTGTAAGCAGCCTTGGCTGCGTCAAGTGTTTGGCATAGCAGCGGCCATGCTTTTTGCAAGGACATACACCATGTATCAGCATCCCCCACAGGACGTTGGCCCATCCCCTCCAAGAAAGGGAGGGGGGGACTGTCGTAACCAGATACAGCTTTATAAGGAGACATGCCTGTGGAGCTATGGACCGTATTGTTATAACAATATTCAGCAAGAGGCAATAATTCACACCAATCATTCTGTTGATAATTAGTAAAACAACGCAGGTATTGTTCCAGAGTCTGATTAACCCTTTCCGTTTGTCCGTCAGTTTCGGGATGATACGCGCTGCTGAGCCCTTGTTCGACCCCTAAAATGGAAAGAAGTTCCCTCCAAAATTTAGAAACAAATTGGGTCCCCCTGTCAGAAATTAACTTAGCAGGTAATTGATGAATTTTCACCACGTGGGACATAAACGATTTCGCCAACCTCTGAGCTGTAGGCAAGGAAGGAAAAGGCACAAAATGAGCTTGCTTAGAAAACAAATCAACAACCACCCAAATAACAGTGTTCCCTTTGCTCGCAGGGAGGTCAGTAATAAAATCCATGGACACCACTTCCCATGGTCTCGACGGAGTAGGAAGTGGCTGCAGTAAACCAGGAGGCTTGCCCATCCTGGGTTTAGTTAAGGCACAGGTTTGGCAAGACCTAACAAACAATAAGAGGTCTTTGCGCATTTGTGGCCACCAGAATTGTCTGCGGATGAGTTGCAAAGATTTAACGAAACTCCAATGCCCTGCCAGTTTCGAACCGTGAGCAGATTCCATCACCTCCCTCCTCATCGAAATAGGCACATACAATTTGTCTCCAGAATAAATCAGACCTTCAGGGCTACGGACACAATCAGGTAATGTCTTAAGGGAGGCATCATCCTCAGCAGTAAAAGCAGAAAGATATTTCTGGACCCAGGCCCCCCCTCCCACAGGGAACAGGGAAGGCGAAGTCTCATCAGAGTGTGGAATCGTTCGCGCCTGCGCCCGGGTGACTACGGCCCCCCCCAGATGGGAGGGGGAAAAAACAGAGTCCATGATGATCTCACGCTGACTGTCATGTTGTGGGAGGCGCGAGAGCGCGTCAGCCAGGGAATTAGCCGCCCCCGGGAAATGACGAAGTGTGAATCGAAACTTAGCGAAGAAGTCCGCCCAACGAAGTTGCTTAGCGTTGAGAGAACGGGGGGATTTCAGCATCTCCAGATTCTTATGATCAGTCCAGACTTCAAACGGCAGTTGCGCCCCCTCCAGCCACTGCCTCCAAGTGGAGAGAGCCAGCCGGATCGCTGACGCCTCCTTTTCCCAAATCCCCCAGTTTCGTTCGGCATCAGAAAACTTTTTGGACACAAACGCCAGGGGATGTAACCGACCATCTTCCCCTTCTTGCAAAATAGCGGCCCCCATAGCCACATCCGAGGCATCAGTTTGGACAATAAACTTCTTAGATTCATCAGGGCGCGCCAGCACCGGCTCGGAGGTGAACATCAGTTTAAGTTTCTCAAAAGCCTCTGCGCAAGCAGGGGACCATTTAAGCGGGGCGCCCGGTTTCGTAGCATCAAAACCCTTCCCTTTGGTCTTTAGCAACTCAGTCAGGGGAAGGGCAATTTGCGCGAAATTCTGGATGAAATTTCTGTAAAAATTGGCAAATCCGAGGAACATTTGCAATTGTTTGCGGGTCCTGGGGGGCTCCCAGTCAAGCACTGCCTGAATTTTAGCAGGGTCCATTTCAACCTTCCCCCCAGAGATGCGGTATCCCAAAAAGTCAATGCATGTCTTGTGGAATTCACATTTTGACAGCTTAGCAAACAAGTGGTGTTCATAAAGTCGCTTAAGGACCTGGCGCACCAATTTAATATGCGACTGGAGGTCCTGAGAGTACAGCAACACATCATCAAGGTAAAGGACCACTCCTTTGAATAGGAACTCATGTAGGACCTCATTGATTAGGTTCATGAAGACCCCCGGAGCCCCTTGAAGGCCGAAGGGCATAACGAGGTACTCAAACTGCCCCAAAGGGGTATTAAATGCAGTCTTACTTTCATCCCCCTCCCGGATGCGCACACGGAAATATGCATCCCGGAGGTCAAGTTTCGAGAAGATCTTGCCCTTGGTGGCCTCAGCTACCAAGTCCTTAATTAATGGGAGGGGGTAAGCATTGGACAAAGAAACAGCGTTCAAACCCCTATAGTCAGTGCACAACCTAAGCCCCCCGTCCTTCTTCTTTCGGAAAAGTACAGGCGCGGCGAAAGGGGAGGAAGCCGGGCGAATGAAACCTCGGGCTAGGTTTTTATCAATAAAGTTCCGCAGTTCGACTTTCTCAGCCGGCCCCATCGCATAAATTTTACCTTTGGGTAATTTACAGTCAGGCAAAAGTTCAATAGCACAGTCAGTCGAGCGATGAGGGGGCAATTCGTTAGCTTCCTCTTCGCCAAACACCTTTGCCAAGTCTCTATACTCTCGAGGCAAAGAAGCTAACTCTTCCGGTTGCAAAGTGCCGCAGGGGAACTGTGTGGTCGGCTGGTCCCCCCACGAATCCACCCAGCAGTGATCCACACACTTAGCCGACACAAATTTGACAACCCCTTCTTCCCACAAGATGTAAGGGTCATGGGTAAACAACCAGGGACTCCCCAGTACTAAGTCGAACTGCGATTTAGGGGTGACAATGAAGGACCTGGATTCCCAATGATCTCCCGCCCCCAACCGCAAAGCCATAGTCTCGTGCGTACAAGGTTCCATGGGTGCCCCATCCATCTGAGTAAAAATGATGGGGGACTTCAAGGGGACTATCCCCGCTTCCAGTGCAACTAACACTCTAGGGCTGATGAGATCCCTCCCACACCCAGAATCAATCAACGCTCTTACCCTAACGTGGGTTCCTAGGAGCGGATTCATTAAGGAGACAGTCACGAAAAATAGGGAAGGGGTTTCTCTCACCACCTTGGGCGCAGCATTAGAATGGCCTTGTCGTTTTGCGCCTCTCACAACAGGCCGTTTTCGTTTTCCGCCGGTTCAGCCACCAGCTCTTCTTCAGACTCGGTGGCAGCCGGTTCATTTTCCCCCGAACCTTGGGCTGCCTGCAGAGCTTTGGAGAAACGCGGTTTGGCCATCCCCTTCTTCCCCGACAGCGGTGTCTTCGGGCGGGTGTAACAGGGAAAGGATATGTACACAGAGGTCACAGAAAACAGAATGGCAGCTTGCTGACACTCCCACTGAGCTGGTTCTGGACTCTAACTCAGAAACCTCCAACAGAGACATGGCCTGGAGGAGAGCAGGAAACTCCAGAAGACCATTTCAGGGCAGATGTCCCCAGCCCATCTGCTCAAGAACCTGCCCCTGAGGAACCTGCAGTGGAAGATTCTCCAGAACTTGTATCTGAGGAGTCCGCAATAGGAGCTTGTTGTGTACCCGGAGAAACCACACACGTGGTCAGGTCCTCACATGGCCATGCGAATGGCCCAAGCTTCACTTCCAGAGACAATAGCCCGAACGGATCCTAGGGCATGTCTATCGGATGGGTAAGGTCTGAGAATGGACCTATGGGACTTGAGTGCACTGTAAATATTGTATCATGGGTGTGGGTGGGTGTGTTGGGTGTGGTTTATTACGGGGATATAAGCCGGCCTCCGGCCTGGCTACAGCAACTCAAGTTCTCCTGTATCTAATAAAGTATGAGCTGAAATCACTCCTCCATGCATCAGTCTCAGTACTTTATACCGGGGACGAAGGTGGGATCCCGATGAGCAAGCCTGACTCTTCATCCAGCACAGCACCGAGCACCGATCCATTGGAAGCCGCCACACCCTGCATTGCTCACAAGTAGCATTGCAATGCACACCGCTCCACAGGACACCGCTCCCTGCTTCTGGTAAATGAACGGACCGCTTTCATATGAGGTCTCATGTAATGACAGCCAGCTATGGAGATGGCAAATTGATCAACCTCCTCCTGCCGCCTCCTGCCTACAGACCCGGATACTCCAGACAACTGCCCAGAAGATGATCTGTCCCCCGGGGCACCTGAGGCGGCTGCTCCAATGCACCCAAGGGAGACCAGCAACACCTCAGAACCAGCAGCCAGCCAGGACCCTAGCAGTACACCGGCCCCTGTAGCAGTCCCCACAGCCAAGAGTCCTTCCCTAGAGCCGACCAGTACAGTAGGCGAGGGCTCGGCCCCGGCCCCAGAGGTCTGCTGCTCTACAAGGGAATGGAAGAGACCAGCATACTTAAAGGACTATGTCAGTTATAATAATAATAATATCTTTCAATTTATTAATCGCTTTCCCCACAAGTGGGCTCAAAGTAATTTACAGTTACACTTTAGACAGGGGACTAACAATGTTTCATAGGGGATAGGAAAGACAACATATAATTCATTTTAACTGCACACGCCATAACTGCACAGTGGAAATGTCTCTGGCTTGGATCAGTCATGTCCCGAACGGCTGCGTCGACCGGCTTGATGACGTTGGGGCTTCAGGACCCGTATGTCGTATCACCAAACTGCCACCGCCTGGCCAAAATATCCCACTGCAGGGATTTTTTGTAGCCAAGTAGTTCTTCCGCCTTTCCGGTCCTGGGGCAGGACGTCACACACACAACAGCTAACACCTTCCCACAGGGGAGTTGGTGTGCCCACTCTCTCTAAGGAGTGGTTCCCATTTTATCTACTCGCTGAGGCTTTCGAATCACTGGGTGGACAATGAGCTAGGGACAACAGGCTGGCTGCTCACACCAGTGCGGGGCTTGAACTGACACGGTTCAGATGTTAAGGTAGTGGGATATACCCACTGTGCTTCTTAAGGTACTGGTAGTTAGGGGTAATCTGGACTAAGGGTGGAGGGATGTTGTGTACTCGGAGAAACCACACACGCAGTTGGTCGCCATGCAAACGGCCCAAGCTTCACTTCCAGAGACAATACCCTGAATGGATCCTAGGGTGCGCCTATCGGATGGCTAGGATCTGAGAATGGACCTATGGGACTTGAGTGCACTGTAAATATTGTATCATGGGTGTGGGTGGGTGTGTTGGGTGTGGTTTACTATGGGGATATAAGCCGGTCTCCAGCCTGGCTACAGCATCTCAAGTTCTCCTATATCTAATAAAGTATGAGCTGAAATCACTCCTCCATGCATCAGTCTCAGTACTTTATAGAGCTCCTCCACCCAGAACTTCCCTCAGTCACCCTCAGGTCCTGGGGCAACTAAGTGCCAGTCCAGGGATCAGTCCACAACTGCACCAGAATCTGTCTCCACTTAGCAGGGACAACAAAGACAAAGGGCTCATGCCAAGATAGCCCAATGAAGACACTGCTGTCCTATTAGCCAATTTAAGCCTTGGACTGGTCCATTACGTGCAAGCTTCTGTCCCTGTTTCAGCTCCTTGCTTCCACCTGACATTAAAACCTTGCTATCCAATCCTGACTTGCCCTGCCTGCAGAATTCAGGATACTGTGAGCAGGGCCGGATTTAGATGAAGAGAGGCCCTAGGCTACTCCACTTGTGAGGACCCTCCCAATCCCCCACCCTCATGACTGGAAGAAAATGGAAGAGTGTTATAAACAAAACTGAGTGAATGATGACGGGTATTTAAAATTCTGCAATTCATAATTTCACCTCTAAGGGACATAAGATGTTATTGTTATATACCATAGTGATTGAAAAAATGCATAAATGTTAAAATTAACACTGAATTTTTTTTTGCAATAACTGAACTTTGTAAACCTTTTGTGGAATAAGCATTAATTTTTAGGAAAATGAATTTTATTCTTTAAAAAAAACAACCTTGAGTTTACCAATTATATTGCCTGGGAAGTGTAACTACTATGATCATGATTACCTGACAGTGTGGCACTTTTAGAATCTACTTTATGTTGTCATTAAACAGCTTTAAAATACCTATTAAGAAGTAAACTACAACCATCAAATACCGAAAGACTAAAAATGTTTTGTTCTAGCCTTCCTCATAGCAAAATCATCCAAAACTTCATCAAAATTTGTTTGTCTAAGTTTGTCACTTTCAATGTACAGAATACTCAGTGCGGACAACTTCTCTTGGGATATCGTGGCCCTTAATTCATTTTTAATTCTTTTGAGTCTTGAAAAACTCTCTCCCAAGCAGTTAGTGACCATAAAGCTAAGAAATAGCCGCAAGATTGCTTCCACATTAGGAAAGGCCATCTGAATTTTTTTCTTGTATATAAATTGAGTAGCCAGTTTGTGGCTCATGAGCCCCGCTTCACCTTCCCACCTCCTTGGTGGGCTTGTGTCACTCTTCAGTAGCTGCCACCACTCACTGACTTCTCTATGTCTTTCTTGAGGGGCAGTGAGACCCCTCTGGCTGACTCCTGGGGTTTGGAGATGAAAACCCCTAACTTTGGGTTTCTCCTGGAAGGTTGGCACCTGCACATTTTGGGCTTTTTCCCTCCCAGGACCCTTCTTAAGGCACTGGTAGTGGTCAGAGCACCAGACTGGGGGTTTAAACAAAGAACAAAGATTTTATTGACTATTTACAAGTAACAGGATTTTAAACACAAAAGACACTTTAAATCAAACACAGAAAGGAAAACACCAACGGGAACAAATAAAATAAGACAAAACATAGTTCCTCTGTCCCTGAACCGATCCCTATACTTATTTTCCCTCAGGATGAGCTTCAGTTACCAACCTGCAGCCTGGCCTCCTATCTTCTACGGGTAGTTTTGGATCCCTCCGAGGATCCCTTTCCACTGCTGCCTTCCCTGATCCCCAAGGTCTCTCTCTGCCTGCTGTGGGCAATCTGCAGCAAGAGCCTCCTGGCCTCTCTGAGGGTTGCAGGATGACTCCCGCCTCCCAGGCTGGCTGGAGCATTTATATCTTCTGACTCAGCCCCCTGGCTTTCCCACACTTTTTGGCCATAGCGGCATCTGGGATTTGTAGGCCTACCCTGGAGTTTTGCCCTACTTCCCAGGGTGGGTGGCCATTTTAACTAAACTAAACAACCTAAACTAAAGCAAACACAAGATGGAGTCTATTCCGTCACATCCAACAACCCATCCAACAACTTCATTTTCCAATCTAAACATTTTCAAAAGTTTATAAACTCCCAAAATTGCAAAAGAGAATCAAAATAATTTTCTCCAAGACACATGCAATTAGGAGCCTTGAACATAGGTTAATATTAACTATAATTTCTCATCTAATAATTCCAGGAGTTTCCGGTGGCTGCGAGATTGCGCAGTCGGACCGAGAGAGCCTCCGCGTCTTTGCTCCAAAAAAAGCAAAATAAAGACTAATTGAGGACTATAACGACAAAAACAACTTGCTGATAAGAATGGGGAAGCAAAGAGGAGGGAAAGGAGGGAAAGCAGCCAAGAAAAACAACGAGGGAGCTCAACAAAATGAGCAAACTATGCAACCATCGGATGAGGACTCCCCTCCCCCATTAGAAGTCGACTTGGAAGAAGAGGCACCTAGCCGGCAGAGTAAAAGAAAACGTGAGGACTCAATTACTAAGAAAGACATACAGACCATGCTGGTGGAAATGAAAAAAGAAATTAGAGACAGCATCACCCCTATTCATCAGAAACTGGATGCTATGAATCTCAGCCTAACAGATCTGCGGGAAAGGACTGACCAGGCACTGACGCAAGCTGCTATAAATAAGCAGGATATACAAAGCCTGAAGACTTTTGAGACTTGGAGTAAGTCCAAGATTATTCTTTTGGATATTAAGGCTCGGGAAAGGAAAATTAAATTCAGGGGAATCTCCCCAAACTTTTGCATAGACAAAGACCTCACGGACTCTTTAAATCTCTGGCTCCAGGAATTATTGCAGCTGCCGGCCGCACCAATTAGCCAAGCTTATCGGCTGAAACCACCACAAACAGGCTCGCCTACTCTAATCCCAGATATTCTTGCTGAGCTGACAGATATCAAAGTAAAGTCTTAGAAGCTGCAAGGAAAAATAATGGGCTCCAACTAGAGGATACTAAAATACAAGTGTTCAAAGACTTGCCATCTGAGATATTAACAGCACGCCGGAACTTGAAACCAATTACAAAGCGGTTGACAGAAAAACAAATTAGATACCGCTGGCTTCCACTCGGACACTTACAAATAAATTACAAAGGCAGAGCCCACACCGTTTATGATGTCAAGTCCGGAGAGGAAATGCTAACTGCTTTACAACTTTAAGCTTTGGACAAAAAATGAGAGGACAACAGGTTTAACTCTAGATAAGCCGATTTAATATTAATATATTGTTTTAAACATGTGACACTAAGGTACAATAGGAGCATAGCGGGTAAGGCACTCGGGAGGAACTCCCTTATCACCTTCTATAGGGTGGGGCCTTAGGAAAAGACCCCCTTTGGGATTTCCAAAGTCCCATAGAGAGGTGGCAACATCCAAGAACTCCGCCATGAAGATTTAAATTATTTGGTTGTTGGTTTATCTTTCTATTTAAGAGCAATTAAAAGGCTTAATATAATACGGATAAGATATAAGAGAAACTGTCTGGGACAATAATAAATATCATTTTATTAAGTTTGTATTACTTGAGTTGGAGTTTAAGGAAATAAAAAATAGTTTTCTAAGCAATCACTGGCAATGACAGGGGGAAAAATCTTTTTGTTTTAATAACCATTATAATGTAAACAGCCATTGCCAGGGATACGGTGTAAAAGAGGATGTAATGGACTGTATAGTATCTTAAAAAAATATATGATTTGTGTTGTTATCATGTGATATGCAAAATAAAAATATATTAAAAAAAAGAAGAAGGATCAGGTAGCTGGCGATGTGAAAGATTTATTGACATGACAATTGACACCATCAATATTTCTTTTCATATCCAAGAAGTTCTGAGAAAGGGGTTGCAGGTGCATGCTGCAGGCACCGACAGGGTTCTGTGAAGTGTGAAAGATAGACTTCCCTGCCTGGGAAGGGTGAGGCCAGTGCCAGTCACATGTGCTTGCTCTGTTCACACCAAGGAGGAGGCAAGGAATGGAAGGGACTTGGGAGAGCTTGCTTGGTTGGTCTATCTGCCCCAGCCAGCCCCCCACTCGCACTCTCCCACTGATTAAAGTGCAGCACATACCACTACTGACCTGACCCTTGAGCTGGGGAAGGCTGTGCAGCTGGTTGTTGACTCTCGGCTGCTGGCTCTGGAGTCCTGGAGTCTGTACTCTGAATAGTGGCACCAGGGACCTAGAAGGGGCAGGGCTTGTCAGTCCAACCCCTGCACAGTCTCATCAGGGCTGGCCTTAACGCAATTGAAGCAATTTGGCCAAATTGGGCCCAATGGGCCACTCCTAAGGGGGCCTCTGCACCAGGACAATCTAAATGGATTTTATTTATATCTCTAAGATTCTGCAGACTTTGGCTGTGAACTTGGGCCCCACAAAAAATTTTCCAGTTGGGCACCTTGCTGGCCTTGTCTCCTGGCATGTGTGGCAACGTTTGACCTGATCCTCTATCTCCCCATCCATACCGGGCCACCACACATAGCTGCGCACCAGGGCTTTCATGTGCATGATCCCCAGGTGGGTTTCGTGCAGTGCCTCTAGTATGCATTTGCGCAGGGGATTGGGGATGACTACCCTACTACCCCATAGTAGACAGCCTTTGTGCACTGACAGTTCATCCTGCCAGGACATATAGGCTGTGAATTCTGGGCCCACACGACTAGTGGGCCAGCCCCTCCCCACCCAGTCCAGAACCCGGGACAGGACGTGGTACCATTTGGTGTGGTTGGAGACCTCGTGTACCTGAACCAGTCGGTTGGGGAGGTCCTCCAGCAGCAGGATCTGGTGAGCGGGAGCCGGAGCCGGTTTGGAGATGGACAGCGGAAGGTGGCTGAGAGCATCAGCGTGGCCCATTGCCTTGCCAGGTCTGTGGATCAGGGTGTATTGGTACCCTGCAAGGAAGATAGACCATCGCAGCACCCGTGGCGACAGCATCTGGGGTGTTTGGTGGTCCAGGGCCAAGAGTCCCAACAGCGGTTTGTGGTCTGTGATGATAATCGTGAAACTTCCGGACTCCCGCCACAATAGCTAACGCCTCCTTGTCTATTTGAGCGTAGCTCCACTCCGCCAAAGACAAGGTGCATGCGTAATATGCCACCAGAACATCATGGCCTTCCCCCAGCCTGTGTCCCATTACCGCTCCCACCCCATAGGACGATGCATTACATGCGAGCACCATGGGGAGGGATTCATCAAAATGGGCCAAGACGACATTTGAAACCAGCAAGTCCTTAATGGCCCAGGAAGCCACGGCATGGCACGAGCCCCACTGCCACGTGGCGTTTTTGTCTAGGAGGCAGTGGAAGGGCTTGGCCATGGCCACCTTTTGTGGGAGAAAAGAGTGATAAAAGTTCAAAAGGCCCAGGAAGGCCTGTAGCTCTGCTTTGGATGAGGGGTTGGGCACATTCACAATGGCCTTGATCTTTTCTGGTGTGGGGTGGATGCCGCTGGCATTGACTTTGAAACCCAGGTACTCGACACTGGGGACCCTGAGCAGACACTTATCCTGCTTTACCTTCAGTCCAGCTGCGTTGAATCACTGGGCCCAGTAAACTGGTGAGATGGCCCTTAACCATGACCAGCTCCAATGGCCCTTCAAATGCCTGTATTTTACGTGGAACTGGCCCACCCCTTTAATAGATATGGGGTTCTTTTGGAAATCCCTAAGCATGAGGCCGGTGTCTTTCAGTGGGGGTCCTCCTTTAGGACAGAGCATGTGGAGGGTCTCCTCTGAGATTATGGAGAGGGAAGACCCAGTGTCTAATTCCATTGTGCATGGGGCGCCCCCTATCAAGACTGTCAGTTTGATCTTATTGGATAACCCCTGGGGCAAGAAATGTACCTGGTTGAGATGGACTGATGTGCTGTAGAGTTCCGCAGGTTCCTGGTGTGCGGTGGTGCATCAGTGGTTTCCTTTGGAGTGGCAGGCACGGGCGATGTGGCCCTGCTTGCCACAAGAGTTACAGACGGCATCCCAGAAACAGTTCATGTGGTTCTCCACGGCATGTGCAGGCTGCCAGTGTGCCGGAGGATGCAGCGGATGGTGATGGGCGAGAGTCATGGTGAACGGGCCGACAGACATGAATTACCTCTTCCTCATCTGAGGAGGCTGGGGCACCCCTGGGGATACCTGGTGTGTCGTGGGAGATGGTGGATGATCCCGATGTGATCTCTCAAATGCATTGGCAGTCTAGAGTGTGATCTCGAACTTAAGGTCAGCAGTTCCCATGAGCTTTCTGCAAAGCTTGGGATTCCGGGTGCCCCAGACGAACTGTGTGAGGATGATTTCCTCGACCCCTGGCAGCTCACAGTTGATGGCTAGCTGGCATAGCTCGGTCATGTAGATGGTGGCCCCTTCTCCAGAGTTTTGCGTTCTCAGCCATAAGTCCATGCGCCTCGCCATTTTTGTGGGCTTTGGTACGAAATGGTCATTCAGAACCTTTAGGAGATCCTCGTATGTTTTGTCAGCCAATTTCGCTGGAGCTATGAGCCCCTTGGCCAGACGGATGGTGGCTACCCCACACGAGCTTAGGAGCAGGGCTTATTTCTTACCGGTGTCGGTACTGTCGTGGAAGGTGAGGTAGTTTGTCAGCTGGTCCACCCAGGCTTCCCAGAACTCTGGATGCATGTGGTCGAATACTTCAATGGTTCCCGGAGCTGCAGCTATGACTCGAGGGTGGTGCGGGGAGTGATGATCAGAGGAATGGGGCATGGTGCAGTGCTGCCAAGGAGCGATGCAGGGCACAGTGTCGGTCCAGAGTTGGAGTCAGGCTCGCTCATCGGGATCCCATCCTTGTTGCCAGTATAATGTAGTGGAGTTCCAGGCATAGCATAGTAAAATCAGCTCAAAATAAGATAGCCAGTTCATGGCCAGCTTCTATGCATGTCCACAATCACACCCAACACACCCCCAATTCCCATGATAGGCTGTATTTACAAGACCCAGTCTATAATAGGTCTACATCAGGATCCGGGCGACCTTATTGGTGCGCGCTAGGATCTGCGGTGGCTATTGTTTTAGGGACCGAAGGTCTGCTTGACCACGTGGCCTGGCTAGCGCCACCGTGGCCATCTTAGCACATAACATAGTGGCTCCTGTGATGGTGGAGAAGAGGCTGACCTATTGGCGTGGAGGCTGGGAGCCCCAGCAGCCACAGAGGGCCATCTCAAATATACAAATTCCACTAGTAGAAAACACCACCAAAAATTGTCAAATCAATATATTTAAACACTTATAAAGTTGGTGGTGTCACAACAACAACATTTACACATACTGTAACTATATTAAGGCATAAAATACAATATTTCCTCTCTTTTTTTAAACCCCCGAAGGGGTATTTTTATTGTTTTTCAATAGACTACAAAACTACAAAGAAAAAAAATGGGAAGGGACTACATCTATGGAAAAAGGAAAGATACCCACACTAACTAAAAACCCAAGAGTGAGAGATCATAACCCAGTTAAACTAAATGTTAGTATTACATTTGTTAATAAGGCAATATACTTGTAGAGTTCTTGCTTTGCACTGCTTCTATGTTAGTAAATTAGTTATCTTGAGAAGACTTTCTGAGCATGATCATTTCTTCAAAGAGCAATTTTCAGAGTCCTTCTGCCCTTACTTTGGCTTTCTGTCTCTAAAATCATACACAGTTTTCGTCGCGCCCATAGCCGCTTCAGCCGCAGAGTCCTCGTCCGAACCAGAGGTTGCTGAGTCACTTGACTTGGTTTCTTCCTCCTTAAATTCTTCCCCCTTTCCCAGCTGGCGTCTAAAGAATTCCTTGGCTTTAAAAATGGAATCAATCTTCTCTCTTTTATCATTGATTTTAAAGATGACATCCTCGGGGATCCCCCACCTGTACTGAATTCCGTTGGTTTGAAGAAAAGAAATTAAATCCTTGTAAGCTTTCCTTTTTTGACGAATTTCAAATGGAATGTCCTTTAAAGTCTTAATAATTGTATTTCCCAGTTTCAGTGGGGTTGCTGAAGTTGCTTTTAATATGGCATCTCTGGTCTGTCTTCTTGCAAATCTTACCACAATCTCTCCAGGCAGGCTATTTTTTTAATATATAATTGGAGTATGCCCTATAGACAGTCTACATGTCCTTTACTATTTCTTCCGCTGATAAGCCTTTAACTGGAGCGATAGCCTTGGTCAGAGTCTCCTTCAAATCTTTTTTGGTTTCAGGGACCCCCTGGAACCTAAGAATCATGTTAGCCATTTCCATTTGGAGCTGTAACAAATGATTTTTTTTGACGGTTTTGCCTTCTTTCAACTTCTCCCACTCTTTTCTTCATCTTTTTATTACCGGTGTCCATCTCTACTATTTTTCCTGTTACTTGTTCCACTTTCTTGTCTGTTTCTGCCAACTGATGCTGCTGTAAAGCGAAGTTTTGATTCAACTAGGTCAGCTGCTGGTTAATACCATCGAGTTTCTCTACCACCGGCTTTAACTTTCCTCATGTCGCCGCCATTTTTCCAATTTGTTTACAATTTGTTCAAACTGTTATACAAAGGCTCGAAGGGCTCATCGTTTCGCAGCAGGCTCTCAGATAAATCTCTCAAAACAAATCGCTGTTTGCTTCCCCCCTCTCCCCCTTCGCTTCGGTTGACTCTTTATGCGCATAGGAGGCATCCCTCCCTGCTCTCCGCTTTCCCATGGGAGGGGGATTTGCTTATCAATCAGTCCACTCAAACAGAACTCATGTTCATTGTCGGTCTTCAATCAGACATCACTCCCAATCATCGTTAAATAAATAAATAAATAAATAAATAAATTCCGCTGGATCTCTCGCGCTTGCCTTAGTCAAACTAGCTTGTGCCCGAAGGCCACTCAGCAACCGGACCGTCAGGGCGGAGGGAAGCCTCTATTCTCCAGCAAATAGCTGTCAAAGAGGCTAACCCTCAAAAGCCCTCTGGCTTGGAGCCCTTCCCGAGAGCTCCGTGGAGGTGCCACTTGAGGTGGCACCTCTCCATTTTGCTGGTTTGCTAATCGCTCCTCTGCAGGTCGGAGAGAGCGACCGCCATCGCTAGTCCACTTCCGGTTCCTCTCAATATTTCCTCCTTTGAAGATAAGACATAAAGTCCATGTATTCAGTGTAACTTGATAACTTGATAGGAGGAGTCCACATAGTCATAACATATTTCAAACAGCCTTTGCAAAGACGACTATTCTAGATATTTTGAAGATGTGTTTCCTTTGACTTCTTCAGTTTGCTGGCTGTGTGAGTGGTTATGGAAAAATGCCTAGCCACAAAAAT
Organism: Gekko japonicus; assembly: GCF_001447785.1. Classification (NCBI taxonomy): domain Eukaryota; kingdom Metazoa; phylum Chordata; class Lepidosauria; order Squamata; family Gekkonidae; genus Gekko; species Gekko japonicus. The sequence goes on from NW_015163607.1 coordinate 1,783,854, forward strand.
ATATATGAAAAACAGAATTGTTTTAAAAAAACATGCCTGAAAAATACACTCACTCTAATTTCAGCAATTTCAACAGACCACAAGGTTTATAGTATGAGGAGCGAATCATAGGTTCTCAGGAATACAGACAAAGATGCATGCCAATTTAAAGCGCAACAGGGAGAGAAACAGGTGTATCCAATTTAAATTAGTCCCATTTAAAGGGCTCTATTTTTCTAAAATAAACATTCTATAATATTCTTTTTGTTTACAAAAAAGCTGAAAAATCAATTTCCCTGTTCAAGCCAAAAGGTTCATATGTTTTCAAATCAAAGATAAGGCATGCATCCCTCTGTAACAGAAGATGCTGCACATCCTGCCTTTGGGGCGGCTTATTATGGTGTACAAAAATCACTCCAAACTTCATGTTGTCCACATTATGCCCAGTACTAGCATAATGTTCTCCCATTGGGATATTTTCTACATGTCTAATTAGTCTAGATTTATGCTCAAGAACCTGGGTTTTAATAGCTTTTATTGTAGACCCCAAATATTTTTTACCACATTCACATAGGGAAATATACACAATAAAAGTGGAAGAAATTTACTAAAGGTGATAGAGATGTATGGACAAGAAAATTAATGGTTATGGAAAAATGGTTAGATTTATTGGCTAAAATAATATGGAGGAGTGTGAGTGATGCAATAAGAAATGTTAGTTGGTTAAATATTAGGAAGAATTTAAAATAAGAATATGTTTAACTAAATTGTCAATGTAGTGTATTGTGAAACATTATTGTGAAGAATCTTTGTGGTGATTTATGTATGTGTGTCTATTAAGCATAAAACCCAATAAAAATAATTTTAAAAAAAGAAAAAAACCTTTTGGTATATGGCTGTTCCCTTCTAGTTGCATTATATCTGCTCTAACCAAATGATTTTTAATATTTTTATTACGTCTCCAGCCTATATCTGGAGGAGATCCACAACAAGGTAGATGTTAAACTATATACCAGTGTTTATAGATTATGTCTAATACCGTTTGCTAAGGAAGAATATTGAAAAGCCCATGATATTTTATTCTGTTTTGTCCTACTTCTGTATTCCAACAGATTTTTCCTTTCACTATTGTCAGCTCTTTCTCTTGCTTTCCTTATTACCTCCTTTGGGTAACCCCTATCTTCCAACTGATTGCTCAAATTGTCACCCTCCTTTTTATAATCAATCTTATAGGTTGAATTTCGCTTTAATCTTAAAAATTGGCCAGACGGTAAATTATATCTAAGATAAAAAGGATGAAAAGAAGAAAACAATAAATAAGAATTTTTATCTGTTGGTTTATGAAAAGGTTTAACAGCCAAAGTTTTATCCTTACTGATACAGACTGTGGTATCCAAAAATATATCTGCATAGAATCACAAACTAATTCAAATTTAATGGTCTCATGTGTCTTGTTGAGCTATTGAAAAAATTGCCAAGGTGAGGGAGAGGCTAACCCAGTGGTAAGGAAGGGGGTGCGGTGAGTGCTGAATTGATGGAGGAGAGATAAGTGCATCCTTCTGTGCAAGCACACAGTGTTCTACTGGGTTTAACCCTGCCCTCCCCCCATGTATACTTTCTATGTTTTTTAGATTTTTCTGCAACCTGCAGATTTCTCCAAGTTTGGGGGGGTGGGAATCTCTTTTCTGCCAGAGTGGGCCCAATCAGCAGATTTAGATATCTGTAGATTGACACACACACACTCTCATGGCTATAAAACATATAGATGATATTTTACAAGGCTGTTGCTATCCTTACAGTGGTAGTTTTTGCTAAGATTTTCAAAATCGTGTTGTTTAAATACTAAGGTATGACAATCAATTATACTTTTTCTTGCTTGTCTCTGCTGTACTAATCCCTATTAACCCCAGACATCCAAGTGATTGGGTAAAATTAGGACAAAAACCTTTCTTCAGCACAAATTAATAGCCTCATGCTAAACCCCAGTTTGAATGGATTTAGGATGAAGACTAAGAGCTATGCCACATTTCTGAGTAATGTCAGTGCACCCCAAAGATATGCTGATGCTTCCAGAGATACACCAAGCCCCACCATTATTGCATCCATGAGACATTACATGAGTATAAAGCGGGGTGGCACTGGGAGCATTACTCCAGTGAAAATCCTGACATGTTCCCCACACATATGCACCCTGCTGTTTGAAAAGTGGGCATTCAAGGTTCTTCTGTTTAGCTATTATAATCTGAGTAGCTACCAGGAAGTTTTCAATAATGTTTATAACTCCTGTAGGGCTTACTGAGGTAACAAAGTAAACCTTACAAAGAGTGTAAGGTATGCATATGTTTCTCTTCTGTATTTGGTCATGTTATGTAGATTCTGTAAAATGTAATTGGATGAAAAAAGGAACAACTTGCCAGCTTTCATTGTGTCATTTGGCAGATGGTAGTACTTGCATATGCTTTTGAGATCTCATTTGCACAAGAGCTTTTCCAAAGAAAGCACACAAGGTGCTAGAAGACTTGCATAGAGTGGGTGTCATAGCTGGAAATATTCCATTTCATAGTGCTATAAAAAAGCAGCATGACAAATGATTAGGCGGGATACTGTACATTCAGGTGGATCACGCTTGGTCTGAGTTCTCTGCTGTGGCCTGTCCGTCTTGGGTGGCCCTTCACGGCATAGCCCACAGCTTCATTGAACTGCGCAAGCCCCCTCGCCACGACAAGGCAGTGATCCATGAGGGGGATACTGTACATACTGCATGGCAATAAATTCAGGGGAAATAACTTAGGTGGTAGATCAAATTGGGTACTTTGAAAAGAAACTTGTATCAAAATAGACCAAAAGAAAACAAAATCACTATAACAACTTAGCATTCTTATTTGATATAAAGATACAGAATATCGTAAGGGGGAAAACAGCCAAGTTCTTCACAGGCATGGTACATGCTATTGCATCATCATCTTAATAAAATACTTCGGATGCACTCTTGGCTGTAGGGAAGCAAATGACCAGCTTTCATTGATTTTAATGGGAGTGGGATTTCACCTTTAGAATGTAGCTAATGAGTCATGTGTTCATAATGTTGCATAAACACTATTAATTACTCTGCTTTTCTAAACAAACCACAAGCAGAAGCAGGCTTATTGGAGTTGTGCCAACAGAAGCACATATAAGCAATGTAGGAAGCTTTGGTTGAGAAAGCCTAAACACTTTGGACACATGAGTATTACTCAGTATGCAGTAAAACTATTCATAACTTTATTAAGGAAAGTTATGCTGGAGAAACATTAAACATAATAGATTCATTGCTTTTCCAATTTTCCAGTATTTTTCATCAGATTCTGGTTTTGGTTTAATGCATTTTCCCTCCTCAAACCATTCAAACCATATCCTGACTGCTGCAAACAGATGGATTTTCATAATACAAATGTATGAAAATGAACACAATCAATGGAAAATGTGTGTGTTGCACAGCAACAACAGAACAGTCATTCATTACATTTTCAGAAATGGAGAGTGCTAGAATGGATGCTCCTCAAGCAGCGCTTCTGATGACGTGGCCCTGATTCTCAGTTCACATGACAAGAGAAGCACAGAGTTGCTTAGGGTTCCTCATTTCTTCTTTGGATTTCTAAAACCTAATAGACACTCATTCAGAATAAAACTCATTGAATAAAGTACCACTTTCTTCCAAACAAGCAGGCATAGATTAGTCTGCACTTCTGCCTTTGGGAGATCCATTTCTAACTCTACGGATTTGAAATTTATCAAATTGGCATAGTAGTGCACTTGAACAAAGCATCCAAGTAGAATGCTGATATGTCCTGTTGCCTTTTACTGTTCTTCCAGTGCTAAAAAAGCAGAAACTGATAGCAATGATTGAAACTGATTACAGGAAACATTTCCATGAATAGATGATACAGACAGAAGAGATGCCCCATGTTAAATAAAGTGAACTGAATGCCTTGTGAAGCGGCAAACTACCTTGTTTTTTCCCTGTTAGTCAGTCTTCATGAATTTGTAAGAATTAAAATTTCTATTCTTGTATCTATGAATACATTGAGGAAAGAGCAGCACTATCCATAAAGGATTCCCAATAAAAGAGATATGTGTGAAGCTGTCTTCTCCATTGAACTGAATGGGAAATTTAAACCATCAGAAGTCTATCATTTTATAAGAATAAGCTTTAATCTTTCTGCATAGAAACTCAGATAAAGTGTTGTATTCTCTCTCACTCACTCCTTCTCTTTTACATACAAACATGCAGTCATATCCTGCAGTTGCTCATCTATCCCATTTGCACAACTTCTCAGACACATATTGACACACAACTGAAGTATCTCATATATTTGGGTAAATCCCTTTCATATGGACTCTTTAACCTGCTTTGGCTTTGAAAGCAATGAACTTTTTACAGGTTTCATACAGTTTAAGGATAAAACACTGTCCTTCCGCAGGTAATAAACCCTAATCTGGTGGGGGGTGGAGGAGGGTGCACTTTGTCCTTAAGGTGTGCAAAGGCCATTTACCTTCAGAAGCCAAAGCGGGTTAAAAAGAGCATGTGTGAAAGGGACCATAATTTTATGTTAAGGGAAAAACTCTTCTGTCTTTTGCTCTGAATAACATAGTGAATCCCATTAATCTGCTCTGGTGTTGCCTGGAAGTAGAGTAGGCCCCAGAGAAAGATTCTTTCTGGTTCCCCACACTGCTCACACCTCAACATCATATGATAAATCACCTGATTTGAATGAACGGATAGATTGGTATACACACACCTGCCTTGAACTATGGGAAAATCTTTTTGGCTCCTCTGCAAAATATGACTTAGGTCTTCTCTTTAGGTTTTTTATGCACATCAGTTTTCCTTCACTTTCACTTTACATGTCTGTCGGGGAGGGGGGCTTGTGCACATGTTTTTATTGCTTTACTTTTGTTAGCTTTCCCCCATGTTTTCTGAGTGCTGTGAATTTTTTCCTGGTTCACTTCCAAGTCGAAGCAAATCAAAAAGCAGAAAGAAATCATCAGAGTTTTCTCTCCTGCCTTTTGCCACCCCTTGACACCAGCTTCCCCACCCACTTCAGTTGTTCCACCCATTCAGCCACTTCCAGCACTGTAAACAGAAGCCCAAGACAGGACCAAAACCTCTTGCAGCACTTTTTAATTTTTCCCATTGTTTAATTTTTTAAAAATTCAGACTAGCAATAGAACACTAATCAAGAATCCCCAGTACCCATGGCTGCAATTAGTGTCTTATCACTAGTCTTGGATCACTGAAAAAAAAAATGACCAGGGGGGGTTAAAAAGTAATGTGAGAGGCTTCAGTACCCTGCTGGTATTGGCTTGAAAGGGGGATCAGAGAGGAGGTAAATGGCAGTATACCCAGTACCCAAAAAAAGGATTTCAGTGCTGCATGCAAATGAAATAAAGAGGGAGGGGAACATCAACAGAATGCAATTGACCTAAAGTGCAAAGAGAGAGAGATGCTGGGATGGGAAACCTAAATTGGGAATTTCCTCATCCCCCCTCCCCCCTACTGAGAAAGTGATTGTTGTGTAGTGGGTTCGTTGCAGGAAAGCTCAGTGATTCAGCATAGTGATCAGATCTGTTCATTAGCACACGTACACACAACAACAAACTAGTCCGCAAGGTCTTGTATTTATTTGGTCCCCAACCAATCCCTAGTCAGCTCTACTCTTCCTACTGGTGGGTTTGAATGTCCACCTAGGGATCTTATTGGTGTTCCTAGGATCCTTGGTCCTTTTGTTATTCAGGACCAAGCTTTGACTAAGGCACTGGCTACCTGGTGACTCTCTCTGGATACAACAGTTATGCTGGGGTGAAAATGCTGAAGGAGCCAAGATTTGAAAACATTTTTACCCTGAATGTACTAACTGTACTAAGTGGGGGGGGGGCATTTTGGCCGTCTCTGGAAGCCGAACATTAAGATGGCAGTTGAGCCACATGGGCCTTCAGCAAACCGCTGAACTTAAGAATCTCTCAGGACCAATCCATTTGGAGAAAAGAATGCAATGGGCACATGAGAGGCTTTAAAAAACTGCCAAGATGACAACCAGTGTATAGGATCAAATTAGAAAATCACAAACAGAAAACGGAGGGCAGGAAATTAGCATTACTGCACCATTGCACTAATGCACCATTGCACTAGGGCATTGACAAAAATGCAAAAGAACAAAAACAAAAAACCTTTGTCACTACCCACAACCACATCATGAATGAAGTCCCCACCCCACTTAGGGAAAGTGTGAATCTTTTGATACATGTGAAGAAAAAAAGGTCCAGATTTCTGAGGACCAAAAATCTGGAGGGAAAAGAATGGTGTGAAACGCAACAAGAAAAAATCTGACTCCATGCTTCAAGACATGACTGCTGTGAAAATCTGGAATAACCTGTGCATACGTGATAGGCCTTTAAAAAATGAGCTTTTCACCTTTCTTTAAGAAGCACAACCTAGGAAAAATTCAAGAGATGTTTGGGGTTTTGCTTAGACAAGTAAGGCAGAACCTAATGCAAATGAATATGTAGTTCATAGTTTACTAGAAATAAAATACTATTGCTTCTTGAGAGATGAATCTTAGCAGTTTCATAACCAGAATGTCAATGATCTATTGATGAATATTAGCATTGGAATTTTAGTGATACCATCAAGTACACTGTGGTGACATATGCAATGAAAAGGAGAAACATTTTCATGTAACGGTAATTACAATATTTTCTAACAATCTGCTTCATAAAGCCAAAAAAAATGCTGAATGATTTAGGGTTATGAAACTGAAGTATATATATGCTTAAGATTTTTTTAAAGTTTGCTATCCCTATCATTAACTTAGTTAGAAATCATTCACAATGAATATAGTCAACTTATAAATGGCTTGGCAGATATATTTGTTCCCCAGAATGTGTGTTAGCTATTTAGAAGCTTTACTGCTCTCTGCTCCAGTTCATGTTGTGACACTGCTGCCTGGGTCAACCTGTCAAGCAGAACAACTCTTTATTTCAACTACAATGGCAGCAAAAATCTCAGGTGGGAGCTAAAAATCTGCTTACTAAATTTTAATGAGCTTATATTGGAAGGGAAAAATTCTCAGAAAAGTTTTTAAAAAGGCAACTTGCCTTTCCCCCATTCATCTGCAGGTTATTCCTGAAAATATCAGCTACTCCTGAGCAGAATGTCCTGATTCTTCAATATTTTCATTAAACTTTAATTTTGTGTTAGCATTTCCTAGAATTCCTGTTGTATAAAATAATATTGTTTCAGTTAAAAACAGCTGTAAGGGAGTATAGAGGTATAAACTGGTGAAGACCTAACAGATATATCTCCCCTTTCCCCAAAATAATTTTTGGATTCCAGTTTGGGTTTAAGGTATTCTACAATATTGGCAGGTCCGTAAAGAGATGGGAGTACCAGACCACCTCACATGTCTCTTGAGAAACCTGTATAAGGGTCAAGAAGCAACAGTTAGAACAGGATATGGAACAACTGATTGGTTTAGCATAGGAAAAAGAGTACGACAAGGATGTATATTGTCACCTTGCTTATTTAATATATATATGCAGAGTACATCATGCGAAATGCTGGCCTGGATGAATCACAAGCGGGAATTAAGATTGCTGGGGAAAAGATCAACAACCTCAGATATGCAGACGATACCACTCTAATGGCAGAAAGTGAAGAGGACCTAAAGAGCCTCTTACTCAGGTTAAAAGAGGAGAGCGCAAAAGTGGGCTTGAAGATCATAGCATCCAGCCCCATCACTCCTTGGCAAATAGAAGGGGAAGTTGTGGAAGTAGTGACAGACTTCACGTTCCTGGGATCCCAGATCACCACAGACTGTGACAGCAGCCATGAAATTAAAAGACGCCTGCTCCTTGGGAGGAAAGCGATGGCGAACCTATACAGCATGATAAAAAGTAGAGACATCACCCTGCCAACAAAAGTCCGCATGGTCAAAGCAATGGTATTCCCAGTAGTCATGTATGGCTGCGAGAGTTGGACTATAAGGAAGGCTGAGTGCCGAAGAATAGATTCTTTTGAACTATGGTGCTGGAGAAGACTCTTGAGAGTCCCTCGGACTGCAAGAAGATCAAATCAGTCAATCCTAAAAGAAATCAACCCTGACTGTTCCCTGGAAGGCCAGATAATGAAACTGAAGCGCAAATACTTTGGCCACCAAATGAGAAGGGAGCACTCACTGGAGAAGACCCTGATGCTGGGAAAGACTGAAGGTCAAAGAAGACGGGAACGGCAAAGGATGATATGGTTAGACAGTGTCATAGATGCAACGAACATGAAATTGAGCAAACTTCAGAGGACGGCAGAAGACAGGAAGGCCTGGCGTGATCTGGTCCATGGGGTCGCGAAGAGTTTGTGCGACTGAACAACAACAATATTGGAATTAAAAAACAAATGTATTAAGAAAGCAATTTGATAGTGGTTTTGTTATTCTCAATACCATTCCAGATATGACTCTTCCACCTGCCCAACTGGAAGATGATACTCCTTACAAAATGGATCCTTTCTAGACAGGCGAAAGCAACCACATTCTGTGACAAAATTATCATGAACACAGTCAGGCATCATTTAGTGTAAATGATGCCCTCCCTTCTTGAAACTCTAAAGTAAAGGGGAGGCTGTATTTTATTTTTTTAACGGAATATATGGGAAAGGAGAGCTAGTTCATACTCCTTCTGTGTGCACTACAGCCTTACCTCAGTGCACTCTATTTCTTTCAGCATTTTTCTACCAGCCTTGTTGATTTCAGAACCTATATATACTTCTAAGGGTGAAATGAAAGAACCTAGTAGATAGCATCCTCCTCATCAATATATCTCATCCTCAACATATAGCCAGGCCTGTGAATACTTAACTCTGGAATCAAGCCAGGGCCAGACAAGACAGATCTTTCTACAAACATGAGAAAAGCCCCAGATCTGCCCCCCCCCCCAATGAAATCTAGAAGAAAATACACTGGGGCGGGGATTACAGCTTCCCCAAATTTTTATACATTAACACCTGTGGCTTTAAAAAATGAATGACCTCAGTGGCTGTCACTATGCAACAACAACAGTATTTCCAGGCTTGGTTTCTATTAGTAAAAGGCAGGGAGAAAGGGCAAGGCCCTTTCCAAGACTATTTTGGCCTTTGAGGGAGGGCTCACTGGGGCCATGTCCTGCAGCAGCCACCAGGCAACTTGATACCATGTGACTTACATGACTCACCCAGGCCCAGCTGCTGGCTTTTGTTCAATGGCAGCTACCATATAACAGCCAGTGTGGTGTAGTGGTTAGAGTTTTGGATCTGGGAAAGCCAGGTTCAATTTCCACTCTGCCATGGAAACTTATTGGGTGACTAGTTATACATTCTCAGCTTAACATACTCAAAACTATGTTGTTGTGAATAAAACAGAAGAAAGGAAAATGATGCAAGCTGCTTTGGGCCCCCATTATGGAGACAGATGGAATATAAATGTAGTAAATAACTAATAAATATAGCAGAAGCGGGGGGGACAGATAAAGGTTGGTTGATGGGTGGGAAGGAAAAAAGGAAGCATGGAAGGTTGATAGATAAAGGTTGGTTGGGGGTGTCCAGGAGAAGGAAAAGAGGAAACAGTGTGGAAAGTGGGATAGAGGGGGAAATGATGTGCCCCTGCAAGTCCTTGTGATTTCCCCACAGTGCAGTTGGTTCTGGTCCAGCAGCCAGAACACAGAATTTTTCAGGGAAAGACTGGGAATGAAACCTGAAGACAAAGGGGCAGAGAAAGATAGGTTGGCTGGTGGGTGGAAAGGATCAAATGAAGTGCAGTGGCTGCCACATCCACAAGTCCTCTTCCACAGTGGGACAGAATTATTGTAAAGATACCCCTGAAAGTCCCTGCAGGTCCCCCAGTTGTCTAAAATTAATTTCAGAATTTGGTCATGTTCTATGTTCTGCAGTATTTCATTCTTTTGCATGCATGTGATTTGTGAAGCAATGTTTGTGAACTGAAGAACCACCATGAACTTTCACAAATTTTGATACAGTTCGTGGCTGGCTACGGTGGTTCGTGAAGAGCAGAAAGCGGGGAGGGGGTGTTTAAAAGCTCAACTGTTTGATTTAAATGGCTGGGAGCCATTTAAGCCACTGCTTTCCGTTCCCTATGGTTTTTTGCAGAGCACAGAAAACAGTGGGTTAAATGGCTCCCTGCTTTCTGGTTTCCGTGGCTTTTCATGGGGAGCAGAAAGCAGGGGTTTAAACTTTAAATGGCTCTGCTGTTATCTGGGCTGTGCCACCAGAGGACTACTAGGCTAGCAGTAGGGGAAGCTGGGCCTACAAATCCTAGAAGGCCTTGGGAAATTTTGGTGCCAATTTTGACCAGTAGGGAAGAAGAGGGCTGGGGAACAAAAGAGCTGGTGCCAGAGCAAAAGCTGTTCTTCCCAGAGGGCAGAGCCAGAAGGAAGGCTGCTAGATGGAAGAGAGCCTCATCCTGAGGGAAGGGTGAGTAGTCTAAGGCCACTGCAGATAGTGAGCTAGGGACAGTATATATTTAGACGCATTAGGGCATTTGATTTCTTTTCTTTTCACCCACTTACTTTTTTTAAGTACCCATAGGTACACTTTTATTATTTTTCATATTATACACATCTGGAACTGCGGTGATACCACCTTGGATCTAGGACACTAGTTATTGGATAGAGTACTGTGGTTTTAGTGTTGGATGTTTTTATTATGTTTTTATCTATGGCAAGGTTAACAACCTTGCCTCTGTTGGCCGCCCTGAGCCCACTGGGGAGGGCGGGGTACAAATGTAATAAATAAATAAATAAATAAATACATATTATACACATACATACCTACATACAACATATAAACAAACAACCACTTACATACATAAGACATACAAAGAGATCAGTATATTTTCTTATTACTCTATTACCATATTTAAAAATGTTCTTAAATCACTTTCGATAAGTTTGTTTAAGTTTGCTTAAGTTTCTCTATACTCTTATCTTTTTACCATAGTTTCTATTAAACTAAAAGAGATTAATAATACCAAAAATTTTATTACTTTAAACTATGCATTTATATTATACCAGTCATACAGTTTTTTCCACGTCTTTTGAAATGTTGGGTCTGTTGTCCCTCTCATCAACTATGACAGTTTGTCATTTTCAGCTGTCTCCAACAGTTTATTCACATATTCTTGCTTCTTTGGTGCTTCCATTTGTTTCCAATATTTTGCATATAATATTCTTGCTGCCGTAGATAGATGTACTATCAAATATCTGTCATCTTTATCAAAATCCTTTGGAAATATGTTTAGTAGTAATATTTCCGGCAAAAATGGTATTTTAGATCTCAATATCTCTTGCATCATCTCGTGGCTCCATCTCCAGTATCTCTTTGTTACATCGCAAAGCCACCACATATAATAAAATGTACCTATCTTATTTTTACATTTCCAACATGTATCTGAACAATTTTCATTCTGCTTAGCAAGTTTATCTGGTGTAATATACCATCTATAAAACATCTTATACATATTTTCTTTATATGATACTGCCTTAGTCATTTTAATGTTTTTAGACCATATCTGGTCCCACTCTCTCCAAGTAATATTATGACCTACGTTTTGGGCCCAGAGAATCATATTTTGCTTAACTGTTTCATCTACAAGCAGATGCTCTAACAAAATTTTATAGATTTTCTTTATCATCCGATAATACAGGAGTTTTTCTAATTCAGTTAGTTTGTCATTAAAAACAGTCTTTTTATATTTATTATAGATAGATTCTAATTGCATTTTATTCCACCAAGACAAGTGTTCTGGCAATTTCAAGCAATCTTTCTCATCCAAAATATCTTGATATCTAAATAGCTCTTCACCTGTAAAGACATTTGGCAAGGTAAATGCTTCCAATGGTATTATGAGTCTCGATTTTTTAATATAAAACCTTCTATAAATTGGGTCCCATACTTTTAATAAAGCCGCTCTTAGCCAGTGCTGCTTAAAATATTTCTGTGTTGTGGCTTTCTCATACCATAAAAATGCATTCCATCCTAAAGTTAAATAGTGGCCTTCGAGTTTCAGTAGCCTTCTGTCTTCCAAAGTAATCCATTCCTTTAGCCACACTAATGCTGTGGACTTATAATATAATAGCCAATTTGGAACTCCAAATCCACCTTTCTCTTTAACTTCTTGCATAATTTTAAGTCTTATTCATGCTCGCTTTCCTTGGCAGATGAATTTGGATGTTAGTTGATCTAGCTCTTTAAAAACCTTTTGGTTTTGTAAAATGGGGATTGTTTGAAAAAGAAACATCCATCTGGGTAATATATTCATTTTTATTATTGCAATTCTTCCCATCATGGATAATTGTACATTTTCCCAACCTCCTAAGTCTTGTTTGGTTTTTCCCCATAATACTTTATAGTTGTC
>NW_015163608.1:0-50728 GCF_001447785.1 Gekko japonicus
ATACATTTACAACTATAAGTGCCTCGGGGCCACTTTGAAGGAGGACTGCCATCGCCTTTTAATTCAAGGATTTCAATGGTGTACACTTTCCTCGTAGTGCAGTGGATATTAATATTCCCAAACCCCCTTTTAGCCTTCCAGGACCAGCACCAGGAATAGCCCCAATATTAAAAGAATGATATCCATCAATTAAAAGATCATTTGCTGTCCATGTCTCTTGGAGCAAAAGAATATCCTAACGCCAATGGAAGAATGAATGATCTAGGCTTCTAAATCGGGACCAGCCTGCTATGTTCCAAGATATAGTTTCCAAAGAATTTACTTTCCTGGTTTTGTGCTGGTTTAGAAACTGTCATGCTTTAGGCACTTTGATATTGGGATGATAGTTAAAACATAAACAATCATTAAAACCCAAGTATAAACATCAGATGTCCCAATAAAGGTGAGAAGGATTTAATTGGGTAGAAATTTAGGCTACAACTGGCTTTTTCATGATTAGATTTGTCAGGATAAATTTGCTGCCAGGATTATCTATTATGAATATTGAGGTTAAATTTGTTTGTACAATGTCAGCAAGTAAACTCGGTGAGCTAAGAATATAGTTTAATTGATTTTGATGTTGACGTAAAAAGAAAATAATAATAATCTAGTGGCATGTCCATGCTAGAAAAGAGGATAGAATGGAGATCCTTTCTCATATGCCTGCATTAGTGTGGCCCACATTGTGGGATGACCATTCGGATTTTTTTTTTAATGTGGTTGAATCCAGATGTCCTATTCTATTCCTCTTCTAACTAGAAAGCCCTGACCTGGATGGCCCAGGTTAGCCTAATCTTGTAATATTGCAAAAGCTAAGCAGAGTTGGCCCTCATTAGTATTTCGATGGGAGACCACCAAAAGTCTACCTCTGAATGTCTTTTTTCTTGAAAAACATTTGGGGCCACCATAAGTTGCCTGCAACTTGATAGCACTTTCTTAAAACTCCCTATTTCCTTTGTTTTTCAGTAAATGGTTCCATTCTCTTGGATAGTGCCTCCCTAGTGTTTCTGTCACCATTTCTTGACACACAGCCTTTCTTGACCTTACATGCTTTGTGTTCCCTCGCCTGTATCCTGTCACCCCTTTCCCTTTTTTCACACCTTATTCTTTGCATAACCTTTCCTCAGATTTAAATTTCTCTATTCCATGTCTACTCAGCATCTTTCCTCCAGGTACCTCAATTCCTCAATACCTCTCCCTTTCCTGGAGGATGCTACCCTCCTTGATCCTTTCCAGTCCGGCATCCGCCCTGGCCATGGGATGGAGACGGCTCTGGTCGCCCTTACAGATGACCTCCATAGGCTGCGGGATTGGGACAGGTCAGTGCTGCTGTTGCTCTTAGATCTAATGGCAGCATTTGACACAGTCGACTATGATCTGTTAACCCACCACCTCTCTGACATGGGAGTTTGGGGGACTACCTTACAATGGTTCACCTCCTTTCTCCATAGTCAGAGACAGAGGTGGCGCTTGGTGAGAGGGTCTCCCCGCAATACCCACTTGAATGTGGAGTACTGCAAGGGGTGATCCTCTCACCAATGTTATTTAGCATCTATATGTGCCCCCTTGCCCAGTGAGCCAGGAGTTATTGGCTGGGTTGCCATCAATATGCTGATGACACCCAGTTCTATCTGTTAATGGACGGTCATCCATCTTCTGCCCCTGACATTCTGGCTGAGGCTTTGGATGCTGAGGCTGGATGGTTGCAGCAGAGCTGGTTGAAGCTTAATCCATTGAAGACGGAGGTCCTGTACCTGGGTTGAGGGGGGGGGAATGGATGTGGGTAGGGTTCATTTCATAGAAAAAGAGGTGAGGAGCTCATTAGCTTAACTTATTAGCATAACTTATTTGCATATGCCACACCCTCTGACATCACCAGAAGTATGTCAGAAGGCAAGAAAGAAAGAGAGAAGAAGAGAGGAAAAGAAAGAGGGGAAAAGATGGGAAGGAAGGAAGGAAGGAAGGAAGGAAGGAAGGAAGGAAGGAAGGAAGGGGAAAGAAAGCAAATCGGGAGAGAGGAGTGGAAGGGAGAGAGGGAGGGAGGGAAGGAGGGGAGAGCTGGAAAGAAGGCAAACTGAAAGAAGGCAATACTGAACCTATGAGAAGATATGGTGTTTGGCATTTGGGGAAATGAGTTCCTTTTCCAATAAGACTTTTAAACCAATTGAGTTCTCAATACAAACCAGGAATGATTAAAATACCCAATCCCCATTTATACACCACACACTGTTCCCCAGAAAAGAAGCATGAAGGTACCTCCAAAACGTCAGTCCTAAGTCCATTCTCTGGTCTCTCCTTAAATCCATTTTCTTGGCAGTCAAGTTCCACCAACTCCAGTGGAATTATCTTCTAGGGAAGAGTACAGAGAAGCACCTCCCCACCAATAGACCCATTTCTCCACTCTGTCTCAGGTCAAATGGGGAAATGTGTAAGGATGAAGGTACAAGGTCAGAAGCACAGGCTGGGTAAAGGAGGGCCAGGTACAGAAGGATGCAACAGCCAAACCAGATGGGCATGTGCAGAGCATGGGTGGTAGAAGAGCTAGAATGGAGGCACACAAGCAGAAAAAGGGGACACGGGGTAAGGGGTAAGGAGATTCAAACAGAAGAAAGCCCCATCCTCACTGGGCTGCACTGCTTTGTACTGCAGACAGGGACCAACATGATGGAATGCTGGAAGAAAAGTCTCTAGCCAAGTTTTCTCTCAAATACACCAGCCTTCTAAATTTAGGACATTCTTGTGCATTTAGGAGAATATAGTCCTGTGAGCCTCTCATCTGCTGTCTGAATTGGTACAGCCCAGAAAGGGGGGGGGGGCAACTCTACTGCTTCTTTATTTAGAACATGTATATCTAACCTCCTGCAATACCTGCTTGAAGAGGCTTGAATTGCAAAGGTAGAAGCATGGACATTAGCAGGACATGTGGGCCTTTTTGAGTAACAGGAACAGTGGCAAAAGTTACAGGCAGGGGTTGGGGGGGGGAAGGAAAGGTACTACAATCTCCAAATGGCACATTGGCTTACATTCATCAGTCAAAGTCTGAACTGACTCAAGTCCTATTTGCAATGCATGTCATTTAGAGGCTCAACACAGCAATTTTCAACTTCTACCTATCTAGGCATTCCACCGTAGGGTCATCCTAAAGTAGACACACACACTACATCCACTAGCAGCTTGACACCAGGGTTGAGCCTCATCAGGCTTATGGGTGTAGAAAAGGGTGGCTGACAAGAGAGAATCAGTGTCTAAAGAATATTTTTTAAAAGTTTATTAAGCACCTACTACAAAGGATATTGTACAACAGTTAGAAAAAGCCCTGCCCCCAGGCATACAACAAAATTATAAGTGTTGGAAAGTGCGTAATTTGATGCCTGGTTTTTATAGCTGCTATGGCATTGTTTGGATTTTACCTGCTGCTATTGCACTGGGTTTATGCCTTGAAATTGACTTATGTCCCTTTGAGTTCCTTGGCACAGAGAAAGCCGCTCACCTAAATTAAATTAGGCATTTAGCAAAAGAGCAGGGGCAGGGAGGACACAAGTACACAGGGGAACAACTACTGCTAGAGGCTCCAAGGCCTAAACCAACCCCCATCTCCAAAGCAGTATTTCCCCCCCCCATCAATGCAGAGGCAAATGAGGCATGTTGAAAGTATTTGAAGCTGGTTGTGTTAGCACCTGCAACACAAGGGCCTGGTGGCACTCCTCAAGGGGCAGTTTCGGTCCTGCAATTGCTGACCCGTGATCTGATCTCCAAGGGTGATTTAATTAATTAAGACAAGGGAACTGAGAAGGTACCAGCCCCCCCCCAATCACTTAAGAACAAGAACTCAAGCTCTGTGGCAGAGGAGGGCCCAACCTGCCTCTGCAGCGCCCCAGCAATCAGCAACCTGTTACCATTGTTAAGCCTCAGGAACAAACAGTAAAGACGAGTGCCTTGCGCAACTTTGCCTCCCTGCTAAAGAGTCTATATGACTCACAGCTCCACATGCCCCAGGTGTGGGAGATGAGGCTGAAATGAGGGCTGGATGTGGGTATCGGGGCGCCTTTGATGCCAACCCAGAAAGTGAGGAGCCTGGGAGTAACACTGGATGCCTCTCTCTCTGTGGAGGCCCAGGTTACTGCAATTGCCAGATCTTCATTTTTCCATCTCAGGCACATAAAGCTGCTGAGACCATATATCTCCCCCCATGCAATGGTCACTCCCAGGCTTGATTACTGCTACTCAGTTTACGTAGGCTTACCCTTGAGGCTGACCCAGAAATTACAGCTGGTGCAAAATGTGGCAGTGCGCCTGCTGACATCAACACCTCTGCGGGCTCACATTGGGCAGGTGCTCCGCCAACTCTATTGGTTACCAGTTGACTTCCGGATTCACTTCAAGGTGTTGGTAATAACCTTTAAAGCCTTACACAGCCTGGGACCCACATATCTGAGGGACCGCCTCTTCCCATATATGCCCTGAAGATGGACCAACATCTCCTGGTTCTCCCTGGCCTGAAGGATGTCCTTCTTGCCTCAATCAGGGCCAGGGCTTTCTGTGTCCTGGCCCCTGCCTGGTGGGACATGCTCCCAGTTGAGATTAGGGCCCTATGAGAGCCAGTTTGGTGTAGTGGTTAAGTGCGCAGACTCTAATCTGGGAGAACTGGGTTTTTCCCCACTCCTCCACTTGCACCTGGCTGGATGACCTTGGGCAAACCGTGGTTCTGATAAGAGCTGTTCTTTAAAAAGAGCAGTTTCTGTCAAGAGCTCTCTCAGCCCCACCTACCTCACAGGGTGTCTGTTGTGGGGAGGGGAAGGGAAAGGAGTTTGTAAGCCACTCTGAGACTCCTTTGGGTAGTGAAGGGCGGGGTGTGAATCCAATCTCTTCTTCTTCTTTAATATGTCAGGGAACCTCCCACAACCAGTTGACTTGTCTGAATCGTGATTGTGTTTTAATGTTTATTATTGTTTATTATTGTTTAAATTTCAACTGTACTTATTGTATTGTTCAAGGAGGTTACCCGCCCTGAGCCAGCTCGTAGGATGGGCAGGCTATAAATACAAATGATAAACAAACAAACAAATAAATAAACTCCTGTAACCCCTGGGACATTTTCATAGTCCTCAGCCTGTAACAAAATGCTACTCCTTTCCCAAGGAATTGTGTAAAAGGTAATCCCATCCAAATGGAAAACTTTCCTTTGCATGATAGTCAAGAGTCTGAAAGCTTCCTTGAATAGCTGGGATGTTCTTGAACAGGATTCCATGCTGCTCAGTCGACTGGTATCAGAAAATTCACTGCAGTAAACACAGTATAGCATCACTGTTGGAACTCTGATACTATCTGATTATTAAGAGCTTATATACTTTTTTATTTGACACTGACAAATTGATCAGAAGACAGCAAGCATAAAGTGTGCACATTTTATGTTCAGAACTTGAATTTTGAGGTCAGAATTTGAAATTCAATCCAGCTTTGATCAATGTTTCAGTAAAATATCATACACTTATATTACATAAGAACATCCTTTATGAACAAATAACTTAGCCATGGACTTAAATATGTTCTGCTTTAATCTTCAGTAGTTCTGTGAAAGGAGTGACACTGATATAAAGCAGGATTTAACTTCCACTAGAACATTTAGGCAAGGAAGCAACTCTGGCTATCTGCATGGTTTCACACTTGCTACCTGTGCCAAGCTCCTTAATTACAAGCAGGTTTCTTTTTCTTTTCCTTGACATTCCAGAATAATTGCCCATAGGTCAACTCAGGTCAATTGCCATGAAAGTATAACTGATCTAGACAGTGTGCAGGTATGCAGGGACTCTGTCCAAAAACTCATGATTGATAGTAATGAATCATAGGGCTTGTTTCTGCAAGTGTTAACACTCTTGTCTATTCCATTGTCTCTATTAATAGGAATTTTTGGAGGGATTGCTGTGAATATTTACATATTGTACATCTTCTTAGTAAATCAGTGCTTAGTGTTACAGAAACATTTCACTTTAGTGTTGCTGTATATTATGCTTTATCCATTGGGCTGGATCTTACAAAATGTTAGTGGAGCTCTGCTGGTGGAATATCTTTCTTGCCTTCCTGTTCTTAGGAAATGCCCTGCACCCCTGGAAAAAGGGGCAGAGGACTCTTGTTAATAGAATGGGACATGGTAAAGGAGGCATCTCAGATATGCAGGATGCATAATAGAATGGGACATGGTAAAGGAGGCAGTACTTGGAGGGGAGATTCACAAGCATCTCAGATATGCAGGATGTACAAATGAAAGTCCCCTTTCCTTTCATAAGGACACTTTGGATCCATATATACATACATACAAATACATACACACACACACATATACACACATACTTTTCATACCATTCAAAATAGGCGGAGATATAAAGGAATAAGTTTTCAAATTATCATTGACATTTGAAAGATTCTTTAAAGCATAACAAAGGAAGTCCATATTTGAATGTATGCTTTGCAATTTTGGTTTCTACTAGGGAGGCATTTCCCCAATAACATCATTTTTCTTCATGTGCAATTTTATTTAGTTATTTACTGGCTACGCTGTAAGACAATTCAGCAGAACATATTAGCATATATTTAAAAGGGGGGAAAGGTACAAAATTCTGCCTTTAAAATGTGTAATTGTATCTTAGGGTTTTTTTAAGAGATAAGAACCCCTTCTCACTAGGAATGTACAACTTTTTGGAGGTTACATTTAATGGTAAGAAGTGAATACGTTGCTTTTACTGCTGTGCATCTCTCATAATATAATTTGAAGTGCTAGGGCCCCTTGCATCCATTTCTGAATCTATTATTAGTTGATTAAATTAACTGCCTGGATCAGTACAGTGAGAAGAGATGCAGTAATGATATTACAGAATTAGTATGCTATGATGAATTGTCAAGAAAAGTAACTGTGACAGCCCTGTGGCCATATGCACTTAGCCATGCAATTTATAGTCATTTGAAAAGCCAAGGACTTTTCAGTTTTGGTTAGGAAATTTGTTCTCACTTTTGACAGAAGTGGAGGGATATTTGTAGACGATGGGGTTTACAGTGGAGTTTGCACTCTAAGAAGAAACCTTAGCAGGTACCTTTCAGGTGATTTGCTGTGAACAAGTATGAGGAAGGATATCTTTTATTGCAGCTGTAGCAATTCCTGTAAGTAGATTTATATGCTAGTGTTGTTCCTTTACAGTTGCAAGAGATAATGTTACTCTGGGTAAGATAAAAGTAAATGCAATCTTTCTTCACAGTTTTCCTGCTTATTGAACACAGTAAATCCTGGTGCAGAATATGCAGCATATTGCTAAAAATAAAAACAGATTTGTGTTGTTCTTCCTGATGCATCAGCCCTTATTACAATAGGTTTGAAAATACTCAGAATGTTGACACATTTCCTCTTCATGCAAATATCTGCCAGTGAAGCAAAGGGATTGTTCCACTTCCAGTCATTCATAATTATGGTAGGTACTTTCAGTGTAATATTGTGTGGGGATAATGTTGCAACAGTATTCGGTGGCTCTTTGCCTGTGCAAGAGATGTTCAGAGGTGGTTTGCCATTGCCTGTCTCTGCTTCGCGACCCTGGACTTTCTTTTTTTTTTAAACCATATTTTTATTTGTTTTCCCAAACAAACAAATAAGAGAACATATCGCTTTATACAACAAAGTATTGTACCTAAGAGCTGTTTACAGAATGTTAAATCACATCTTGTTTCAAATTTGACTTAAATTTGACACTTGTTCCCAACTGTTAACCTAACCTATATATATTCCCCTAATATCAATAGTCCATAGAAGATTTTGATCTCCGCTACTGAAGGGCTCTTCATGTTTAACGACTTAGAGTTCCCGTCATTAACTTCAATCGTACAAAGAAAAAACATTCATAGTTCTAACACAAGAATAGCCTATAGTATTCCAAACCCTACGTAGGAATTTTTCAATCTTTCCTTTTCTATAAACAAATCAAGAATAGTATGTTATATGCTACATATTTAAAATTCCCTTCATTAACCTCAATAATGTAAAGAAAAAGCACTCATGGTTCTAACACAAGAATATCCTATAATATTCAAAACACCATGTAGGAATTTTTCAATGTTTCCTATTCTGTAAATCAATCAAAAATAGTATGCTATATGCTAAAATACAATAGCAGACCCTGGACTTTCTTGAACAGGGCTGACCCTGCTTAGCTTCCGAAATCTGATGACATCAGACTAGCCTGGGCTGTCCAGTTCAGAGAACAAACATTCTACTATGTGCATACATATCTGTTTCATGAATGATGCTGAGTTCCAGTGCTGAGGCCAATGAGCCACCAAAGGGAGTGGAAAGGAACGTACAATTCCCCCCCCCCGAATCACAATTCTAATTATTTAATTTAAATAAATCAGATGAAGGTTATAGCAAAGCATCATTATGCTCTGAGTACAATTTAAATGTAAAGAAAGCACCACAGGAGGGGGGAAGTGTATTTCTGACTGTTATTTCACTTTACTAAAATTGTGTTAAACAAATGACATTGAGGAGAACTATAACTTTTTAGAGACTGTTGCGGTCTTCTTTCAAAAGGCATTTGATGGATTTGAGAGATAAAACTTTGCTTTATGGTATATACAGCACATAAAATTAAAATAATTTAAATCTTGTTCATGAGTTCATATATATTCACCCCCTCCCAATAATTTATATGCTGATTTTGGACTGTTTTAATTGTTTTCAATTACTCAGAGAATTCTGACAAAATAGTAAGTTATCCTTCCCTGAGGTACAAGCCAAACTACTTGCAGAAACAGAATTGTATATATTTTCAGATATATATGTGAAAAGTATCTTTTTTTTAACTGGAAGATACAAAGAACTATACTTTCTGTTCTGATAAACCCCTTATTAGCAGCATAACTGTATTTCCTTCAGTAATCGTGATATATCAAAATGACCTATGAAATTATGTACCACACATTTTTTTTTCACCTTGCTTTCTGTGTAGAATCTAAAAAAAACATTCTAAACAGAAAGGGATTAAGGCCACTTGGCTGAGAAAAAGTCCACCAATGCTACCAGAGGAAGTGGATTTCTTTGATGTCTGTTCATTGCAGGAAAACAGAGTAAGCAACTAAATGCTTTAATGTTTCCACACATGAAAACTCTCAAAGCTTCTATGTGCATCATGAAGCTGCTACAGTTGAGGTTTTCGCTGTCAGCAAAGGAAAATGAATGACTTTCAGCTTTAAAGTTTAAATGCCTGCTCAGGAGGAAAAAAGAGATTTGTTCAACTGAAATGAGCTTATAATAAAGCTTTCATCCAAAGATAAGTAAAGACAACATTCAGGAAGTATATATTCTCTTACCAGAAAACATAAATAGGTTTTCTATGTGTTATGATGCTGTTGCCACATCTTATATTGTGTTAGAACTCATTCTTATACTGACAGTTGGGATTCCAGGATGACTTTTTCAAACTTAATATTTTACATGAGAAAAAGATCTGGCAATTATAAGGAATGTCAGAAATATCCTTCGTAACATTTATAGCTCTATATGTATCTAACTACATTTCACATATTTAAAACCAAAACCAAGAACCCTGGGTACATAGAATTTCCTTGCAGATCTAGGTCCTTAACACTGCAGGTAATCAAGTTATGTGATTTGACCTGTAATGTTTTAATCAGTCTGTTTGGGATATGAGTTATGACTGGAAACATTGTCCATTCTGCTGGTTTGTGTTTGTTGTTTGTCTAGGGGCTTTCAGTGCTCCTAATGAGCTGTTAACAAGCTGTCAGTTACAGCGTTCATGCAAATTAGCAGAGTAGACATCGAGGGATTGATGTACCTAGTGTTCAAGTGTGCTATCTAAAAATGCTCTGGGATAAATCATTCTGATTTTAATCACTGTCCTTCCCAATGCATTCTCCTTTGTGCTGGTACAGCATTCGGCTTGATAGTTTTGTTTAAATTATGTTTACAAATTGAATACTTAGTTAAAATATCAATTAGCCTAAGTCATGAAGAGTGGTAAGTACAAGCAATCTAAAAACAAATCAATTGCTATTGAGAATGAGCAGACTTTGAATGAGTCTCAGGAGCTTTGGTTCAGCATTTGATCATTTTTCCAACACTTCTTTTCCCCTTTCTTCTTTTACAGTACTTTTTCATTTTGCACTAAACATTTCGTTTTAGCCTCCATCTGATGAATTGGAATTTTGCCTGCACATAGCACAATAGTCTTTAGTCCTTTTATTGTTGTAGTTGCCTCTGCCATGGAAGGGTAGATAAAAATAGACAATCTGTTATCATAAAAGCTCAGATTACACGTGCAAACTATTCACACATGCACTCCTAAATCTCTGACTCAGAGGATCTTTTGCTTGGCTACCTATTCACCTTGCAAGACCTAGGTCTCACTCTGAAGTTTTCATTAAAAGTCTCACCATTTTATGTGTATTTAAGTCCATGTTAGTAAGATTATTGTGCATTTTTGAAAAGATTTATGGAATTTGCAATCCTGCCCCCCCTCCTAATATAATTATCTGAGCTAACAATACATGACTCCGGGGGAGAATTGATTTCACGTACTGCACAGGTACAAAAACACCCAGTAGGTTTCTTATAAAACTCCACAACTGCAACAAACACAGTAGCAAAGCCTGTGTGGCAAGTGTTCAGGTCAGTCAGTAGCAAGTCAAGGAGATCCAAGGCTTGGTTCATGAGTGATTATGGTTGTCAAATATAGTATGTTTGTGGCAAAGTTCATGGCATCCCTAATCTTTACTATCAATTATGAATGTCAAGTGAGGTTGAAATCTCCTTGGTCACCAAGCCTCATGTGGATCACTCACCAATAAATACAATTTCCTTTGCAACCTTTTAATCAGGAGCGCTTTAAGCAGAACTACTTTCGCTTTTTTATTTCCAGAGCAGAATAACATGGCCATAGCTCATTTACTTTTCATCTGTGCAGTGTCATTCATAGTATATTTATGTGTCTATTCTTCTCCCTTTCACTGCTGCTAGTACTCAACTCTTATTTTTCTCCAGTACTATTACTCCTCTCCATGTATGTTAAGACCATTTTCACCACAGTGGGTTGAATATCTTCCTTCTGTGTTTAACACAACAAAATTTATTATTATTTATTAACAAATTTTATATTGTGCCTTTCTGCCCTTACAAGGGCCACCCAGGCAGCTAACGCTTTAACACACATGATAAAAGTACAACTTAAAACCATTAAAATTAAACCCCCTCCCAAACATACATCGTTACAACAACTTTAAAAAGAGTTTAGAAAGAGTTAAAATACATTGAAGCCATTGGTTAGGAAGGAGGGATCACTGAGGGCATGCCAAATGAAACAAGGAAGTCTTCACCTGCTGATGGAAGACAGCAACAGAAGGGGACAGAAAAAGTCTCCCTGGGGGGAGAGTTCCAGAGCTTCTTTGCCATGACTCAGAAGGCCCTCTCCTGGGTTGCCACCTGCCTAATCTCAGAAGGCTGGGGCACCCGAAGGAGGGTGTCCATAGTGGTCGGGCGATCTCATAAAGGAGTAGGTGATCCTTCAGGTATGTTGGTCCCAAACCATATAGTGCTTTTTTCCTGTTTTCATCTATTTCAATAAAATGACATAAAGCAGTGCTTGTTCGACTGCTTTTGAAGGAGAGCTTAGTAATATAGTATGAGTACTTCTCATCTAACTGAAGATAAGCTAGTTTTCTCTTCAATAAACTGTGCAGATGAGTAACATCAAATAATAGGGGAGAAAGGAGGTTGCTGTCATTGAGAATGTTAAGCAACAAGTCATCCCTCAAATGTAATATCTTTATTATAACTATTTCAAGGATAATAGAGTAAACAAAATCCAAATGAGTGATGTACATATGAGTATGTTCCACAGGGATGTAATCCTTATTTCATCAAACAGTTTGCAGTCTCTAGTAAGTAAACATCAGCTGTCAGGAACCGGAAAGTTTTTAGTTGCTTGAACAAAATTTCCTTTTGTACATCATAGTGGTATCATTTTCCTATGACACTTGTTAAGCATGTCATTTAAGACAATCTATTGGATTCTTTCAGTCCTTCAGGAACAACGGAGAAACTGGATCTTTGTGTCACATATGAAGTTTGCACAGAGTTGCAGTTTCAGCTCTGTATTCTGGAATGCAATAGCTGGGCATTTGGCTGTTTAGGCAGATAGAAGATTGATTCACTCAAATATTATCTTCTTGAGCAAAATCCCCCACCAGACACATAAATAGCTTGTCCTTTCAGAAATCCCAGAATAAAAGATGAAAGGACAGATGTCTTTCTGTTATAATTTCACAGCTGGATCCCTGCAAGAAACTTGATTGTTGTGAAAGTATATCATATGGAAAGACTGTGCTAGAATTTTTTAAAAGAAATATAGTCAACAACAACTGGTGTCAGCATCTGGCATTACTGTACATTTTTAGAGTTGCTAGCTCTTCTAAATGTACATTTATTATTTATTCATTTATTTATTTTATTTATACATTTTAATTTTATTTATATGTTTGAATGTGTTTTAATAATTACTTTTGTTTTTAAATGTTCTGTTTTTATTTGAATTTAAAACAGAGGTGTAGCTGTAGCTTCTTAGCAAATAATGCTTAACTCATTACAAACATAACAATCTAGTGTAAAGTAACTAGCAATGACTGTGTATTTGCACTGGCTAAATCCCCAGTTACGGAATAGTAGTTGGAAAGAGAAAAATAACCATCTTGTTCCCAGCAAACTCACAGACTAATTACAATACCTATTTACAATAAATGCAATACTAATTACAATACTAATTACAATAACTGTTTATAATACATACAGTAAACAGCCATTTCTATTATCTTAATCTAGTGGCATTAAGTTACTAGATTTTTGCTACAGTTCAGTAGATGCCAGACTTGTATTCTCTCTTTCTTTTAATTACAGGTGTTGGGTTTTTTTCAATTTCTAGTCACTGGCTGACAGGTTAAATTGTTTATTTATATGATTGGGATCTCCGCAGTGAACTGCAATGACAGATCTGTGGGGAAAGCGGGGAAAGGAGGTCTTCCATCAGACTGCATTGAAAGTGGATTATTTAGTGTGTGTGACTGCAGCCTAATACAGGGCAAATTAATGTATGTTATTATTTACTAGGAATAAGGACCATTGTGGAAATAAATACAATGAGCTCAATTTGCTGTGGTGACCTCAGTAAAGTATAATGACACAGAGCTTAGTGTTTTCTCCAGGGGAACTGATCTCTGCCATCTGAAGAACAGTTGTAATTCTGAGTGATCTCCAGCCCTCCCCTGGAAATTGGCAAAAATGGCTGGTTTGGAGGGTGGAGTCTATGGCATTGTACTTGTCTGAGGTTCCACCCCTCCTCAAACCCCACCCTCTCCAGGCTCCACCCCTCAAATCTCCAGGAGTTTCCCAACCTAGAGTTGACAGCCCTATCTCCTTCCCAGCCAACCATCGGCATACCTTTAGCTGCCCCTTTGACTTCAGCTTTCTATCTCCCCACCACCACCCACAGCCTCTACCTAAGAAAAATAGTATTTCTCCGCAGTGGGGACCTCAGCTGGGTATAATGACACAGAGTCCACCATACAACAGCCATTTTCTCCAGGGAAACCGAGCTCTGTACATCTTGAGAGCAGTTCATGTACATTTTTCTATAGATGTTTATTGTGTGAGATCAGTGTGTGAATTGAGTTTCATATGCAGACTGAAATTGACATGCATAGGATTCTAGTAGATGTATTGCTTGGCTGTTCCGCAATTCTAGTGTTCTTTGGACTTAGCTCTGTAGTTTCCTGGCAACTATGTATATTTTGGTGGGTTTGTGTATCATGCCTAGTATGCGAGTGTTGGTGCACCTTTAAATGGAAGGTTGCAATTGACATATAAGAGTTTTTAGTGGATACACCTGTTAAGGCTCTATGGATTAGTTTGCCCAGTGTGTAAGAACTCTGTTAGAAGCATAAGAATTATTCCATATCATGGATTAGGGTAAGAACTCCATTTTTGAAGAATATACTTTGTTTGTTGAAAAATTTATTCTGTTTGTTTAGCTGTTCAGAATGTTATTTATGAATCTTTCTCTTTTAGATTTTATAGTATCTGTGTGAGGAAAATATTGCTATCTACATAATAAGGAATGATACAACTGTATGTATAACATTTATTATGCTGTTAAGACGCTGAACTGCAGGCTGTGGAAGGTCAGTAGTTCAGCGGTTCAAGACCCGGGTGCCGCAAGACAGGGTGAGCTCCTGTCTCTAGTTCCAGCTCCTGCCAACCTAGCAGTTCGAAAGCAAGAAATTGCAAGTAGATAAATAGGTACCACTTCAGTGGGAAGGTAACAGCGTTCCGTGCGCCTTGGGGTTTAGTCATGCCGGCCACATGACCACGGAAACGTCTTCGGACAGCGCTGGCTCTTCGGCTTTGAAACGGAGATGAGCACCGCAACCCTAGAGTCGGATTCGACTGGCTTTCGAGCAAGGGAACCTTTACCTTTACTTTATGGGTATATTGCTTGGGTTTGATAACTTGACATGTTAATCTAAGTGGTTGGTATTATTGTATATTTTATGAAGGGTCAGTTGATCTTCAGAGGAAGATTTTTACGAAACAGAAGTTTACTCCGGGGAATTTAGTCATGACTCTGTAAGGACTTCTTCCTTGTCTGCACATCTGGAAGAAAAATGCATATAAGGACTTTTTGCTCATTTGTATTGTTTCATTTATCTAGTACTTTTCGTATTACAAGCACTTTTTGTACAGTTTCCTTTGTGTCTTTGCTTGCTACTCACCTGGAGAATGACAGCAACAGTTCCCCAGTAGAAAATTACTGCTTTGGAGGGTGGACTCTATGGCATTCGGTTCGGCTGAGGCTTCACCCCTCCCCAAACCCTGGCTTCCGTAGACTCCGCCACAAAATCTCCAGGTGTTTCCGAACCTGGAGCTGGCAACCGTAGTCATGATGGGCCCCAATGAGTTTCCCACAAGGCCTGGAAAGGGCCTCCTGGCTTTGCCTTTTTACTGACAGAACCAAGCTTGGTTTCCTAGCAACAGGGAAAAGTTAGTCACACAGGAGCCAAGCAAGTGAAGTGTCTTCGTCAGGTGAGACAGCCGTTTTGGCAGTTCATTCTGACAGGGAACGGTGGCTGAGTTGGCAGTGGGTGCGGAAGAGGAGCGGACCCAGCACACAGCCAGTGGCACACGAGTACTCTTGATTGGCAGTTGATAGGCCAATGGCTGATGGAGTGCACAGCACAGCCAATGGGAGAGCTGGAACATGCCAATGCGTTAGGGCAGTGTATATATCAGATTAGGTAAGAACTGCTTCAGATGGCCATGCTGTACTAGGCACTGAATTAGACCAGACCACTTTCTGCCTGAAAGGGGGAAAAATATATATAAATGTCCTCTCTTCTGGTTTAGAAGAAACACATTGAAGATGCTGTGACGTATCAATCCATCTAACAGCCAAAGCCCTGCCCAAAAGCTGCATAATACCAGAGGGCAGATTGTGAAATATTGGACCTGAATGATGCAGTTATTAGAATTAGTAGTAAAAACATCATATATGGAGCTGTCATGGCTGATGTAGATCAGAAGTAACTTCAGTGAATGAGCAAACTTACAACACGGTAAGTGCAATACAAATAATGCTGAAATCATCTCTCAGGTAATCCTTCGTACATAGCTACAAGTGTCAAGAATCATATATTCATAGTTCAGAAACAAATTCTGCAAAGCATTAATCAATTTGTTCAAAATAATACTTGTCTCATGATTTTTTATAAACTATGCAGTGTTAACTTGACTATATTGTTACTTCTGCATGTTGTTCACTGAGTTCTCAAGTAAATCAGCTGCACAAAATCTACTCATTAGCATTCAATTTGCTTTTCTATCTATTTGAAGGAACTATTGAAATGGTTAGGGCAGTTATTGTGTTTTTATTCCTTACTGTAGAAATATACGCAAATAAGTAAGCATGCACTGTGTAGCTATAAATCATGATTTCTCAGATGACCAGTGTCAGCAGGAGTCTCATATACTTCACTGCTGGAGTTAAATCGTCAAATTCATTGAATAATTATCAGTGTCACTTTTAGTAAGTGAAATCATTTACTGCTTTCTGATTCAGTTGATTTTTAAATGATGCTTACCAATCAACAGGTCCAATTTTGTCATAAACGTCAGAAAATTCAAACTGGATCTCTATTGCATGCTAGAGAATCCACCCACTAGCAATAATTACCTTTATCATTGTCCTAATACTTGTTTATTCCAGCCTTCTCTTTGATGTTTTCCTCCTGTAAAAGTGCAAGGTCATTTAACAAACCATGTTTCAGGCTATGCTTCTGTGGAATTTTTAAAATGGAAATTAAACTGCTAGCACCCCTTTTCCCTATTAATTAGCTCTAGTTCCCTGTGAGGTAAGGGCATATGAAGTGCTCCCCCTTTATGAGAGTAGATAATCTTGCATGCAACAATTTCCTGTTTACCCTTGTTGTTTTTTAAAAAATGTTTCAGGGCTCCAAGGTTGTATGGAGAAATACACATTTAGGAGCAATTCAGGAAAAGGGAGTATTTATGGCTTTGGGGAAGTGCAATCCAGTTTGGGATAGTGGTTAGGTGCACGGACTCTAATCTGGGAGAACCGGGTTTGATTCCCCACTCCACTTGCACCTGCTGGATGACCTTGGGGAAGCCATAGTTCTGGCAGAGCTGTTCTTGAAAAAGAGCAGTTTCTATCAGAGCTCTCTCAGCTCCACCTACTTCACAGGGTGTCTGTTGTGGGGAGGGGAAGGGAAAGGAGTTTGTAAACTGCTCTGAGACTCCTTTGGGTAGTGAAGGGCGGGGTATAAATCCAATCTCTTCTCTTCTTCTTTTCTTCTTTGTTCATTAATTATGTCAGGAGTAGAGGGCAGAATAAGTGTGCCCTTGGAGACAACAAACTGCCCTTCAAATTGCTGAACTCAATGATGACTTGAAAGCATACTGCAGGCATCCTAATTTCTGAATCTATGAAATGGCAAGGAAATGCAGTCTGGAGAAGTTTATGGGTTAGATCATGTGCAGACTCTCTACTGATTAAAGGACTGCTGTCAACAGAGTGGTGTTGTTGTTCAGTCGCACAGTCGAGTCCGACTCTTCGCGACCCCATGGACGAACTCTCGCCAGGCCCTCCGGTCTTCCGCCGTCCTCTGAAGTTGGCTCAACTTCATGTTCGTTGCATCGATGACACTGTCTAACCATCTCATCCTTTGCCGTCCCCGTCTTCTTTGACCTTCAATCTTTCCCAGCATCAGGGTCTTTTCCAGTGAGTGCTCCCTTCTCATTTGGTGGCCAAAGTATTTGAGCTTCAGTTTCATTATCTAGCCTTCCAGGGAACAGTCAGGGTTGATTTCTTTGAGGATTGACTGATTTGTTCTTCTTGCAGTCCAAGGGACTCTCAAGAGTCTCCTCCAGCACCATAGTTCAAAAGCATCTATTCTTCGGCGCTCGGCCTTCCTTATAGTCCAGCTCTCGCAGCCATACATGACTACTGGGAATACCATTGCTTTGACCATGCGGACTTTTGTTGGCAGGGAGATGTCTCTACTTTTTATCATGCTGTTTAGGTTCGCCATCGCTTTCCTCCCAAGGAGCAGGCGTCTTTTAATTTCATGGCTGCAGTCACAGAGTGGTACTTCAGTGCAAACCTCATCCTGTAGCCCAATGTTCTACTTTTGGGGGACAGAGAATCCAAAGATGGCATGAGTTGATGATCTGCCATTGGGAGGAAGGAAGCAGTGAAAAATCACTCCCCTGGTCTACCAGCAGAAATATTTGCTGGTTGAAAAGACTTATAAAAAGCATGTGAATGAATGTCTCAGCACTCTCACTGGAATAGAACAACAGGAGTGCTACCCTTCTTGGGGGGGGGACTTTTTAAGGAAGCCCTTATAGTAACAAAATATTGTCAAATGAAGGGGAATCAACAATATGTAGCTGGTTATCACTGATGACATGGGTCTATTAGTGAAATCATGGGCCCCATCTCCCATAACCACATTTTACTTCTGAGATCTGACAAGATCAGGCTATATCATGCCGCTAGGGAGGAAACACTGCCATATCAGCTAATGATAAAAGGCACTATTCACTTACATTTTAATGAATGGTATTGGATCTTTGTAGAGGAATCATTGGTATTAGCTCCACCTGATCATTACCAGACTCTGTGTACCTATTGAAAATGGAACAGATACTGACATACTTATACTAATAGTGAAGTTGCCCCCGTGAGTGCGGATATCTAAATCCATGCTCCAGGGGCAGCTGGGGGGCAGGGAGAGGTGTGTGCACACGTGGGGCAGTCCCCACGTGTGCACAAAAATGCTAAAAGTTGAAAAAAAATTGGGGGGATGTTTAAATCCCCCCGAAAGTGCAAGAGCGTTCTGTGCGCATGCGCACGGAATGCTCTGCGTCCTACCTGGGTTCCCTGCGCAGGAAAGGGAACGAACGGCCGGAGAGGCCCAGCAGCGGCGGCGGCAGCGAGAGATAGGTGAGGAGGGGGAAGACAGTCGGGGAGGGGAAGAGAAACTGCCGAGGGCCTGGCAGATGTAAGCCGCGCGGGCCTCGGTTCACGGGGAAAAAAAAGAAAGAGAGAGAGAGAGAGAGTCGGGGGGGGCTCGGCGGATGGTAGGCGCGCGGGCCATGCTTCGAAGGGGGAAAGAGAGAGAGAGAGACGGGGGTGAGAGAGAGAGAGACTGGGGGGAAGACAGAGAAGGGGGGAGAGAGAGAGAACGGGGGAGAGACAGACAGAGAGAGAGAGGGACTGGGGGGGAAGAGAGAGAATGGTGGGAAAGAGAGAGACTGGCCCCCTCCCCGCGAGTATCGCGGGTCCCCCTCTTGTAATGTATAATTAAGAGATTGAAACAATATACACTGGGACACCAATTATGCATTGTGTTATATTGTGCATTTCCTGACTCATTGATAGTTGCTGTAAGCCTTCAAACTACAAGACATCAGTACCTTATCACATATGTATGTGGCATGTAGTTAGCTCTGTGTGAGCCTACAGGTAGTCCTATTGGTACTATAGTGTAGCATGGCTGGCCCAACCAGAAGTGGATATTGCTGGCCAAAAGTGACAAGTGGGCAGGAGCCAACCCTGCCACCCACAGTATTACAAAGCAAGGGACTGCATGGAAAGTCTGGAGGCTGAGGAAGTCTTTGGGAGATGGTAGGTGGCAGACAGAGCCCTAAGTCCAGTAATAGACTGGCAGTTGAGGCAAGCCATTGAACAGGACAAGGGAATGTCCTGAGCCCCAGGGCAGAGGTAGCAAATGAAAGGCAGACCAAAGTGGAGTGAAGTAGAGCCACAAACCCTTCATTTATCTATCTAGAAGAGACCATGTGGGAGTTGGGCACACTGGTATAAGGGAACCCACTGGAAGAACCACATGGACCTGCAAAGGAAACAAAAGGAGAATAAAATAGGTCAGGGAAAGGGGGCCAAGGAAAATCCATTGGGCTATCTGACCCATGTAAGCTACAATCAAAGAGCCCAGTCAAAGACCCTGAAGAAAAGGTAAACCAAACACTTTGTAATCACATTAGTTTGTTATTTTGTTTGGGGATTGATTTATGTATTTGTGGGTTCTTTTGTTGAACAGAAATGGTTTAAATACAGAAAAGAAGAGAAGAGGACATTAAATATACAAGGATCTCTGGTGCTTGGATTCTATATACTTTGCTGTGACCAACAGCCATTTGCTATTAGTGTGTTTAATTTACGGAGTGAGACCTGCATCTAGAGTGGACTCTGCAGATTAGCTGCAAACAGCAGCTGTACCCAAGTAATTATTACTGTGCATGATATATAGAAATATGAATGACTGAGAGAGAAAAAAGTCCATTCTACTCTCTGCCTATCAGCTGGTAACATCTGTTTCAGAGACACCAGCTCCCATTAGCAGCCAAAGTAATTGAAATGAATTGCTGCTTATAGGGAGCACAATGACCCTGTGTCTTTCTGGGTTCTGTTGTGATGATGCATCACTGCATGCACATATATTCTAAATAAGATTAGTATACTCAGCTGAGAACCAGGTATAGACATTTGCATCTGCAGCAGCACTAATTATTCCATGTCTGAAAAATAGAAATCTAGATACTGTTGCCCAATTTACCATTGCATACTATATAGTTCTGTTGTATGATATTAGTTTAATAGAAATAAGATCACACTTTTAAAACATCTGTCTGTGCTTTGTACAATATTCTTGGTGTAATATGTTATGTAGGTATTAAATGCTATTTATAGTCAGGGCTCGTTTTGAGCTGGAGCGGGCTGGAGCAGCACTCCGGCAGTGATGGAAGGTGCACCACCCCCCGTCTGGCCCTGCCTCTTCCCAAGTGGCCCCTCGACTTGCTGCGGGACTGGCTCCTGTGGCTCTCAGCGTCTCCCATGTCTGCTCACCAGCCAGTCCTACCTCCTCACTTCCTGCTGCGCTGGCCTGCCTGCTGCCCCTCCCCTCCCTCCCCTCTCCTCTCCTCACGCCCTGCTTGGCTTTGGCAGTGTCTCCCGGCCTCCGAGGTGAGCCGAAGAGTCCTGGGGGCCGGGGGGGTGCAGAAGCTCTGAAGCAGTGGGCCAGCACACCAGAGCTGAGACCCAGGAGAAGAAGGTGACGCTGGACTTGAACTTGGTTCTGCTGCTTCCCACCTGGCCCATCCCTCTCTCACCTCTCCTCTCCTCACACCTTGCTTGGCTAGGGGGGAGAGGCTCCTGGAGGAAGAAGTAACACGCTCCTGCTGGTGCCCCCCCTTCCCTCAAGGAGTGCAGACTTTTTTACCCCCTTCTGCAAGGAGCCGTGGGGGGGGGCGTGCCTGGGACATGCACTTTCCCGGCTGGCTCTGTGGGCAGGTGGCATTGGGCTTTATGTGTGCTGCACACAGCATGCCTCCAGGTGACTTTAGCAGTGTCCCCTGGCCTCCGAGGTGAGCCAAAGAGTCCTGGGGGCTGGGGGGGGAACGGAAACTCTGAAGCAGTGGGCCAGCAGCCCAGGAGAAGAAGGTGACACTGGACTCGAACTTGGTTCTGCCACTTCCCACCTTTCATCTCTATCGTCAGGACAGGCTCATCCCCAGGAAGTCAAGGAAGGCGTGCAAGGGGGGGGGACTTGGGTTGGGAGCCTCCAATCCTCACCTGGTGGTGGGGGGAATCAATCTCAATATTTAGTGGAAATTGGACAACATATTGGTGGAATACTATATTCCTGAACTGCCAACTATCTGTAAATTGTGTGCATTGTGAGGGCAGAGGAAAAGCAGCTTAGGCAGGCTCCAGTACTGGAGGATGTTGGTAGCCACAGGCTCCTGTGGCTTAAGAGAATGTGGCTCACAGTAACACCACAGATGCATGGACGGTCCGTGATTGACTGAGGTAGAATTTCTGGTGAATTAATATCTTCCAAAACATCCTATTGTTGACAGTCTTGCTAAGGTCTTGCAAATTGAGGACCATGGCTTCCTTTACTGAGTCTATCTCATGTTGTGCTTAGAAAAGGGTTCCCCAAAGCCGGCCCTGAAGTGTGATTGACAGACATGTGTCCCTAAACACCTGTTCACAGGTATGCATTGGCAAGCTAGGCAGGACAAGAAGAGGTCACTGGCCTCTCTCATTCATACATGACACTGCTGCTGTTGTAAACTCTCAGGATGCACCCACAGTCTGTGTGAAGCTATTCTATGTGTCCTTTAGACTGAAAAGGGGCTGTGCTGCTAATTCCTGTGTTCTGTAATGGAGGGGTGAGGGGGCTTCATTCCTGTGTGGTCTTTTGTAAAAAACCTAGAACCTCCAGATTCCACCAATGTGCAAAGCCAGATTGTGTAGAATCGCTTAACAATTGATGCATAACTGATCTGTGTTAAATGATCCTGAGAATGCACTTGCTGGATCTGCCTAGTCTGATTTTTATAGTCCCGAAGGGAAAGTGATTTAAAAAACCTTATCTGTTCCATTGTAACACTCTACAAACTGCAGATCAGAGATTCTCCCTTCATGCAGGGAAATATCTTGTTCTCCCCCAACTGGCACACACATTTCTTTTTGTACTGAACATCCAGCCTGATGAAGTTCTGGGGAAACTGGAACAATGGACTCCTCCCTCCCTCCCTCCCCATCTCTTTGCCCTTGTTCTTTCCCTCTTTTCCTCCTTTCTTTCTTTCTTTCTTTCTTTCTTTCTTTCTTTCTTTCTTTCTTTCTTTCTTTCTTTCTTTCTTTCTTTCTGCGCAAATCTGTGCGTTCCCCCCCCCCATAGCTAACAATCCAAAAGAGTCCAGTGGAGCCTGAGTGGCGGGTGTGTCTTCTGGCACACTTCCAGTGATGTCAGAGGGTGTGACATATGCAAATAAGTTATGCTAATGAGCTCCTGCACCTCTTTTTCTACGAAATGACCCCTGTTTATAGTTAGATATGCTTGGTTCAGCTTTTTTCTTTGAAGAAAAATTTGATTAGGGATGTAAAGCAGTTGTTGCTGTCAGCCTGCTCAGACAACACAGGAAGCGATGCTTGGCTGTGTAAAAATTACAGTTACAGAAGTTATATTAGCAAATAGAATCATTTCACAGACGCAGCCCAAGTTCAAATCTCCATTTAAAGAGAAATGGGGGGAAAGGGCTTGTGTTAATTTCACTTCATAAACTGAGGTGCATAACATTTCTCCTATGAATTCCCAGTGCAAGCAGGGGTGATTAGAAACAGAATTACAAAGCCAAAAAAAAAGGAATGTTTCACAAAAATATTCATGTACTTCAAAGGAAAAAGAAGTAAAAGCCTGATCTAGAAATGCATTCAAAACTGTTCTTTTTTGGGTTTTGGGGGGAATTGGAAGTGGAGTGTGAAATATACTAGGTTCAGATGTGTAGAAGTGATCAGCTCATAGTTTATTAGTGATTCAGCAAGAGAAAGAAGACTGCAATCCCTGGCTGAAGCCAGGGATTTATGCCTGGAAAAGGTTATACCCAAACATACCCCACTCCCAACGATAGGTTATTTACACTCTATTGTTTCCCAGTTGGTTTATTTTAGGATCCTTGTCTCCCTACTGGTCCATTCTAGGATCCTAGCCATCTATTATTATACATCCCAAGCTCAGTCCTTTTGCAAGGACAGTTCAGGCTCAATACATAACATCCCTCCCCCCAAAGTTCAGAGCCTCTTCAACTGACAAAGTCCTTTAAGTACGCTGGTCAGCGCTGCTCACAGTTTGAGCAGTATCATTCCACTGATGGGGATGCGGGTTCAGGAACTGTGGTGGGAGCCGGCCCTGCCACCGGACTGGGAGAGGGTGGTGGTGCTGGGATGTTGTTGGGGCCACCAGTGGTGGCTGACGCTGGCATTCTGCCGGCAGCCTCCGAAGGCTGTCCATTGATTTTCGGCTAGGCACTGCCAGTGGGCATGTTCTCCTCAGCCTCCGGCTCCTCCGGGCTTAGCAGATCCTCATCACTGTCTTCTGGTGTGGGTATCCTGGGTTCAGCGGGGAGGAGACGGCTGTGCAGGGAAGAGACAGCTGTGGAGCTGGTCTCTGTGTTGGCAGAGTCTCTGGCCGACTTCTTTTGATACCTCATATGACAGAGGCCCGGTCAGTCAACCTTATGACCTTGGTGGGGACCCAGGCTGGGCCACTGGAGAAGTTGCGTGATAGACTGGGTCACCCGGGAAGAACCCGCGGAGAGCGGCTTGATTCTCTGGGGCCAAGCTGTGCTCCGGAGTGCGATTTGGGTGCAATTGATTGAGACGGGTTGTGAGGCACCTTCCCATTAGGAGTTTTGTGGGGCTGCAGTTGGTGGTTGTGTTTGGGGTTACCTGCTGGCCAAAGAGGAAGGCTGCCAGCTGGTTGTCCCAGCTTCCCTGGATGATCCTGCAGAGGAACTCCTTGTTCATCCTCACCATCCGCTCAGCCTGGACGTTGGTTGTGGGGTGGAAGGGAGTGGAGTGGATGTGTCTGATGGCATAGTAGTCCGTGAATTCCCGAAACTTGGACGAGGTGAAAGCTGTCCCGTTGTCTGTTACAACGGCATCTGGTATGCCACGTATGCTGAAGATCAACCAAAGGGCACAAATTGCTGCTCGGGATGATGTCGAGGGGACTAGCACCACTTCTAGCCATTTGGAGTATGAATCCACCAGGATGAAGAAGATCTGGCCCTGGAATGGACCCACAAAGTCGAGGTGTAGGTGGGCCCATGCCTTGTGGGAGCACTCGCACTGATGCACCAGGGCCATGGGGGGCTCTGGCCAGGACTTTTGGCATGTTTGGCAGTGTTTAACACAATCCTCAATTTCGCTGTCCATGCCGGACCACCAAACGTAGCTGTGAGCCAGCGCCTTCATACGCACGATTCCCGGGTGCGTTTTGTGTAAGGCTGATAGGACTCAGCGCAGTGGAGCAGGCACAACCACCCAGCTTCCCCACAACAAGCAGTCCTTGTGGGCCGACAGTTGGTCCATGAGTGATGAGAATGCGGTGGGCCAAACCCTCCCTACCCAGTAAAAAATGTGGGAGAACACGTGGTCCCGTGTGGTGTGGTGGGCCACATTGGGTACATGGATGGAATGGTTGGACAGGTCCTCAAGAAGCAGGATCTGGTGTGCAGGCGCCGGGTCCGGTTCACAGGAAGGCAGCAGGAGGCAGCTGAGGGCATCTGCGTGACCCACCACTTTACCAGGCCTGTGGATGAGCGCATACTGGTAGCCGGCCAAGAAGATAGACCATCGGAGCACCCTGGGGGACAGCATCTGTGGGGTCTGGAACCAACAGATCCAGGAGGGGTTTGTGGTCTGTCACAATGGTGAAAGGCCTCCTATAGAGGTAGTTGTGAAACTTCTTGACACCTGCCACAATTGCCAGTGCCTCTATGTCAATCTGCACATAGTTGTGCTCGGATGAAGACAAGGTGCGGGAGTACTAAGCCACGGGGACCTCATGGCCATTGCAATTGCCAGTGCCTCTATGTCAATCTGCGCATAGTTGTGCTCGGCTGAAGACAAGGTGCGGGAGTACTAGGCCACGGGGACCTCATGGCCATTGGGGAGCTGGTGTCCCAGGATGGCCCCCACCCCATGCAGGGAAGTGTCGCAGGTGAGGATAATGGGGAGCATCTCATCAAAGTGCGCTACAACCGCGTTGGAGGTGAGCAGGTCCTTGACTGTCCAGAATGTGGCGGCATGCTTCTGGCCCCACACCCAAGGAGCTTTTTTATTGAGAAGGCGGTGCAGGGGCTGGGCAATTGCAGCCTTGTGAGGCAAGAAGGAATGATAGAAGTTCAGCAGCTCCAAGAAGACCTGGAATTCCAGCTTAGAGGAGGGGTTGGAGCATCAACGATGGCATGGATCTTGTCAGGTGTCGGATAAATCCCTTGAGCGTCGACAGCGAACCCCAGGAACTCGACTCGCAGAACCCCCATGAGGCATTTTTCCCACTTCACCTTCAGTCCGGCAGTGTGGAAACGTTGCAGGATGGCACGCAGCCTCTCGGCGAAGTTCTCGGCTGTGGGGGCAGCAATCAAAACATTGTCAAAGAATGGCTGGACACCAGAGATACCTTTATGGAGACAGTCCATTAGATTTTGAAAGATCCTCAGGGCCACACTGACCCTGAATTGCAGCCGTTGTGCCCGGAACGCACCCCTGTGCATCACAATCATCTGGGCCTCTGCAGTGGCATTGTCTACGGGGAGCTGCTGGTGTGCCTGGGCCAAGTCCAATTTGCCAAAAACCTTTGCACCCACCAAGGATGCTAAAACATGGCTGACTACTGGAATGGGATAAACGTGGTCCTGCAGGACCTTGTTTATGGTGCACTTATAGTCCACACAGATGCGGATGTCCCCGTCAGGCTTCACTGGGGTGACAATGGGGGTCTCCCAGTGGGCATGTGGCACTAGCTGTAAAAAGCCCTGCGCTACCAGGCAGTCCAGCCCTCCATCTATCTTGGGCCGCAGTGCAAACAGGACGTGCCTGGCCTTCATACAGATGGGGCGTACAGCTTGGTCGAGGTCTAGGGAGACTGGCGGGATCTCATCACACATGTTGGTGACGTTCGTAGGCTGCACGTGATGCACCCCCATCACCCCGAACCCCAGGGGAGCAAACCATGACAGACCCAGTAAACTAGTAAGCCGCCCTTCCACCACTAACAAATCTAAGACTCCTTCAAAGTTCTTATACTGCACATGGAACTTGCCCCACCCTTTAATGGCCACTGGGTTCTTCTGGAAGTCTCTGAGGGTGATTCCCACAGGTTCTAGGTGGAGAACCTCTTGTGGGCAGAGCCTCCTGAGAGTCTCTTCTGAGATGATGGAGATGGAGGACCCCGTGTCCAACTCCATTTCGCAAGGGGCCCCTTCTATTAACATGGTTACTTTAATTTTGTTAGGGGTGTCCTGGGGCAAGTGTAATACCTGTTGTTGGTGGACAGCTGTATTGTGGAGCTCTGTGGATTCCTGGTGGACAGTTGGATGATGCCGGTTTCCTCAGGAGCAGCAGACTCATGCAATGTGGCCTTGTTTTCCGCAGGTTCAACAGATCGCATTGTGGAAACGGCAGGAACGGTGTTCATGCTCTTCACTGCAGCTGGTGCAAGGCATTTGGGTGATGGTCTTAGCGGGCTGTGGGGCAGTTGCAGATGATGGGCACAAGTCCCGGTGAGCTGGGCGGCATACCTGGAGTATTTCTTCCTCGTCCGAGGCATCGGAGACCAAGGATGTGGAGGCCTGATGCGTGGAGTGGGCCTGGCGATCCCGTTGTGTCTTTTCAAAAGCTGTGGCCATGCGTAGTGCCTTGTCCAGTTTGAGTTCGTCTGTGCCGATGAGTTTGCAGCGGAATTTCTGTTCACGGATGCCCCCGATGAACTGTATTAAGAGGGTGTCCTCGAGATCTGGGAATTCGCAGTTTATGGCCAGCCTGCAGAGATCAACCATGAAGTCGGTGGCCGCTTCACCAGACTTTTTGTTGCGCGCCAAGAAGTCCATGCGCTTCGCCATCTTAGTTGGTTAAGGTGCGAAATGGCCGGTGAGGGCCTTGACGAGTTCATTGTACGTGGCTGCTTCAAGGGTTTTAGGAGCGATGAGGCCCTGGGCTAAGTGTAGTGTGGCGATGCCGCATGTGCTGACCAGGAGCGACTTCTTCTTGTCTGCGTCGTCTATGCCTTGGAAGTGAACGAAGTACTTCAGCTGCTCTACCCACGCTTCCCAAAGCTCAGGGTGAGCGGGATCGAATTTAGGAATGACTCCCGGAGTGGCAGCCATGACCCGTGGAGTGATGCAAGGCACGGAGTCCTGGAGATCATTGCGTGATGCGGTGCTGGAGGCTGGGTCAGGCTCATTCATCGGGATCCCATCCTCATCACCAGTGAAATATAGTGGGTTCAGACGCATAGAAGTGATCAGCTCATAATTTATTAGTAATTCAGCAAGAGAAAGAAAACTGCAATCCCTGGCCTAAACCAGGGATTTATGTCTGAAAAGCGTTACACCCAAACACACCCAACTCCCAATGATAGGCTATTTATACTCTATTGTTTCCCAATTGGTTTACTCTAGGATCCCTGTCTCCCTACTGGTCCACTCTAGGATCCTAGCCATCTATTGTTATGCATCCCAAGCTCAGTCCTTTTGCAAGGACAGTTCAGACTCAATACATAACAGGGTGCTTGTACAAATGCAGCTGTGAGGGGTTTTTTACGCCTTTTTATACTTGTTTTTATATTTCTGTTTTTGTATTTCTGATTCTGTTCTTCTTGCTCCAGTTATCAATTAAGTAGTTATTTTGAACACAGTGGTAAATGGCAGTGTGCTTGTATTTTCATACCAAATATGTTCCAAGCAAGAAAAACTCCCAAGAAGATTCCTTCTTGTTGTGATTTTTTTTAATAAACAGAATTGCTGTGCTTGTGCTCTGAAGACCTCTGTTTAGAGGCAATTTACAAAATGCTACAAGCAGCACTGCTGGAATCCAACTCTTCTCAGCTGGCAGTGGAATAAACTTTAATAACATCATCCTAATTTAAAGGATAGCAACAATCTGTTATTTGGTTCTGAGATTTTTTTACTGTTGTAAGTTTGCCATTGTGATATCGTAGTGATATCAGACCATGTCCGGCCATGTCATGCAATAAGCATACATTTCAAATATATACTTGAGACATATTGTGAATTTCAGTATTCTAGCAAGATAGTTATTTATATTGATCATTATAAAAGGACCACTTGTGTACTGACATTTAATGTTTTAGGAATGACCACACCCACATGATAACATGAGAAAAGTTACGATGTTGAACTATTTAGGTCTTCCTTGCAGACTGAATCCTACAACATTGTACCAGTTTACATACTTCTGTAGATATTCTGTACACATGTGGAGGAACAGGAATAACATACACATGTACACTCCCTTCTCAAGTGTAAGATAATCTGTGACCTAGAAACTCTGGGTACAAATCTTGTTGTATGCTATTTCACCTATGTTTTTTTCTGGGGTGGGGGGTGGAGAAGCATAATGCAACTGGAGCCTATCCCTGCATAGGACTGTATATTAAAAGTGAAGGAAGGATTTAAGCATGGTCTTTGGTCAAGTGGAAAAATCTTCAGTTGAGTATTTTAGCTGGCATATTTGTATATGTCTCACATAGTATCTGGTCAGTATTTGGATCGGAGACCACCAAGGAAGTCCTGGGTTGTTACACAGAGGCAGGCAAGGGCAACCCACCTCTGAACATCTCTTGCCTTGGAAACCATATGGGGTCACCATAGGTCAGCAGTGACTTGATGGCACTTTTCTCCACCACCACATAGTACCTGGAATCTCTCAGAACTTTTAAAAAGTCAGCTGTTAATTTGGTAAATGAAAGAGAGCCAATGTGGTGAAGTGGTTAAGAGTGGCAGACTCTGCCCTGACCTGGATAGCCCAGGCAAGCCCAATCTCATCAGATCTCAGAAGCTAAGCAGGGCCAACCCTGTCGAGTACTTGAAAGGGTGACTTCCAAGGAATACCAGGGCCGGGACACAGAGGCAGGTATAGATAATAAATGTCCTAGCCCCTTAGGGGTCACCAGAAGTCATATGTGCCCCAAGTAGCCTTGAGCTCTGCAGATAGACATCTGCTGGTTGTCCCTTACCTGAAAGATGCCCGCCTAGCCTCGACTAGGGCCAGGGCTTTTTCGGCCCTGGCCCCAGCCTGGTGGAACATGCTTTCAATTGAGATCAGGGCCCTGCGAGACCTGTTACAGTTTCGCAGGACCTGCAAAACAGAGCTATCCCACCAGGCCTTTGGTTGACGCAGTGGGCATACCCTAGCTGGCCACCTTATTGCTGCTGCTGCTGCATGAGATCATTATGGCTCGGCATTGGACCATTTACTCTGGCTGCAGGAATTGAGCTGATATATTGCACTGCCCACGATAATTGTTTTAACTGTTTTAAATTGTTTTATTGTATTGTTTTATAGTGTTATTTATTAACTCTTGGCTTACTTTTAAGATTGTATTATGTTGGTGGTTGTGAGTCACTTTGAGCCCGCTTCCAGTAAGGGAAGGATATAAATTGAAATAATAAATAAATAAATAAATAAATAAAGGACTTCCAGGCTCACAAGCACTAACACACATACATGCAATTATTCACACACACACACACACACACAAAAAAAGAGTGGCAGACTCTACTCTGGGAGAACCGGGTTTGATTCCCCACTCCTCTGCATGAAGCCTGCTGGGTAATCTTGGGCCAGTCACAGTTCTCTCATAACTCTCTCAGCCCCACCTACCTCACAAGGTGCCTGTTGTGGGGAAAGGAAGGGAAGGTGATAAGACACTTTGAGAATCCTTAGGGTAGAGAAAAGCAGGGTACAAAAACCAACTCTTCTTCTGAAATGAAATGTCTTCTAGCAAAAAGAGTGCTGTAACAAATCCCAATGAATTTCCCCCCGTGTTATGCTTTGTATCTGATTTGCTGATATACTGATACTGTTCTCCAGTGGTCCTGGGAGTGGTCCTTCTGGGACATAGCTCCTCCTCTCCGAGGGCAGGATCAGTTGGCTGATCTGACCCCAGATGGGAGGTGCTTTTCCCAGCAACCTCCAGTCTTTCTGGTTCTGCCTTCAGTGGCACTCTGTTTGGTGGCACTCTGACAAGCGCAGCGATCCTGGGTTGCCTTTGGTTGAACAAGGACAGAAGAGCTCACTTGAGAAGGGAAGGGCTCTCCCCCCCCCCCCCCGCACATCGCATCGGAGTGACATAACCGATGACCCCTGGTGTTCCTAAGTTCCACAGCCCTCCACAGACTCTCACCAAGGTCCGCAGCCTTTGGGCCTGGAGGACCCTATCAGAAGCCACTGAGGCTGCAGTTGAGTCTGTGGTAACCTATAATGGAGTGCCAGCTCCTGCAGCCAGATCCAGCAGGCTTGGAAAGAGTAGGCTTTGGTGAAGAACATACAGCTCCAACCCAGGCAGCCCAATCTGAACCGCGGTAAGATCAAGCCAAGGTGGGGATGGGGGTCCCAGAGGAGACATAGTAGGAAGTAAGAACAACCTTGAATTTGACTGGGCCTAAGCAAAGGGACATTTCTCCCTTCTCCTTTCTCTGCCAGGAAGCCCGCAGTATTTTACTTTTACTTTTGGTTTACTTGTGGTAGTTTTTTTGGTGGGAATGTATGTTAGGGCTGTCCCAGCCACTTCTCAGGATACTGGGAGTGCAGAGGATGCCAAGGCTAATCTGCTGGTGTGCCTAAAGATGGAGCTGAGGAAGGAGATCAGGGAGGTCCCGCAGGAGCACACAGTAGTCCAGAGACTGGTCCCTCCGAAGAAAAGAGGGGACACTCTTCAAAGGGGTCTTATCCTAGGAAAAGGGAAAGGGACAATTCCTCCACCCCTAATCTATGGTACAAAGAAGAGAAAGGTGGAACAGCTAAAGACCCACAGGAAGCTCAATCCCCTGTTAAGCCTCCAGTCGGAAGACTCTGAGATGTCTGACTCCTCCTCAGCTAAGGAGAGAGGAGGAGAGTTATCAGAGGAGGAAGAGGAAGTTGTCACCCCAATGCAAATTAGGCTCTTTCCCCAGGAATTATATGCCAGGTTACTCCCTAAAGTGCTGAGGGCACTGGAGATATCTCATTCATTTAAAGGGAAAAAAAAGAAAGAGGAACCTGAGCTAGATTTTTCAGTGGGGTTAGACAGAATTCTCCCCAAGTAAGGAACAGTCCCATCAGGGGTTCCCCTCCCAGTGGCTTTCTACAATTTGATGAAGGCAGAGTGGGACATTTTGGCAAAATAGACACAACCTTGGATGCTCTGCAGTTATCAGCTAGAGCCATGGCATTTAGCGTGGCAGCCAGGTGCAACATATGGCTTAGGAACTGGGACGTTGATCCTTCAGCTCAAGCCAAAGTAGCGATACCTCCTTTTAAAGGCATCAACCTCTTCGGAGAAGGTTTCGACAGATATCTGGTGGAGGACAAAGAGAAGAAGAAGGTTCTTCCCTCAAAAAAGAAGGATGGGAGACCACAAAAGTGGTTCTAGTCCTTTTGCAAATCCAGTCACCTTTCTCATCCAGGCTACTCCAGGCCATTCAAGGAAAGATGGCAGAACAAACTGAGAGAGGAGGGTAGATCTTTCTCCTTCAACAAGTCTGGACACAGCACCAAGAGACTCAAGAAGGGCACCTTAACCTGACTATGCCAAAACAATAAGGATGACAGGGATTGGAGGATGTCTACAAAGTTTTTCACACATCTGGCAGCAGACAGTAAATGACCAGTGGGTGCTGGATAGAGTGGCCAATGGGTATTTGCTGGAATTCAATTCTATGCCACCCAGACATTTCCTCCAAATCACAAAGAACTGATCAAGACAAAAACACCAGTTATTGGAAAAGGCAATTCAACATCTAATAGACATAGGGGGCATAAAACTAGTGCCAGAAACATACAGAACCCGAGTATTCGGTGTTCTTCATAGTCCCAAAGAAGAACGGGGGCATTAGGACCATTCTGGACCTGAAATGGTTGAACACGCGCATCTGAACAAAGAAATTCAAGATAGAAACTCTCAGATCCATCCTGATGGCCATTCAGAAGAGAGACATCCTGACCTCCATCAGTCTCTCAGGGGCCTACTTACATGTGCCAATAAGAGAAGCCCACCACAGGT
The DNA here is from genome assembly GCF_001447785.1 of Gekko japonicus. Taxonomy (NCBI): domain Eukaryota; kingdom Metazoa; phylum Chordata; class Lepidosauria; order Squamata; family Gekkonidae; genus Gekko; species Gekko japonicus. The sequence goes on from NW_015163608.1 coordinate 32,257, forward strand.
TCCTACACTTTGTATACAACAAGAAGCACTTCCAATATTGAGCCCTGGCCTTCGGACTTGTTGGGGCAGAGAGTGTCCACCTTGACTCTAAGAAGGTGGATCAGGGGATGCATCATTCTGGCATACAAGGCCAGGGGCTTGGAGCCGCCTCCAGGCATTGCAGTGCATTTGCTTAGGGTGGCAGCGACTTCTGCAACCTACAGAGTCTTCCTGTCGTTAGAGATGATCTGTAAGGCAGCCACTTGAAAATCAGTGCACTCCTTTACTGGGCACTTCAGAATACATAAATTGTCCTCTGCCTAAGCAACTTTTGGAAGGAGGGTGCTCCAGCACACCCTTTGGGCCTGGAAGCTGGACAACTCACCCCAGGGCACACTGCTTTTTTATGTCCCAGAAACAGGGACTGCCCCACTCCCAGGACCACTGGAGAATGGAAGATTTTGTTCACTTACCATGAAACGTCTTCCTTTCTTGGTGGTCCAGGAGTGGAGCAGTCCTACCCATGCAAGTGTTCTTCTCTTGGGAGAGGCTTCTCTGGTGTTTGGGGGTCTGCTGAACGTCAGGCTTGTAGTGCCCCTTTCACCAGTGGTTAACAGGAGACCTTTAGATTAGAGTATTGAGGTGGACCTGGATGGTTGAGGCCAGGAGATTGGATTCATTTGGGGAATAGTATTATACCCTAGTTGATGTTTCAACATAAAAAAAGTTTGATGGGTTTTCCTTTCTCACTCTTATTTATCATTATGGGGAGTCAAGGCTTGGAAACAGATTGGAGATCACCAGGACCAGCACCTCCCCTCCAGGATCAAATCACCTGACTGTCCCTGCCCTCAGAGGAGAGAAGCTACATCCCAGAAGTGAGGACTGCCCCACTCCTCAACCACCGAGAAAGGAAGCTTCATGGTAAGTGAACAAAATCTTCCATTCCCTTATCTTACTTTTATACTGAGTGTTGGAAAGAGCCAAAAAGGTACATTAGAACGTTTTCCACATAAAACAGAAACTAAAACATTACAAGTTTCTGGAGCTCATAATCCCTCTTAAAATATGAGTACTCACCTTCCATGTGCCCACTGCTAACTGTGAGCAAGCAGGAAGTGATTGTTGCTGCTGCTGCTGCTGCTGCTGCTGTTAGTGCTCCATTTTACTTGCTGGCTGGCCCACCTTCTGCTGTGGTGAAGGAGAGTTAGAAGCTCAGTCCAAACAATACAGAAGTAATGCTGGTGGTAAGGCTCGTCCCTGAAGGGTGTGGTGCTCGACATGTTTGATGAGATAAAGTTGTCTCAGCCAGATTCAGTTAGGAGTATAGGAGTCATGCCAGATCCCACACTGTTTTTAGAAAAAAAGATCAACTTGGCAGTAAAAACAGGTTGTCAGCCGTGTTGGTCTGAAGCAGTAGAACAAATTTAGAGTCCAGTGGCACCTTTAAGACCAACAAAGTTTTATTCAAGGTAATGAGCTTTCGTATGCATGCACACTTTTTCAAATACATTGGAATTTTGACATATTTATTTAACATATCTATTGCTTTATAACTGTTGACGTTATAACCTTAGCTTGTTATTTAGTTTTGTCTTCACATATCTTAAAATATCTTCATCATGTTACATATTAATTTGCTGTTCAGCCCCTGTCTATAGGTTTGAACATTACCTTCCGTTCCAATGTATTTGAAAAAGTGTGTGTGCACACAAAAGCTCATACCTTGAATAAAACTTTGTTGGTCTTAAAGGTGCCACTGGACTCTAAATTTGGCAGTAAAATGTGCCTTTACCTATCTGTACCTAGTATATAAGGCCACCTGCTTATACGCTGCTGCTCTGGCTACATGGATGCATGCCACAGAAATCTTGCTGGCAGGTGAAAATCACTATATCCCACTCCAGAGCATTTTCTGTGGCCTCTTGTAGAATGGACTTGTGGAGTGTACTTCCTGAACCTGTCAGGAAGGCCCCTGATTTTATAACCTTTCAAAGACTTTGCAAGGCCAAATTGTTAAAATGAGCTTTCTCATAAATGAATAGCTATCAGGATAGATTGGTGAGCTACATTTCAGAGTTGAACATTGTTTATTTCTGTAAGGCAAGGTATATTGTTAATCATCATTGTACCCTACTATGAGTTTCTTACTGGCAAGAAAGAGAATTAAAAATACAATTAAACAAACAATCTTCTGAATACCAGTACTGGAGGACAATAGCGGAGATTTGGCCTCCATTCCCAGCTTCTACGCCTTCTAGGAGCACTTGGATAGGTACTGTATGAAACAATGCAAATACTAAACAAGATGGACCATTGGACTGATACAGCAAGGCTGCATTTATGTTCTAAAAACTAGACAGCCATGATGTATCCTATTCAGAAAATGAATACTGATCCACTATGGAAAGCTACATTTCTTACTTTGAGTGGGCCATCTCTGTTTTAATCTGTGTTCATCAAATGATTAATATATTTTCTTTGCCAAGGCCAAAAACGTTTATGTAGTAAGTGGCACCAATTCTGAATAGGAAAACATTTTAGTGCCCTTTATTGCCTGCTAGTTTTCAGGGGACTAAAGATCTATCTGCCCCCACAAATGCTTAAATTTCTAAAATCTTGTCTCCAAGCATATTGCCAGATCAGATCATGTTTAGTACATGAAACTACTCAGGGATAGCTGTGTATGATGCATAGTTTCAATTACAGCTTTTATATGACTAGACAGCATGGTGCCAAAGATGAACGATTGAAACAACCCAAATGGTCTCTTCTTCCTGGTTCAGTTATCTGAGCCTTTACTGTTGGTTCCTATGCCAAAGTTGATTTTATTTTCTCAGTCTACACTTGAAACCACAGAGTGAAGGGTTTCTTAAATATAAATCTTCTTATGCTTCATTTTCAAATGAATTTCCCAGAAAGAACAGTTGTGATTTTTAAATGATTTTTTGGATTTTTTCCCTTTGTGATGAGATTCACCTTCTAAAGGTTATTTTATGAGATGTAAGAATTAAATTTAAATACAGGCCAACAATTTGGGAATATTCTGAAGTCTCCACACTTCTGTATTTGACTTAAACATTCAAATAAGAACCTTCTATAAAGGGAGAGTTTATAATGTTTGTAGCTAACCATTTGTGAATAATAAGGTTATGTTTAGCGCACCTGTGTTACATTTTACATTTACTATACTACTTAGCTGCAGTATGGCTAGCTGCCATCCTTTTAAAAAAAACAACCTGTTGTTTTGGGGGGTTGACCTGAATTTGCTTGCTGTTATACTAATTTGAATAATATTGTTAATTTTATAGTGTTTTCCATTATGATATTATTTCAGTTGCTAGTAAATTCTTTGAAAACTCATTGGGCTAAAAATGCTGGGTACCATTTTTTAAAGAAATAATAAACAGAAGCTAATCGAGTCTCTTTGGAATCCTAAGGCATTTTGACAGCTGCTGAACTTCAGCAATCTTCCATTTCTGACAAAGCAGTCCTGAACAGAGTTGAATTCAATGGGCCTAAATGGCTGTAGCCGGTGCCGGATTTATGTATAGGCTAAGTAGGCTGAAGCCTAGGGCCTCTAAATCTAGGGGGTCTCCACCCACTTGGGGCAGCAAAATGACATGAGACAGCCCTCCCTTATAGCTAAGCAGAAGGAAAGAAATATGGCTTGCCTCCCTCTATTTTCCCCTTCCCTCTGCTGCCCCACCAGCCACAGCCGGGACGCTCACCTGGAGCTTCCTTCTAGAGTTCAGTTGTATTTCTTCCCACAACGGGCCTTACTCCTAGTAAATAAATAAATTTCACAGCTGAACTTAAATCAATAGCTTCAGGGAAGAGAAAGTCAACCCTACTCAACAAAAGCAACATTTGTTCTTTTGAGCTCTAGTGGCATCTATTTAATGTTGTTTCAGCTGTAAATTTGAGCTGTAAATAAGTAGCCAGGTTTTGTTGAATACTAAATTGAATACTAAAGTCCATATTGAAATGGGGTACACTAAGAGTACTGAAGAAACATTCAAGAAAAGTGTAACAAAGACACTAATCTCTCTATGGATGTGTCATTTCCTCACCCACACAAACTCTGTATTCAGGTAAAGGCTGAGGAGAGTACACACATGCACACATTCTGTTCACTTCTGCTTTTCCTCTGTTCTTTTAGTGTCCATGTCCCCATCTTAGGCACAGCCTTCCCCTGCCCATATGTATGGACCATTGCTTCATCTATTGAAATGTCTGCCAATCTGTTTACCATTTTAAATCTCTAGGTCTGCCTTGTTTTTTTCTCCAAATTCAGTTTGGAAGGTGGCATTTCTATGCAGTAAGAACAATCCAAGTATTAAAACCAACAAGTGCTATTTGGTATACAATTTGAGATATTAATATTGTAATAAGAGAATACAGGAGAGGGTTTTTTATGTCCTAGTACAGAGTAGAATCTCAGAAATGTTTACTGTATAGTGATTTAAACTCACTTGGTGGTACTGCACTGTAGAAAGCCAGTACTTTTTAAGACTCTGCCTGTTTAATGACCCAAGTATTACCAAGCCACCAGTTACCAGAATTATGATAATAGTTTACTCAGTAGCATAATATTCTAAATGATACTATAATGGTGAGGTGGGGTGGGATCACAACAGCAAGCTCTACTTCCAATGTATTCACATTGATTTTAAGAAGTTGCCCTGGAGGGTAGTCAGTCTATTCACTCTCCCCTGTAGTATGTCTGAAATAGTCATGGGATCCATCCAAAAGACGTATACTATCACCACCTCATATCTACTAAACCTGTATGAAATAGGACATTGAAATAACAATGTATATAAATGTATTAAGTATTAAGAGGCAAATGTTAGGTTTTACATATTTTGTACTACTTTGAAGTCAGCCATGATCCTAAATATATAGAAGGCCTGCATTACATCTTGATGAAGAAAAAATTAATGTGGTCATTAGGGATGTGTATTTTGATATTTCCAGTATGAACATATATCCAAAAAAACCCCAACCTTTATTGGTATTTTCAGATATACTCAGGTCCCCCAAATATATCTGATATTTTTCATGATACTAAAAAATGGATCCTGAAAAATCCTGGAATTATTCAGGATTAATTTGGAATATTAGGAGCCAGCATTTGGACAAGCACATGACTGTCCATCCCCTCTGTATTTCTTTGTCTTCTGGACCTTGGTATTGGCTTACCAGGACATTTTAGGTAAAATTCAGTTAGTTTCAAAAAAAATAATTAAGTTTGTTCTTTTTTGGAGTTGGTTTGTGTCTGGTTCACAGGGGTTTTTTAAATGGATTCTTTTGTTTTACATTGAGATTCTTAGGTTTTACAAAGGTACAGAATCTCAGGTTTTACGATGGTTGTGCTTAGCAATAGCTTGCAATACTGTTCCTATGAGGGGAGATTCTTGGGTTTTACATTGTTCACCACCACCACCCCATAGGAAATAATGGAGGACTGCTGGGGGCACCTTGTTCAGGAGCCCATAGAATTGGACTCCTTGGTCCATTGGATTTCGAGTTTGGGATTTATGAAATAAACAGGCACCAGCAGCTCACCCAGCCCCCTGGAAAGATTCACCATAGGGAATAATGGAGCCAATAATGGTTCCAAAAAAAATCTGAAACTTTGTATTTTTTTTACCATTGCTAGTAATTAACTTATCCAGTTAAATAAGAAAGACGGCACTATCATACATTTTTAATCCTTTGCTGATATATGATTAGGTATTCTCTTCCACACAGATCAAAGCAGCTTTTTTGTCTATTATTTTCTTCTCTTGTTTTAGAATATTAGTGAATCCATTTGATCTCAATTTGAACTTTTCTACTAAACATTAAACTCATGGTTTAACTGCTTTAAATCCATTGGAAGGTTTTGGGATTTGGGTGGGTGTGTTGTTATTCAAGGTATTGGAAAGCTGAGAGCAGCAAGTTTTCATCAGCTATATTGAAAGATAGCATGTTCCTGTTCTGGCTAGGTACAAGGAGCAAATTTTTCAACATTCTATTGGGAGATTTCAAAGCAGATGGACGTGTGGGCATTTGAGAGGCCAACTGCCATTAGTTGCCTGTCCAATAAGTGAGATGTCTAAGTGGGATCTATCTGTCTGTCTGTCTGTCTGTCTGTCTGTCTGTCTGTCTGTCTATGCATGAGTATGTTTCCCATTAAACTCTCCCTTGACAGCAGTGTTAGATTCATTGGTTGCTGGATTAAAAAAAAAAATCTTAGAGTTGGCCTGGAAGGTTGCTTTTTTCACCTGCTCCCAAAAGAGTAGTAGCGTGGTCAGTTAGGTCTGTGGTGGGAGCATTAATGTAGGATGATACTCTTTGTTGTTTAGATTGGCAAGCACACAGACCGCAAAATTCTCAGTTAAATCACTGGCTGACCTTGAAAGTCAGATATACATATGATAGAAGTATATGGATTGACTGTGCATATAACTTCTTATCATGCTCTCCAGTGCAATCCCAAACAGAGTTACAGACATTTATATATGTATGAGCCATCAAGTTGTAACCAACTTATAGTGACCTCACCAAAGGGCTTGCATGGCAAGTGAGAACCAGAGGTGGTTTGTCATCCCTTCCTTGGCAGAGTCTTTCTGGATGGTCTCCCATCTAAGTACTGACCTGCTTATCTTCTGACATCTGAGATCTCCCATCCGAGTACTGACTCTGCTTAGCTTCCACTATGGGAGGACAACCTCATGGTAACAGGTATGGTTCCCTCCACCCCTGGCGTATGTTGATTTGGGGTTATGCAGTGGCAGCTAAGGTAGAAAAGCACCTCATCCTATGCCATGTTTTCTGGGTTCAAAGGGTCTGGAAAGCGGTTCCATAGATAACTACATGGTTGCCAACTCTAGGTTGGGAAATACCTGTAGATTTGATGGGTAGAGCCTGGGAAGGGGTGGGTAAGGACCGCAGCAGGGTATAATGCCATAGAATCCACTTTCCAAAGCAGCCATTGTCTCCAGGAGAACTGATCTTGGTCATCTGGACATCAGTTGTAATAGCTGGAGATCTCCAGGTTGCCACCTGGAGGTTGACTTATGTTAACTTGGGGCTATGCAGTGGCAGCTAAGGTAGAAAAGCACCTCCTCCAATGCCATGTTTTCTGGGCTCCAAGGGTCTGGAAAGTGGTTCCATAGCCAATTACATGGTTGCCAACTCTGGGTTGGGAAATACCTGTAACTTTGAGGGGTAGAGCCTGTGGAGGGCAGGGTTTGGGGTGGGGAGAGACTTCGGCAGGGTATAATGCCATACAGTCCACTGGCCAAAGCAGCCATTGTCTCCAGGAGAACTGGTCTTGGTCATCTGGACATCAGTTTTAATAGCTGGAGATCTCCAGGTGTCATCTGCAGGTTGGCTTATGTTAATTTGGGGCTGTGCAGTGGCAGCTAAGGTAGAAAAGCACCTCCTCTTATGCCATGTTTTCTGGCCATAGCCAATTAAATGGTTGCCTACTCTGGCTTGGGACATATCTGTAGAGCCTGGGGAGGGCAGGGTTTGGGGGGAGGGACTTCAGCATGGTACAATGCCATAGAGTCCACTGCCCAAAATAGCCATTGTCTCCAGGAGAACTGATCTTAGTCATCTGGAGATCAGTTGTAATAGCTGGGAAATTTTCTGTAGGGGAAATGATGTGCTGTGGCTGGGGAACACAGTGATTTCTGGGAGATCTCCAGGCCCCACAGGGAGATTGGCAACTCCAGTGACCGTTTAAGGGAAGATTGGGATATGTATTTTACCTCAGGGAGACACATTCAGTGACTCCCAACAGCAACAGCAAACTGTTTAGAATGTTAGAGGCAAAGGCCAATCAGGCTGCATATGCAAATGACCTCTGTGTTCTGACTGGCTATGGGGGGGGGGAGGAACAGCAAACTGTTTAGAATGTTAGAGGTGGGACTCAGGCAACACAGCCAGTGGATAGGGGCACCTTCTGAGTGAGCCTACTGGTTTGGGAATGTGTGGAATGTTCAGCAAAGTGCCACTCCAAAACAGAATTATATAGAGAGATTTATTTATATTTTCATTTTCTATTCTGCCCTCCCTGCATGGGCAGGCTCAGGGCAGCTTACAACAAGTTAAAATAAAACAGAATAAATACAATAAAACATAGATGCATCAACAGAGCAATAATCTAAAATTCAGACAAAAAATCAAATTTGTAAATAAATTGTTGTTGCAAGTATATGGCGGTAGCCTCTCCAAGGCTTTGTTAGATAGTAGATAGTACAGTGTGGCCATACCGGTATCATTAGCTTTTCTTGTTGCTCTCAACATTAGGGCCTTAACTGTTCAGTTGTTAGAAGTTCAGATGTTATCCATGTGTTGGTGCTAGTGGCGGCTCCTAATCTAAGGCCTGGTGGAAGAGCTCTGTTTTACAGGCCCTGCGGAACTGTTGAGTGTCCCGCAGGACCCTGATGTCTTCCAGGAGCTCATTCCACCAGTATGGAGCAGCCACTGAAAAGGCCCTCACCCTGGTTGAGGCCAATCTGGCATCTTTCAGACCTGGGAGCATCAGGCGGTTTTGCAACCCTAGCCTCAGTGCTCTCTGGGGAACATGTGAGGAAAAGCGGTCCCTCAGGTAGGCATGCCCCCGACCATATAGGCCTTCAGCACAGGCTGGATGGGCTCTCTTATAGACCCCGCAAGTCAGCCAGTGCCTCCAGGATGTCTGATACCCTAGAGCCACCCTTTGTTCCTGGCCTTGGAGAAAGGAGACAAGCCATTGCAAGGCAAGCCCCTGAATCCCCGTGTCAATGAGGCGGTGAGTCAGGAGCTGATGATCAACCATGTCGAATACCGCCAACAGGTACAACAACAACAGACCACCACTCCGATCCAGATGCCTCCAGAGGTTATCTGTGAGGGCAACCAGTGCCGTCTCCGTCCCATGGCCTGGGCGGAAACTGGACTGAAAGGGGTCTAGCATGGAAGTGTCATCCATAAAGCTCTGCAATTGTATCACTGCTGCTCTCTCAATTGGTTTGCCCAAATAGGGCAAATTTGAAACTGGCCGGTAGTTCGCCAATTTGTCCGGATCCAAGGATAGTTTTTTAGGAGAGTGCAGACCACTGCTTCCTTGAGTGCCCCCAGGAACAGTACCTCAGCGAGGGACTTGTTGATAATATCCCTGAGAGCACCTCGAAACCCCTCACGAACAACTTTAATTACCCATGAAGGGCACGGATCAAGGCTGCATGTGGTTGGGCATACCATTGAGAGGAATCTGTCGACTTCCTCTAGACTGAGTGGACTGAAATAATCCATGGGGCCTCGAGTTCGCTCACTGTCTCAACTGTGGTGGGAAGATCGTGGCGGAGTGACAAGACTTTATCTGCAAAATAGCTCGCAAAAGCCTCACAGCCAATTTCCAATTCCCTAGTATTTGGTCTGCCCTGAGACAGAACTGTTAGCAACTGAACAGTTCTAAACAACTGGGCCAGCTGTGAGCTTGCAGTCGCAACCGTGGCCATGTGGAACTCCCTCTTCATGGCTTTGACTACCATCTCATAGGATCTCATAAATGTCCTATAAAATGCTCTTGTTGCTTCGTCACAGGCACACTGCCACTGTCTCTCTAGTCATCTAAGCCTTCGCTTCATCAGCCGCAGCTCCTGGGTGAACCATGGAGCCAGCTTAGAGCGAGGGTGCAGAGGGCATCAGGGAGCGATCTTGTCAATGGCTGCCGATGGTCGGCCATGCCAATCCTCAACTAGCTCATCCAGCGAGCCGCCAGGGGGTATAGGTTCCTGCAGGGCCATTTGTAGATGCAGAGGGTCCCTTTGGCTCCATGGGTGAGCTAAAATATGCTCGCCGCCCAAACAGGGTTTGAGTCTAATCCAGGGGTCATTTGGGGGGGGGACGCCATCCCCCCGGGTGAGGTGCAGGAGGGCGGGGCCTGGAGCTCCTAGCTGGTGCCCGCTGGAGGTCGCCGCCGGCTGTGGGGGGACACACTTCCAGTGATGTCAGGGGGTGTGGCATATGCTAGTGAGTTATGCTAATGAGTCCCCCTAGCTCTTTTTCTACGAAATGACCCCTGGTCTAATCCAATTGTTTTAGCGTGCAACCATAAGAAAAATTACACTTTCTGACTTCAGTGGACTTAGAAAGGAGCAACTCTGCATAAAAACTCTTCAGATCTTAGTTGATATGTCACGGGGATCATTTTACAAAGATTTTTCTTGTGTATAGAAGTAATTTGTAGCCATATGCATGGGAGATTGTTTCATTTCATTCATTTTTATTATTAATTCCAAAAGGACTGTTTTGTTATTGGGTTGTTTCATATGGTTTTATTTTGTTATTGTTTCCTTTAAAAAGTAAGTATATTGTTTCTTTATTGTTGTTTCATTTTCATAATCCTTTTTCATAATTATTTCCCACTGATTTCAATGGAAGACCTCCCTCCATCAATACTGGACAAAGCTGAGGAGTACTGCATTACTCCCTTAGGACATCCAAGTAGTCAGATTTCAGACAGATAGAATTTCGAGGCAATGAAAAGCACTGGTGTTTAATATTAAAGTCTATGGTAGAATTGATGGAAAAGATTTTTTAATAGAACACAGTAATAAAGACAGCAACATTGAGCAAGAATCTGGAACTGTAGCCACTTAGCTTGAAGAATAGTAGCACGAGGAAGAGGCAGACTGACAAAGCAAGGTCTTTTGGTGGCACAAAGAGGGTGTTTTTTCATTAGATGGAGGGAATTTGTGTTTCATTTTCATATTAATTACAATAATTACAACACCCCATTTTTGTATTTATAGTAATTAATAACAAAAGAAATGCATAAGTCTAGTAATTTGTCATTTTCAAGCCCAGCTATACTGCTGACTCAAAAGTCAATGTTAGCCAGCAATTTAATGCAGCTAGAAATAGTTTTTAAGAAGATATAGGAATAGATCCCAACCAAGGGGAATTTTCCTATTGTAGAAGGAGAGAAAGTAGAAAGATTTCTTTGAATCTAATATAACGGTGTGGGTCATACTTTATATATACACAGAGACACACTTCACCCTTTTATTTTTACAACAACCCATTGAGGAAGGTTAGGCTGAGAATGTGTGAATGGCCCAAGGTCACCCAGTGAGCACCATAGTAGAGTGGGGATTCAAACAGGGGTCTCCCAGAACTTAATCTGGAACTCTAACCATCACACAACACTGGATTTCATGCACTGGCTGCTGTTGAACAATTGCCCCCTGAGCCGGAAATAATGAGACAGACAACTGTTTGGAATTCAGACAAGGGCCACTTTATTTTGCATATTAAATCAACAGCAAGGGAACTAAGTGGGAGCAGAACAGGCCAGGCAGGTGTCACTCCAGCCAACCTCCTTGCCTAGATGTATGGGCAAGTCACTAGCCCCTGTCTAGGGCCAAGTCTCTGGCCTGCGACCGGCAGCCCAGCGCACAGGTCACCTCCCAGGAGTGCCTACCCCTGAAGCCCTACAGCCTCAGGGAGATGCTTACGCAAGAGGCTCCCGGAGGTGGTCACCATTCCCAGCACTAAGCCCTACATCCCTGGGGCCATTCCTGATGACCCCTTGGTTCCCAACCGGAACTGGATTTCCCCGCCCCCCAGGGGGACTTGGCAGCCCTACTGCTGAGCTCCCTTCCTAAATTCTACCTTTATGAGGCTCAGCCCCATAATCTCCAGGAATTTCACAACCTGGAACTGGCAAGCCCTTTCCCCTTTCCTCATGCTTCATTCCTATATGAGGGTGGATCAAAATATGATGCCTTCTTCCATAGGCTTAGCTGTGTGGGGGTGTTTTTCTTTAAATTGTTTTTATTATTGCTTAATTCCCTTTGAAATTCATGTGCTTGAGATCAATTGGCTCCAAGCTGGAGTAGCTCTGAACAGTACTGCATTGTGAGTCATCATTTAGACACATGCCTTTAAAAGTGTCACCTTCTTCTGGGCCCTGTCCAAACCCCGGGGATCCCCACGGCCACACCAGACACGACGCGGCAAGATTGTAGACCACACAATCTGCGTCCGATAGAAACCCTCAACAAACTTATCAAAAGACACTTTCACAATAGCATTCTATAGAACTTTCATAAGAATATTACAGAACAAAAAAGAGAGAAATAAAACTGAACTTGAACATTTGACACTGAAAACAATTCTGGTAAAAATGCAAATATTTGCAGATAATGTTTTAAAAATACATGTGTCACAGATTAGTCTAGTTTACTTTGTTTTGCTTTTCTGTTTTATATGAAGCAGCATCTAAAATTCCTTAGTAATGTACAGCTTTTTTCTATACCATCTACATTTTCAAAAGAGAACAAAAGATACAACTTGTTTCCATTGTGAGTAATTTTAGAATCTATAAATTATGGACCATCTCATGCCTCTCCTCCCTAACAATTCAACATGGGCCCATCCGCTGAGGCCCAACTGTGATCCCACAGGGCTCCTCCTGGTGTGGTGGGCGGCCCAGAAGATCATGCTCTGGCCACAAACCAGAACGTCATGCCTCGCCAGAAGTAGACTTTGCCATATCTGCCAAAATGTCTATTCTGGCCCAACAATGCAAAAAGAAATAAAGCTTGACAAGATAGCCTCTGTAAATTTATTAAATCTCTGGAGACAATTCTAATATTAATAAATTTCATGGGGATGAGAAATACTTTTATCACTTGGAAAGGCTAGAAGAACATTTAACCAGCACATCATCTAGCAATAATGGAAGATTTTTACAAGGTTGTTCATCTCCCTTCAGTAAATTGTTATATTCATAAATTACATATTTTGCTTGTTGTCTTCCTGTTTTCCATTATGTGTTATCATTTAGCCTAGGGTCTTCAGAATTGTATCTGGGGTTTTTTATATATATATCAAGTATATATATATATTTTTTGGTCTGAATTTATCATCTATTCTTGTTTCTTAATGAAGGAATGCATGTACATAAAAAAAGCAAAAAAGAAGAGATATTTTAAATCTCAGAATTGATTTAATTTTTAAGCTACATCAATTAAAATGTTTCCTTTCATCAAATTTGCCAGTCTGAAATACTATCTTGCTGTCAGCATCAGCTTAATAATCACTTAACACATGTACTCTTAGAGGAAGTTTGGAACTGCACTAAATTCTAATCCACACACCTGGGATCCTTTTCTATCCCCGTCAAATCTGTGAGTGCTGGCAGATACCTGAAACCCCAAAGTCTCAGAAAGAGATGCAGGCAGAAAAGAAATTGAAGTAGTCCTGTTTCCCTTAGAACAAATAATTGAAGTAGTCCTGTTTCCCTTAGAACAAAACAGCTATGTCCTATTTTGAAGGCTCATTTCCCCAGCTATTTTTTTCCATGAAGGGCTATGTTGTACATAGATGCATGCTTCCACCTGATGGTTGGGAAGTCATTAGTACTGCCACAGACACAAAACAGTGGTAAGCCTATGGTTGCCAGTTCAGTGTCCCTGCTTTTAGCACAAATAGCTTAATATGCAGTTTTAAACACTGGTTTGGGAGCTACATGAATTAACCTGAACAGATGGTTGGCACTGTCCTTGATGACAAAGATGGGAAAGAAGGAGGAGCTTGGATTCAATTTGCCATCCATTCTAAACAGATGATAGGTGCTGTTAAACCTGACAGTGCTGACCATCTGTTGGACACTCAGCCATTGGCAGATACTGCTATGCATCCATATCTTTTCACTAGGTCCAAGAAGTTGATCATGAAGATCAATATGCAGCTCTTAATCAACTGTATTTGCCCAAATGCATATTTATCCCCACCTTAATTTGTGAAGTGTTCACCCTCTCCTTCCAAATGCAGTTCTAGTATAAAAATAAAATTCCATTGGGTGATTTCTTCAGTGAAAATGGAAATAATATGCATTTGAGATCTGCATTTGAGCATCAAATACTCTTCTAATTAAATAGTTCTTTTAGATCTTTTAGATATCCTACGGAGTGTGTTAAACCCTCTACAACAGATTAAATAAAACTGTGTTTTTAAGGAATGAAATTAGCCTGATGGGAAAAAGACCCAATCAACTGAGGATTATTTCAAGTGCTACATGAGAAACGCACACTTACCATTTATGTAATTTGATTTCAATAAACACTTTTGATAGTTACCTTTAAAGATATATTTTAATGGCAAAGTAGTGTCATCACTAGCAGTGTGAGGAACATTTTTTATCTTAGATTTTAATTACATTTTGATTATGATAAGCATTTTCCAAAGTAAAGCATCTCCCAAGTGAGATAAAATTAATGTTATAAATCAATTCTTTAAAAGTGGTATATTAGGAAAATATAACACCCAGTATGATAAAAAAAACTGCTACGACATTGATTTCTTGTTTTAAATCACATAAAAATAATATTTTTAATATGTAAGAGCCGGTATATTTGAAGTGCTTCTGAATTTTATAATAGTTAATTATATTTAATGAATCAAATACTATTAGCAAGTCTCTTAAAAATCTTATTCCTTATGTCTGAGTGATATATTATGTCTGTTGAATTATTTTAGAAGTGTGGAATGCAATGTTTTTCAAAATATGTTTAATTGAAAAGCAAGGGACTAGTGCTAGATCCTTATCAGCAACAAGGCATGGCCCTGGACTTACCTGGGGCCACTTTTGTGGCCACAGGGTAAAGGGTGGTAAATGGAAGCAGGCTTCCTGTGCCCAGGAAGCATCATGCTGTGTCAGTGCAGCTGCTGGCCCTCTGGGAGGAGCCCCAGCAGTGTCAACCAATGGCTGGCTGCCTCATTGGCCTGCAGGGGTGGCTGGGGAGGCTTGGTTCAGGGGCTTTCGCCCAGTCCACCCCTTCCTCTTTTAAGTCCATGTGACTGCCCGGTTTCCTCCAGATCAGCTTCAACCATCCCTCCCACCCTCCCTTGTTCGAGGATTTTGTGTCACAGTTGTGACTCTTATCCTGGTAATTTTTCTTAACCTATCACACTTTTGGGTAGTTTTAGGCATTGGTCAGGATCCATTTGGGGGGAGTCTGTGATTGCATGCCTGTCTCTCTCAGGTGGGGGCCGAGCTTGGGGGCTGTCGCTTGGCTCCACTCACGTGGGAAGGGAGCCACACAGAGGCTTGCATGCATGTGGGACCACTGGACTTTCTATCCCAGGTCTGCCCTCAGCAAACAGGCTGGGGAAGGGTTTCATCAGCCAACAGGTGGGTTGCCTGATGTCTGGATCCTTGGCTTATGTAATGCCAATGCTCCAGTGGCTGTAATCAGTAAAGCTGTGGCTTGTTTTTACTACAACTTGGTTTCTGAGTGTTTGTGTTTTCCTACCCTGCTTCCTTCCCCACCCTTCACCTTCTCTTAGGATTGCAGGTTTTGGTGGACAATGCTCTGGCTTGCAAAAATGTGAGTTTACCAGAAATATCACAAGTTTATTAAAACTAAAACCAAGCATTTCAGCTTTAAAACATGACTGGCACAATTGAACCAAAATCTGTTTTATGAGCAGTACTGGTATGCAATACCCCATGATAAAGTGTGTGGCTTTTCTATTCTTGTTCAGAGGCTAAGAAAACATCAAACTACTAAATCCCATTTTAAAATAATCCTTACATATTTATCTAGGGGAAATGCAATCAGTTAGAAATGGAAAAGAAAAAGAAAAACTCTAGGATGAAAAGTCTAGATTCACAATAAGTTTGTATACTTGTCTCATGGGAGACTGTTACCAAAAAAATCTGGTCATATAATGTAAAAAGATACAAATGTTATTTATTTATGTTATTCATAGTCCACCTTTCCCATGGGGAACTCAAGGTGGATTACACATAGTGAATTAGGAGAAGAAAACCGTGTTGAGCAGTCACGGACATGGCGTACCTTAGCTTTAATCTTTTTGGATTCTTTTTGGAATTTGGACAATCAACCAAATGGGACATTCAATAACCAATGCTTCAGTATTTTAGAAGTCTGGAGCCACCAAAATTTTATGAAGCATCACATAAGTATTAACTTGACACATTAAGCAGTATGAAAATTACATAATATCCTACTTACAGTAGGGTATACACATTAGTGCAGACCACAGTCCCTAATCATTTATTCAAGTAAGTTTGTGAACTGTTTTGTACAAAGCTATATACAGAGGTAATCTAGCCAAATTATAAAATTTGGTGACCAAATTCTGAAGCATGTATAACTTTCCTACATTCTGAAGAAAGACAGCAAACAGAATAATGTCACAACTTCTTTTTGGATACCTGACTTTCTCATGGATACTTGAACTTTATACATTTACTATACAAATACATTTTTCATCCAACACATTTTTCCTGCCTTTTCAAATATCTGTCTCTCTCTCTCTCTCGCTCTCTCTCTGAACATGGTATTTACATACATAAACTTACTGAAAGCAGGCTCCTTAAATGTGATAGTTTGTTTTTGCATTTGCCAGTTAATCTGTATATGTCAGAGGAACTCCACTTCTTTATGAAATAAATGAACTAGTGGCCAATATAATGTAATAACTAGGTGCATATATTTCCTTTCATCCTAGGAAGTTTGAATTAATAAATGTCTCTTTTGGGAATAGTGACAAAGCACAGGTTGTCTAGAGTAAATTTTCTATTGATCAGTGAGACCCAAATTCACTCCAATTCAATATTATTTATGTTGGTAATTACTAAATAGAGGAGGCAGAGCCTGGACTGGAACCAAGATTGACATTCAGGCTTAATACCATAATGAGGCTTTAATAAACAAGTAATAGGCAGCTTCACAAAATGAAATGAGCAACGATCACAAACTAATAAATCAGTACTGTGGATCTTAAATACATAAGTGGTATTGATAAAAAATAATTGCTTCTTTTTTGTGGCCCCAGTTTAATTATAGCCCCAATGTCATTTGTCAACAAACCTTTAATTTTTTTTTCATATATTGAATTACATTAAGAAATATTACAACACAGAAGGAATCTCAGGCTTTCAGGAATAAAGGAGAGTATCCCAATTACAGGACTTGAAAAGACTTTAATTGAATGGTTTCAAGAGCTTGGGATAAATATTATGGAAAATGATTTGGAACATGTCCACAGAAGTTTAAAAACGAAACCCAAAGCTGGAGAAAATCCAAGGGATGTTATTATTGCCTTCTCAAGAGAAAAGCTGCAAGATGAGGTCTGGAAAACCCTTAGGAAAATTAAAGGCTTACAACTTCAAGGACAGAGGGTTATACCATGTCTTGATTTATCACCAGAGACTTTACAAGAGAGGAGATTGATGAAACCGTATGCTCAGGAGTTGTTTAACAATGGAATTTTATTCTCCTGGGGATATCCAGCAACTATCTTAATCTTCAAGGATGGAAAATTGTTGAGGGCTAAAACCTCTTTGGAAGCGGAGAAACTGCTTGAAAAGCTTAATATAAGATACAAGGACTGAAAAGGGATTGGAGAAGGAAAAGAAGAAGAGGAAGAAGAAAATGAAGATGGAAAATAAAAAGGGACTGAGTCAAAATGTTATTCAGTGAAAAGAGAAGAGGGAATGTTTTTTTGTTTTGTTTTTAGCCCCCCGTAGGGAATTTTTTTTAATTTACATTTTCTAAAAACTACAAGCTATGAAACTACAATGAAAATCAGGGTGTGGAACTACATACTATAGGCGAAAGTAAAGAAAACCCACTAAAAACCCAAGAGATGGTGGTCATACAAACTGCTTAACAATTTTAGCTTACAGCACATAATTAAATTCAATTTCATTGAATGTGGTCATCTAAAAATCATTTTATGCTAATAATTTGATTTTAAACACCTCTACTTCTGACTTCTAAATAAGATCAATATATGACTCATAACAATACATTTTAAGAGCATTCAATATATGATAACATCTTATTTTTTATATTTTGGCTTTCTCAAACGACAGCTTGTCTTCAGGGCAGCTGCCCCTAATTTAGAGTCTGAATCCTCGTCTGATGTTGCCGCTTCTCCTTCTTTGCTGCTTTTGGTGCTGCCTTCTTTCTCTGCTTCAGCCTCTCCTGATGGACGACTATGTAGACGCATAAATTCTTGTGCCTTTTCAACAGAGTCAATTTTTTCTTTCCCATCCATAAAATTATAGCTTGTACCTTCGGGTACCAGCCATCTGTAGGGGATGTTTTTCTTTTGTAAGAATGTCACCAAGTCTCTGTACTTCCTCCTCTTTCTTCTTATTTACCCACACATAAAATTATAGATTGTTCCTTCGGGTACCAGCCATCTGTAGGGGATGTTTTTCTTTTGTAAGAATGTCACCAAGTCTCTGTACTTCCTCCTCTTTCTTCTTATTTCAAATGGAATGTCTTTTAATACTTTTATTTCTTTGTCTTTGATCTTCAAGGTAGATCCATTTGTTGCTTTGAGAATTTGATCTCTCACTTGTTGTCTAGAGAATCTTATAATCACTTCCACAGGCAGATTATTCTTTTTTGTAAATTCTGGATATGATCTATAGATCATATCTATTTTGCTTTGTAAAATG
>NW_015163608.1:52456-68612 GCF_001447785.1 Gekko japonicus
AAAGGAAGGAAAGAAGGAAGGAAGGAAAGAAGGAAGGAAAGAAAGGAAAGAAGGAAGGAAGGACGGAAGGAAGGAAGGAAGGAAGGAAGGAAGGAAGGAGGGAAGGAAGGAAGGAAGGAAGAAGGGAGGGGGAGAGACAGACAGAAAGACATACAGGCAGAGATAGAGGGAGGGAGGATGAAAGAGGGAGGGAAGTGGGGGGGGCTTTGGAGGGCTTCCCCCGTCTGTCCGGCTCACCGTAGCAGCAGCAGGAGGAATTCCGGCCCTGTCTTGGCCCCCTCATGCTCCAGCAGCCTAAGACTCGCCACGGCCAGGCAGACAGTGAGTAAGTGAGGAGGGATGGCTGACCAGATTGTGCTGCCTTTTGCGCCCCCCCCAGTGGACATCGGGCTACAGTGGAGTGGGCACCTCTCAGGGCAGGTGCTGGGTGGCCGGAACTTTTGGCATTGGCAGCAGGAGCAGCCGGACTGGCTGGGGTCCCAGTAGCAGCAAGGTCGCTCCTGTCCCGGTAACCCCCGACGCCTCCTCTCCTCCTCCATTTGAGCGCCATGGCCTCGTAGGCTCCACTCACCCACCAGGTGGTTTTCGGCAATAGGCCTCTCGGCGGCGGTGGTCACCTAGAGCGGTGGGGGTCTGAAGCAAGTCAAGGTGGAGTGGTTGTCTGTGGTAGGCCTGGCAGCGGCGGCAATCTGGAGCGTCCAGGGGTGTGTGTCTGAAGCGGGTGGAGTTGGAGTCTGTCTTCTGAGGGTACCGGGCGCAGAGGCAGGGCTGCAGTGTCCATGTTCTGAGGGCTGCGGACACACTGTGAGGCAAATTTTCATGGGTGCTGTTTCTGGGGTGGGACTTAAGTGATGCAGCCAATGGATAGGGGAAGCTGGGGAAGCTTCTGAGCGACAGTTCATGTGGCCATCCACTGTTGGTGTGCATCGAACATTAGAGGCGAAAACGGCTTTATATATAAGGACAGGATTTGGTGGGAGTGTTCTAAGGTGGTTAAATTCTGGCAAAATATCCTGGAAAAGGTGGAGGAAGTATGTAAGGTTAAAGTAGAGTTATCAGCGAAAATACTATTCATGGGAATTTTAAAGAACTATAAAATAGACAAATCATATCAGGGCCTATTTAAAGCTATGATTTTAGCTGCTGTTATAGTGCTTGGCTGGAAAGATCTTATAAAATGGACTAAAGACAGATGGAATGGTTATTTGTATGAATGGGTACAGTCAGATATATTAATATTAAAACAGGAAAAGGTAGGTGAGGATAAGATTGTGGAAGTCAAGAAGAGGTGGTGTGGGTAGATAAGATGGGTAAAAACAGGAGGGGGGCAATAATATATATTGGTTAAACTCCAAAAGGTGTGCTTATGGTTAAAGATATAAAATAAGGAATTATTGCTGGCTGTTTTGAGGGGGGGAGGAGAAAAGGGAATGGGGAAAGAAGTATTCGATGTATTGAGGTATGTAATGTATGCTTTGTTATGTATTGTTTGAATTATATGGAAGCAGGATTAAATACTTCAGTAATTTTTTTAAAAAAAGACTTTTCCTAGGAAGAGTCTTCCTGGGGAAGGAAGAAGAGAAGACTGAATATGGGGAGCAGCTAAAGATAGGTTTTCTGGTGGGGGGAAGAAGAAAAGGAAGCAGGAAAAGGGGTAGGGCTATGGGGGCTGGCAGGGAAAGAAAAGGTGAAATGGTGGAGGAGGGGATACAGAGGAAAATTAGATGGCCCCACAAGCCTTTGTGGTGTCCCAATTATATCTGCATATAACAATAGGGTGCTACTGTTATTTATCATTCTTTTACTACCATCTATGTGTCAAAGTACAGAACAAAACTTCCACTAAGTCTAGTTGAAACACTATCATTTCCATAAAGGAAAATCCAGAAGCAATGTTTGCTATAGTGCAATGATTGCACAATATCTGGTGATGTGTGGATGCAGCCTTATTATTGTAAATTACCTCACAGATGTTTATATGGAGAAGCAGAGTATAAATGTTTTAAATAGACACTTTTTTATTTGCTATTGCAAAATTGTATTTTGACAAATTGATTGGTAAAAGCTTTTGTGTTTAGAAAACATAATATAAGAAATGTGGTGCTTACATAAATGAGTGCTGCTGAAGTAAAAAGTCAGTCCCACAGACAAGGATTGCCCGATTGACTTCAAGGCAATTACACTTGTGCAACTGATGCATGAAAAATGCTTCAGTGTCCTGGCCTGCTGTGATCCTGAGCAAATTCTTTTTATTAATAGTTTAAAGGAAGGGTCATTTTCTCCCTATGGTTTTTCTGACTTGCAAATTGCACTGTTCTAGCTTCACTCAGGAAGATGGGGGTGAAAACTATGCCAGTATACTGACCACCTAATGGCAATATCTACATATTTTAATGATGAGAACACAGCAAAATGTATATATCTTGGCTCTTCATAAATGTACCTCATACTTTCTTCCCCTTGAAAACCAGGCATTGTTTCTCTTCATTAACATATGATAACTGGAATAGGTTTCATATCACCATCCACCATTCCCATTTGGCTTGACATTTGCAGAGTTCAGATGGAGCTCTAATAACCTTTCCGTGCTGCTCTCTCTAATGATGTCCATCCAGTAAATGAGATGTGAGCACTGCCACCATAATGAATGGTACAGAAGAAGAGACCTGTTTAATTATAAAAAGCTGTGGCTGGAATAAATTGTTAGCATTTAAAAACATAATTATTGTGATCACAAACAGTATTGTTCTGATTGATTACTGAGCTGCTAGGGCCTTATTTGTATATTTGTTTTTCTGTCCATCTGCCTCTCTTCTTTGATGCCTGCATTGTTGATTCACTGAAGTCACTTGTGTAATTCTTTATTCTACAACTGAGCCAATCCCCCCCCCCTGCACAATAGACAGAGGAGAGAAGTTATTTCAGAATCTTATCTCATACAGCTCCTGAACAGCTATGGATGTCTAAATTCAGAAATAACTGTGGTGGCAGAAAAACATTGTTTGATGGTATTATTATTATTATTATTATTATTATTATTATTATTATTATTATTATTATTATTATTTCAATTTATTGATCACTTCTTCCCACTCATGCAGGCTCAGAGCGATTTACAGTTACCCAAAGAGACAATTGACTAACAATATATTCGTGGGGGATAGGGAAGACAACATACAATATTTAATCACACACACATTGTAGCTGGTCAGAGGATCCATCTGCAGGCAGTATCAGTCATGTCCCGATGGCATGTATTCTGTCTGCTGGCTGATGACGTCAGGGCTCTTGATGTCGCACTGCCACACTGCCACCGCCTGGCCGATTTGCTCCACTGCAGGGAATGCCAAAACAGATTTTTCCCACTTTTGATCTTGCAGCGCCGCAAATGTCAGTCCTGGCAGCTAACACCCTCCAAGGGGAGTGGTGTGCCCACCCCCTTATGGGTGGTCCCCAATTTATCTACTTGCCGAAGCTTTTGAATTATTTTATTATTTATCAATATATAAGACAAACATTGACAAAGACACACCAAAAAACAAACAGAACATTAATCAGGAGCACATTCCAACAAATATTTTCAATTCACAGCTCAGGTTTAGCAGATAAAAATAAATAATTAAGAAGTGTAGTGGTTGGTAATGCTCATAAACTCTTCCACTATGTAATTGGCCATGCTACTCAACAGGAGCATTTACCACTTTGAGAATCCCAGCGAAGTTGAATGGGAAAAGCCAGTTACATGCCCAGTACAAGGACATTGGGCTATTTTTTACAGATGGTGATTAAGTCTTTGTCTGGGCTAAGCATTTCCTGAGTATAATTTGAATGTATATTAGCTAGAACATCTATTCAGTTTTAAAGGATTTTCTTCCCTTAGAACCTATACCACCCAGCTAAGTCCTGGGGTACTGTTTGACATGCAGCCACTGTATAGAGTCTCTGACTGGCACCTACTCTTTGCAAGAAGCTAGCTTGCATGTAGTAGCTTGCTGCACCTTTTTGCCCCCCTACCAGGGTTCTTTTTGTAGCAGGAACTCCTTTGCATATTAGGCGACACATCCCTAATGTAGCCAATCCTCCAAGAGTTTACAGAGCTCTTCTTACAGGGGCCACTGTAAGATCTTGGAGGATTGGCTACATTAGGGGTGTGTCGTCTAATATGCAAAGGAGTTCCTGCTACAAAAAGAGCCCTGCGCCCCCTACCATTTACATGTCTATATGCCACTTCAAGCCACTGCATGAACCATGGTTTTTAAAGCAAAGATCTAATAACTGTCTCCTTCAAAGGTATAGGAAGAACCCCCTCAGTTAGTGAGGCATTAATGATTTTAACCAATGGTTCTGCTACCTTTTCCTGCCATAGTTTTAAAAACAAGGACAGGCATGAATACAGGTGATGGTTGTTAAACTCCCAAGGACCCTGTCAGCATCTGTTGTCAAGATCAGCCTGAATCTGTCCATAACAACAGGACAAGAAGGGAAGATGTAAGGTGGAGCATGATCAGTGGCATACTACCTAAATTAATGCCTCTTGTTCTGCTGTGGGAGAATGAATCCTTCTCCCACCCAGCATCGATGGAAGACTACGCCTGTAGCTCTTAGGACCCCAGCTTGTTAGTAGGTGCATCAGTGCAGTTCACAGCTTTTAGGTATGTTTTTATCCCAGAACAATCCTATTTCTCTCTTGGCCCAATGTTGGACTCATTCAAATAATTGTGGGTGTTTCATTTTAACTGCAGAGAAAGCAGGATTAAGAAGGGGGGAGGGGAACACAGGAACTGCAACTCCCATTCCTGCATCTGATGTTCTCACTTTTAGCAGCTCACAAAAGCTCACAGTTATCCAGTGGGGCCCTCCAACACACAATTGTGTGTAGTTGTTAGAGAATTAGAGTAGGATCTGGGACATCAGCAAGCCACAATCAACAGGAGTGGCAATATTTTTTATGCTAAGACTTGGCCATTGGTTATGCATTGACCATTTGAAGAATAGGCTATTTCAATATGTTCTATATAAAATTGTCTTTGGAAATGTTAACAAATGTCAGCTACTTTAGCAAGACAGTGCATATGAAATATCCATTCTCAAAGAATTCACTAACTACCAAGTAATTACTGGACAGAATTCATACACACACACACAGGAGCATACACACAAGTGGGGAATATGCAAGGAATTCCAGGTGGCAGCTAATTCTCTCCTCACTCACTATTTTATCTTGCC
Organism: Gekko japonicus; assembly: GCF_001447785.1. Classification (NCBI taxonomy): domain Eukaryota; kingdom Metazoa; phylum Chordata; class Lepidosauria; order Squamata; family Gekkonidae; genus Gekko; species Gekko japonicus. Next base: position 57,683 of record NW_015163608.1, read on the forward strand.
CTTCCCTGGAAGCCACTATAGCCACCCTCTTCTGCTGCTACCTTCTTTTCTTCCCACCCACCAGCCAACCTACCTTTATCTCCCCCCCCCCAATTGGCTCCTCCTCCTTCCCTCCCCCTGCCAGCCTCTATCTGGGAAAACTATGGGCCAGTGCTGGCTGCCAGGCTCAGATGCACAGTGGGGAACCTGCAAGAACTTTCAGGGGACACTTCATTTCCCCCTGTATCCCCTTGCTCATATAATTTCCTCTCTCCCTCCACCTGGCAGCCCCCAAATCCTCACCTTTCCCTTCTTCCTTCTTTCCTTCTTGCCCATCAACCTACCTTTTATCTCCCCCCCATTTTCAGCTATATTTATTATTTCATTTATACCCCCTTTTCTCCACAGTGGGGTCCCAAAGCAATTTACATCATCCCTGTGTTTTCTTTTTCATCCTCATACCAACCTTGTGAGGTCAGTTAGGCTGAGAATGAGTTACCCAGTGAGCTTCCCAAAGTTACCCAGTGAGCTTCCACAGCAGAGTGGTGATTTGAACCTGGGTCTCCCATACTAGGACGTGAAACACTAACCACTGCACCACAGGCTGTTGTGGGGTGGCTACAGTTGAACAGTAGCAAGCATCTGGGACTGGGTAAGTCATGCAGGTCATGTGGTGGATGTTGGGTGCCCTGAACCCAATTAGTCCTCAGAAGAAGGAAGAGGAGGAAGAGATTGGATTTATACCCTGCCCTTCACTACCTAAAGGAGTTTCAGAGCAGCTTACAATCTCCTTTTTCTTCCCCTCCCACAACAGACATCCTGTGAGGTAGGTGGGGCTGAGAGAGCTCTTTCTAGAACTCAGGGGTCGATTCGGGGGGATTGCGGGGGATCGCCGTTCCCCCGGGTGAGGTGCGGGGGCGGGGCACAGAACAAAGCCCCGCCCCCTGCTTCCGGTCGAGGTAAAATGGCGATTTGACGCAACCTGTAAGTGCTCAGGGTGGACGGGTGTTCCTTACAGCAGTTTGGACTGTATTTTGGTCCAACGTGGCTTCCCCCAGGCAGGGGGAATGACTGGCAGGCATCAAGACCCAAGAGAGAGTTGAGATTGGTGTGATCAAGTCTCGGAGGAGGCTTGTATTACACTTTGATCCCCTCTCCCAAAGCGGGCGAGCGCATTCAGGGGGTGTGGCCTTATGACACACTTCCGGTGATGTCAGGGGGTGTGGTATATGATAATGAGTTATGCTAATGAGTTCCCCTAGCTCTTTTTCTACTAAACGACCCCTGCTAGAACTGCCCTTGAGAGAACAGCTTTGAAAGAACTTATGACTGACCCAAGGTCACACCAGCAGCTGCATGTGGAGGAGTGGGGAATCAAACCTGGTTCTCCCAGATTAAAATCCATGCTCCTAACCACTACACCAAACTGGCTCTCTCAGAGGCCAAAGCAGCTCTGGATATGGTCCTTCCTCTCCTCCTGCCTTTTACTGACTGAAACCAAGGCTTGGAAGCTGGAGAAGCTGTTGTAGTTGTTTAGCAGTTCACTTCTTTGAGTTACAGGCACTGCTTCTATTATTTTAAGGGCGGGTTAACCCTCAAATATTTATTTTAGATTTCAGATTATTTTTGCAAACATGGGGCTTTTTCAGCTTTGTAGAATAACTTCTTTTTGTGTTCATGGCTCCAATCTTCAATTTTAGGTATCCACAGATTTGGCCACATATAGAGGTTCCACTATGGATGCCTTCAAAATGTTTTTTGTTGCTTAGAAAGCAAAAACCAACAGCTGAAAATTCTTCCCAAGAGTGTATCCCTGGATCCATTTGACAAATCAGTTACATAAATAAATGGTACTATAAGATATGAATCAAATGCTGGCTATGGCAGATCTGCTTGTGAGAATTTTAAACTGATGGAGTGCAGTTCTAAACATGTAGTGCCACTCTATAGGAGATGAGAGGAGACACTGATATGTTGCATTCAGAAGGTCTAGTTCCACTTCCTAACAGTAAAAATTATCAGGCTCAACTGTGCAGGATTGCAGTCATCTATGCTTCTGTATTACATTTCAAACGTGACAGTTTTGATCAGCAAATGAGATCATATCAATATTATCAATATTTACAGGCTAATTTTTGCCCCAGTACCCTGAATAAAAATTTGAGACAATAGTGTGGGTTTAACTAGTGTATTTAAATTCATTCAACTGTGCTGATCAACATAATTAATTATGTTAATATTTGATTAAAGGCGGGCTGCATTAGGCAGCCTGTCCATGGCTCCAAACTCAGCCAGTGCTTACCACCATCTTTATCTATACTCACCCAGCCCCAGCCCCCTATCCTGATGCGCTGTTAATCCACTACCAGGTTTAGGAACATGTTGCTCAGCACCAAAGGTGCTCCTTCCCCAAGCCCCACTGTCCAGCAGGCAATGGTCTGTTCAGGACACACTTTCCATTATACCCAATGGCTGAGGGTGCTCACCGCTTATCCCTACCTAAATGAGCAAGCGGTCCAATACCCACTAAACTAATTATGGCCTGAACAGTCAGAGACCAGGCCTACTTAATCCCAAATTTATTTATTTATAGCTATTATTACTGTCAAGCCCGCCCTGGGCTCTGGGAGCAGACCCTCCCATGGCCGTGATGACTCAAGATGGGGGAGGTCTGACGGCTCTGGAAGATGAGGCTTGTAAAGAAGAGGGGGAGCATTGGGGCCTCAGATAGGTAGGGGACAGAGTTAGTCGACACTCCGTAAGGCCCTCTACCTGTGCTTTGGTTCTTCAGCCTCTCAGCGTCCTTCCTGGACTCCTTCTCTCTCTCTCTGCATCAAGCCGTTCCAAGCACGTACTTCCTCCCCGGCCCTGTTGCTTCCCTCTCCTTTATACCCAGCACCCTCTCCCAGCACCATCTCCCGCACCCGCCTCCCTCTCCTTCCTCCCAGCCCCGCCCCCTTGATAAGGTCCGATGCCTTCCCCATAGCCTGGGTGCGTTCAGAGCTATGCTGGTGGCAGTCTTGGCAGACAAGGGCCGCACCGGCAGCGCCGGCATGTGGGGTCTCGTGTGGGCGTGGGTCCACCATCAGCCTCTCCTGGGTGCTGTCGACCTCTCCTGCTGCTCCTGGTGATTCTTTGCTTCACGGGCGGGCGGTGTCGGACTGTTGTGCCTTGGCTCTGCTGCCGGGCCTCGGTGTTGCAGGGTCTCCCCAATCTATGGGTCTCCTGGGTGAGTCGGTGGTTGTTGGGGTCCCTGGGGGGTGTGGGGCAAGTCCCGGGATCCCAGAACCGAGACAATTACCATCAGCCTGGACACCATGAAGCAAGCGAAAAAGGGCCCTGCCCAAATGCCAATCCTAGAGAAGGCCCCCAAAATTCCAGCTTGGCCGCAAACAGTGACTCGCTAATCCCATGATATCAAGTGTGGGTGGGTGATCAGCAGCAAGCAGCAAAAGCTGAAGCACAAGATGAGGGAGGAATAATTAACCTTCTTTCCTGCCTTCCTATTGGATGGCTACTTCTTTAGCCAGCCAATCCTGCCTCAAGCTTCCTTTGAATCTGGACTGGGACAAAACAATCCACAGCTCTAATGGCCATGAATGCCTAATTTTTAAAGAGACCTATCTGGTTAAAATTTCAATCCTAAACACAGTTACTGGATAATATGTCCCACTGAACTCGATAAAAAATGATTTTAGAAAACACACTTCAATTATAGGTATAATATAATGATCAAAACTGATTTATTTATTTTTAGTGTGTAACAGTATGATGTATTTTGTGCTTCATTTTGACAGCAGGACTTTCACATTTGATTACTGCATGTACTATGGGATTCTAAAGATGACTGATCATTCTTTAGTGCCTGTTAGGGGTGTGCATTAAGTGTATCCAAACTTTTAGAATCCCGGGAAAATACCTCTCTGGTATTGGGGGGGGGGGTTTTAAGTCAAATCAGATTAGAGAATCTGATTTGGCTACTGATATAGCTGAGCACAAATAAAAGCTTTTATTAATTGGCTTTCATTTGGGCACAGTTTGGCTGAGTCGCGCAGTGGCAGCACAGAGAGAAAGCATTTAAAGAGACTGCAGTCTCTTTTAATGCCTTCTAAATTCACTCACTGAGTTGTGCCTCTGCCACCACACAACTCAGCGAGTGAACTCAGAACAAAGGCATTTAAAGAGATTGCAGCCTCTTTAAATGCCTTCTGAGTTCACTTGCCAAGTTGCGCCACCATCACAGGAGTAGTGGTGCGACTCGGCAAGAAAACTCTGTATGCAAGACTACACTCTGAGGTTCACTTGCCATGGGCATGCATAGTTTGGAAAAGGCAGGCATTTAAAGGGACAGTCCCTTCAAGTGCCTTTCCCTCCTCCATTGGAAACAATGGTATATGGGGACACCTTCTTCTGAGGCCCATAGAATTGGCCCAGTCTTTTGAAAACTTGGGAGGAATTGAGGAGAGGTACCAGCAGCTATGCTGCAAATTTGGTCCCTCTACCTCAAAAAACAGGGCCCCCTCAGAGCCCCAGATACCCCCGGATGGATTCTCCATTATAGCCTATGGGGACCATTGACTATAATGTCCCCATGGGGTATAATTGAGCCAAAAAAATTCAGCAATCCCAATTATTTCCTGAATCACAATACCCTCCTGAATCACTTATACGCCCAGTCGTTTTATACGCCGGAAGGCTTCCCCTTCCCTTGGTTAGGCAGAACTCGAAAGCGGCTTCCGGTGGGGCCCGGCGAGCTGGAGAAATGTAGGGCGATGTTCGAGGCCCAGAACGGAGGCTGCCCGGCGGCGAGGATGGCGGGCTGCTGCTGCTGCTCCTTCACTCGGCTCGCGCTGCCCTAGGCGTTTCTCCCTCAGCAGAGCGGCAGGGCCTAAGGACACGGGACGCGAACGATCAAGGCCACTTCTACTTGCAGCCAATAGAAGCCGAGGAGCTCGCCAACGGTTTGCTGCGCCCCGCGTGCACAGCCGGCCAATCGGCGCTTTCCAGCCGGCGCGTGGGCCAACGGCCGGGCAGGGGGGGCGGAGCTCGTGTCACGTTGCGCGGATGTGTGTGGAAGAGTGAGAGGACGGAGGACGGCCAGGGTGAGCGACTGTGGTCCGGTCGAAAACGGATTCCGCTTCCTTCTTGCGCGGGGGAGGCTGCTTCCCTCTTGTAGTCTTTGCCTAGCCTGTCAGCCAAAACAGAGCCGCGTCCTTTGTGGGCGGGGACGTAGGCCTTGAGGACTAGCCGCCTAGGGGAGGGCAAGAGGGCGCCGCGCCTGCAGGCCCGCCGAGGCTCGTGGTGGCCCCTCCGAGAGGGTGCCAGGCCGCCGGCTGCCTCTTCTGTTTGGCTTCTGCCTTGTCGTGCGCTCGAGAAGGCACCGCTAAGGCACCACTCCTGCTGCGCTCCCCTGAACGTGGACTGCTGGAGAGGCGAAGCCCCCAGAAGAGGTGGTGGCCGAGCGCAGGCCGGGCTCAATGGGGCCCCGACCAGGGACCATGTGCCCGGGAAGCCTCCTGCTCTTTTTCCTCCTCCTTGCAGGGCTGGGGTCAGAAGCCGGTGTTGCCAGCCGGGACAGGCGGTGTGCCCCCCCTCCTGCCTTGCCAGCCTACATGAGGAGCCTCTACCGGGCCGCCCTCCTTCCCCGCGCAGACGTCATCCGGAGCCTTCGGCCGCACAGTAAGCCGGCGGGGATGGGTACTGTATTTTCCGGCGTATAAGGGAAATCTTGGTAAAACCCAGGGAAATCTTCTCAGAAAAGGGGGGTCGTCTTATACGCCCAGTTGTTTTATACGCCAGAAAATACGGTACTGTTTTCCCCCCCTTACACGCCCCTAGTGCCTGTAAAACAGCCCTGATTCTAGACTTCAGCTGTTCCAGACTGACTAAAGTGATTATGTATTGTTAGAATGACAGAACATCAATATTCATCTAAAAAGAACATTTCTCAGACATTATAAATTTCACAAATGTTAAATCGGAGACCTTATTTTGGGTCACCTCTAATTTGCATTCAGCAAGATTTCTGTATCCCGGGGCAAACTGCTCAATGACAGGAGGTGTAATAATGTAAAGACACTATTTTATCTGTCTGAGTTATGGTCCCATGTATTCCTATTCTGGCACAGATTATCTGAATCTCTTGGACTGACTGATGACAGTCATATCCAAGTTCTGAAAAGGAGTTTAATTCTCTTTCTTTCATTTGACTATGTTCTTGTGAATGCTTCTCAGCAATTGCACTGGATTGGATTTCATGTTTCTCATCATGCTGTTTCTGCAATTATATTCTATATCTGCAATATACCATATTGGGCTATTTCCTTCAAGCTTCTCAACGAAATACAGCATATGTTCACCTGCACATTTACCCACCTACTCAACCACCTACCTATTTGTTAGTTTGACAAAATGTAAAAAAATAATAATCACAGGCATCTTTAAAAAAATAAAAAATAAAACTGGACTCTGTAAAGCTGGCTGTGATAACACATGTTTAATCAGTGGTTTCTGAAAATAATTACCCCATTAGTAATAAGTAAAAAAAGGTTTATATAAATGTCAAAAATATCTCGTAGAAAAAATAATAATGTAATCATATGTAGCCTTTATAAAGTTTGAAAAAGGCTTTAAAAATCCAACATTTTAGGAAAATGGCAGTGCTGCTTAGATGGAATTCATCTGCATCATGAATTTGTCAATCAATGTTTTTTACTAGTTCTTTTACTTGCTAGTGCCATTTATTTTACGTGCTGATAGACCATTTAAAAGAGTTTCTTCATGAGCTCTTATTTAAATTGAATTATTTCAAGCTGAGGTAACATGGCCTGTGCCAATGGAACTTGCCTTTAGCTAAGTGGATAGGCAGGATACAGCCCATTTTAAATTAGCTGGTTTCATTTTTTATAATTGTGTGGCTTATACTTGGTGGTTTTGTGATGGATACAGTAAGGTCATATGACAAATGGATGCAACTGTCCATGGTTTCACAACTTTATATATTTAAGTAATGGTTGTCCCTAAATAAGGAAATAAGCAAAGTGTCTAGCCATCTAGAATCCAAAAGACAAAAAGATTACATTTATTAATCTAGGTATTATGTTTCTTACAAACAATCTATAACATAACTTGTTTCTATCAGTTATTCAGGGTGCCCAACTCCACTTTTAAGCCTCATGCCCACATTTTTCTTTTATGATAAACTTTGTCTAAGTTTTATAGCACTCTAAAAACAGATCTTCAGAAAATATCTTTTTTTATTATATTATTTTTATTAAAATTAGACATTGTGACAGACAGAGCTGTTCTTTCATGAAGCCAGCTGGATCGTACTATCCCCCCCCATCTACATTGGGCCAGATGATCTATAGATTAAAGCAGATACAACATGAAAGATCGATGATTAGGATTTTTGTACTAAAAATTAAATATTTCGTAGTCCTGTAGGGCTGTTTTGAAGATTGGTAAAGGACTGCTTTGGGAAGGAGCATTTAACCATTTCCTTCTAAGTCACTTGCATGACATGTAACAATTAGAAGCTGCCGTTAGTTCCACAGGAGCAACAAGACAGGTACAGCACTGCTTTTTAAAAAATCATTAATTTCTTGCATCTAATCCATCATCACATTAAAATGTTAGCTAGGTCACAAGAACATCTATCCAACAGCCTATTACTTCTGTTTTAAGAACTACCATCCTATGATGATTCTTGTGAATGTTGCACTCTGCCTCATTCATTAAAACCTACAAATAGAGAGCAATCCACCCAAGCAAGTGTACTCAGAATCCTAGTCAGATTTATTCAATGGGATTTACTCTCAGGAAAGTGTTCTGAGGGTTGCATTATTAGATAACTAATGAGCTACTTCACCTCAAATTATTAACAATGATATTCAGCAAGTATTATCTCTATGAAACCTTCATTTGATTTATAAAATATATTTTCAAGCATCTATGAATAATACATTTTTATATAAACCAAGTTATTAATTTACTATTAGAAAACAATTTTCTACATGTACTGCATACTTGGGAGATAGTTTTTGCCATTATATAGACTATTTGACTTCTTCGTGTCCAGTGATATTACCAATTGTATTTCATTCTTGTGATGAGAACAACTTAATGTCTATACAGATATTTGCAAGGACTGAACATAACAAGAATGTCAGAGAAGACATTCTAAACTGTATGTGATTACTTTGTATTATATATATTTATGATTCCTGATAAAGTATTATAATCAATAAGTACAATATTTTGATAAGCTATGGATCTCTATTATTGTTGGTTCTCTCAGCTTATTTTTTGTATATTGTATTTTGTATATTATATATAAATAATGATAACAATAATGCTAATTAAAATATTTAAGTTTCATGTTCTGTTTGTGTGTCATTTCTGCTTAATAAGCACGTGGAACAATAGTATGTGTGGATATAAAGTCAAATAATTTTGTGCTCATAAAAATCTAATGGGTGGGGATTTGTCTACCCTGAATCTTATGAAATTTACTGAATGCTAGTACAGGAATACACACTTTTAACAGAGCCATATGATTTCATAATAAGAAGCACAAAACCAGGATTAAACTTCATTCACCTCTTTGACCAATGGATTTCTAAAATCGTCAAATGTAAGCAATTGGCAGAAATCACATTTGAAATTAATAAATTATGAGTGCAGTCAAATTGTCTCTTGATTGCTGTGGCAATTTGAAGATTATATTAAGGGTTACAAAACCTTAGTTTGCATTCCTACATAGAACAAGGGGCATGTCTAATTAAATGTAAAATATCCATCATCCTTAGAATAAAATCAAATGATCTTTAAAACAATAATCATATAATTACATGTATCTGTTTGCCTTTAAGATCTCAACTATTTTCTGTTGCAAACAATATCAAAAGTGGAATACAAAAATCTAAAAACAGCAATAAAATAAAAATATTACAATTACGACTGAAACCACCTATAAAGAAACAGAAAACTATATATACATGGCTTTCAGAATTAAATTCTAGAGACGGTGTTAATGCATTCACATAGTCCACACATGAGCTCTTCCTTTATCTCATCTTTAATATTCAATATTCCCTTAGAGATCAGTTCTTCTGGGCCCAAAGTACTTGCTGCAGGGTGCTGAGCTGGACTGATGATGCATAGCAAATGTTACCGTTTGACACTATAAATGCCCTGCATGCCACATTTCATTAATGTTCCAAATGTAGGTATGTTTGCCAGTGCAAGATTGTAAGATATGTTTAACAGATACCGGCTGCTCTCTGTAAGGTATTACTCTTTTCAGCAGCTTATGATTTGATTACAGTCAAAATGGCTTTCACAGTATCCTTAATTATAAATGGAGCATAGTAATCTGAAACCTGACATCACACAAACTGTAATCTTCCTCTGTCAGCATCAGTTTAAAGGCATCCTCTTTCCTTCCTCTGGTTCTTTTTTCAGGCTGCACTTATTTTAAGATCTAGTTTTGTTTCTTTCACTTATCTTATCATTGTTTTGGTCTTACAATAACTCTAGTGTTTGTTGTGATATTAAAAAGGGAGCAACACCAAAGCTTACCTTTAACTGTTGGCTGGATATTAATTCTCCAAATGTTTCTCTTGTTCCTTAATTGTGTGTAACATACTGTCAAGATTTATGATGTTAGCACCAGTGTTTGATTGCATTACAGTCTTATATTCAATTAGGGATCATGTAATATTATAAGTATTAGTAGTATAAAGCCACAAACTTTGCCATCTGTGGTTTCAGTCCTATACGATGTCTACGCAAATATTTTTTTCCAGAATGGTTTTACTGAGAATAGGGAGGAAAAATCAATGATAGGCTCTTCTTCCTATTTATGTCACCCTTTCACACTCACCATTGTGGTTAGAGGAGCTTTAAGAATGACTTGAGTATTTAATGGAATAGCAACAATAGTTGATGTCAATTGGAAAGAAAAAGACCTCGCATGGAACAGAATCTATATTATCCATGGAACCCATCAGAGTGTGCCTCCTCCTCCTTTTAGCCTTGACAGTATAGACCCACAATAATGGTGTATAAGAGTAGATACAGGGTAGCCTTTCAGAGTGTTGTAGAAAAAGGATGAAGAATTGCAAAGGACAAATTAAAAACATAAAATATCAAATGCTCTGAAAATTACAGAGAACGTTGCTAAGAGAAGAAAAGAGTAGTTGCAGGCAATTTTTTTTTCTGTAACAGCAACAGAACTGTGACCATCCTTATATAAAACATCCTTCCTTATTAATAAAAGCCAGATGGGGTGGCAACATTCTATGCATCGCCAAAATGAGTTGGCTGAATGATCTGTCACTCAGAACATGTTCCTAGCCACTGGGTGTGTTGCCTGAGTCCAGCCCAGCTGCCACTCAAGAGTACTCACGTTCCATTGGCTGGGTGCTGAATTTGCTCCTCTTCCTCGCCCACTCCTTCAGCCCCTGGGCCCTCTCTGAATTTCTTGGCAGACGGCTTTCTCTCTTGACGAAGACAGTTGCCTCCTGTGTGAGACTAACTTTCCCCCTCCGTAGCTGTTGGTAGGTGTAACGAAATGGCAGTTATCTGTATCTGTGAGATGGCTGCTGTCTCTGTGTTTAAAATGTTCCCCCAGAAGGCTTAATTGAGCTGTAGTTCCAGAGAGGGGCCTTCCTCATCTGCTGGCCTACACTTCCGAACTGCACCAAAAAGTGCGGGAAAAGAGGGACCTTGGGGCGGAGCAGCATCAATATAGACTTCAGCTAGGCCACAAGCCAGAGACGTGGGGGAACCCTGGGAGGCAGCAAAATGCAGCCACTCCACAGTCAGCTGGACTGGGGAATGAATGGAAGTTTCCCTGCTCTCTTGGGCAAGAGAGAGAGAGGCTGAAGCAGAGCCAGTCCAAGGAGAGATCCTGTCCTGAGCCCACAAACTCCAGAGCTAGAGTGTT
>NW_015163608.1:69996-81869 GCF_001447785.1 Gekko japonicus
ACAGTACATTGATGCTTGCCCAAGGCCTCCTTGGCACTCTCTCAGAGCCTGTTTCTAGATCTCGTATTTATTTCCACAACGGGCCTTATTTCTAGTAATTTATAAAACAGTTCAAGGGAATGGATGAGAGGAACTAATTGTTTCTCTCGAATGATGTAACTATGTAGCGCCTCGTAAACTCATGGTTCTCACTAACACAGTAGAAGTGCTGGAAGGCTGCATGTTTTCAGGAAGAAGGATGTGGCACTTAGGCAAATAGTGATGCTAAAGGAGGAAACTCTAGAATGTATAGACAAACTGCATACAAATCATTAGGACCAGGGGATCCGCTGCTCCAGGGCCTCTCTTCCCAGTGCGATCAGCTGGTCAATGGGGAACTTACCAGCAGCAAAAGGAGGCCTAGGACTTTATTGCTGGCAACACGGCAAAATCACTTCCAGTGCACACTGAAAGTGACATTGTCATGTCACTGGCTACACAGGGAACCCCTGGTAAAAATGACTTCTAGCATGGAATTTTTGCCGAAATACCAGAGCACCCCATGTCTCTGGCAATGTGATGACATTACTTCCAGTGAACACCAGAAGTGACATTGCCGGCAATGCTCCCTAGGCTTCTCTTTGTTTTTGGTAAGTCCTCCCCCACCCCCTGTTGGTTGCCAGATGGTATCTATCCTCGAGTTCTTAAAGAAATCAAATGTAAAACTGTTGAGCTTCTAAGATACACAACGCATCCCTAAGATCAGCCTCTGTACTAAATCCAAAAAGGACTTGGGAAATTACAGGGTGATTAGCTTAAGGTCGGTTCCAGGAAAATTGACAGAAGAAAGATAAAATTGTCAAGCATATAGAGTTTCATTGACACTGTATCATCTTCGACTGTTCTTGCAGTGGCATTTCGGCCGTTCCCAACCGTTCTCACCTCTGTGGGAACTTGTCTCGCCCCAGGGAACTGACAGTAATGTGGTAATCTGGCCTGTGGCTCGGAGGCCTGCAGATGCCATCAGCCCAGAGAGTCCCAGTGTGGGAGGTGCCACGCCATAGATGTAGGTGCCATGCTGTACCAATTACATCTCTAGCTGGCCCAGAGGAGCTGATGAAGGGGTCGTCTGGTTGGGCATACCCTGGCTCTTGGAACTTACTCTGGTGGTGCTGGGAGATTCTGACCAAGTCCAAGGATCTATGGGCACTCATGTTCATGAGAACGTGTGCACTCATCAGTGGTTGTGCTTGAACTATCTCTCCATGAGCCCAGAGTGGATCGGTGAGTGTCCAAGGAGGAAAGAGGGAACTTGATGCCTTACATTATATGGCTTCCAGTCCCACTGGAGTCTAGCAGACTATCCTTGATTATTTTTCCTGCACTGACCACTCCTACTGCACACATGACATTTGCCAACCGCCCAGTAACATCCATCGGTGCTGTGAATTTCTCAAATGACTTCATGAGGGTTTTTTGTTAATTTAGGATTAAGGGCTTAGTTTAGTGAGCTCTAATTAGACGGTAGGGCAGGAAGATTCTCTGGGCTCTCCCTATTTGTTTCAGGTCCCACACACCATACAGGTCACACCCTGGATTTGATCTTTGGCATGGGGATAGATGTGGATCTGAGGCTCTAAGGAGGAAGTGCCATGAGGCCCAGCTGGGCATTTCTATCCCCCTCCCTGTCTAGGTGGTGAGCTAATCTATGCTCACCCATGGAGACTAATGCACCCACTTGGGTTCCAGAATGCTCAGAGGGATCCAATGCCTTCCAGTGTTTCATTGGATGAGATGGTAGGGGACAGAAATTCCCATCTCTCTGAAGCCATTGATGAGGTTGCTCCCCAATGACCTCTACACTCCTGTGGTAAATCATCCCCCTGGTATACGGTAGAACTCAGGAGTATGATACAGGAGCTTAGACAGCTTGAGCGAGTTTGGCAGCATATTAGCAATGAAGCTACAAGAGCATCTTATAGAACATTTATGAAATCCTATGAGATTGTGGTGAAGGCTGCAAAGAGGGTATTCTACTCAGCCGCCATCACATCCGCTAGCTCTTGCCCAGCACAATTGTTTAAGGCAATTTGATACTTGACATCCCTCACTGAGAGACACCAAAATAGATATAGAAATTTGGCCATTAGCTCTGAGGCATTTGTAAACTTTTTTTTTTGCAGATAAAGTCTTATCACTCCACCACAATTTACCTGCCAGTGATGATACAGTATGTGAACTGGAGGCCCCTTGGCTGTTTCTGGATTCAGTTTTGGATTCCTTCAGCCTGCTCTCCTCTGCTGATGCTGACAGGGTCCTAGGTACTGTTAAGACAACCACATACCTCCTTGATCCATGTCCCTTATGGCTGGTTACGGCTGGGGATGAGAGGATATGGGGCCCTCTGTTGGACATTTTCAGTCTCTCCTGGGACAGAAGTCTTTCCAGAGGGTCTTAAGAAGGCTGTGGTTGTACACAGGGGTCATTTCATAGAAAAAGAGGTGCAGGAGCTCATTAGCATAACTCATTAGCATAATTTATTTACTGGTGAGGAGGTTCAGGCTTAGGTGTAATCAATTCACCAATGACACCCAGCTGTATCTGTTATTGGATGGCTACCACCCTGCAAAACCTGGCTTAGCGACTGGAGGCCATGGTGACTGGGAGGGAGCTCGGTGAGTGGGGTGGAGGCACAGGCCTGAATCCCAAGCAGGAGATAGCCACTGGGAAATCAGACCTGTGTGTGCTGTGGCCCCCACCCCGCTCACAAAAAGACACTTTAAAGGGTATTTTTGTGAGTGGAGCTGTGGCTGGTAGCAGCCCCCTCCCTCCCTGCTGAAAGATTTAAAGGGGCCTCCAGCTGATTGGCAGGCCACATGCTCCACGCTGATCAGCTGAAGCTCTTTAAATCTCCACAGGAGGGGAAGGAGAGGGGTAGCTGCGGGTGACTGCAGCTTTGGGGTGAGGCTTGGGGGCAGGGCTTGGAGGTGTCCCTGCCCACCCCTGGAACACCCCCCCCCCAAATCCCCCCGCTGGAGCAATCAGGGAACCTGGCAACTCTATACCTTAGTGTTCATGTACACATGTATGAATGTATATTGCTAAAAATATGTGCACCCCCTTACTCAATATCTACTTCAGGAGATCCTGAGAAGTCAGCAGAACCTGATTAACAATTCTAGCATATCCTGCTTACAGAATTTTAACAAGGAATCTCTAAGAAACAAATAGTAATAGTGACTTTAAGGAACAGATAACAGAAAATAGGTATTCCCTCGGTAAAAAGTGAAAATTGGCAGATTACATACAAAATGAGTCAAAATGCATTTTTAAAATTCCACATTTGTTGCTGCTACTTGCAAGTTATCACTAAAGCAAAAGCACACATACTTAAAGATTTTACTTACAGGAGTAGGGTTGCCAACTACTGGGGGGGAGGAATCCTGTCCCTGAGTCTTAGTGGGATGTTATTTACTAGGTGATGTTATTTACTTCCATGCCACAAAAAGCTTCAACTGTCCATTTCCACACATCAAACCTCTATTAAAAACAAGATTTCAACCACCTCCAGGCCTGTTGGCAACCTTAGGTATGAGAATTTTTCTTCCATATCTGCTGTAGTATCAATACAAATTAGTAACAAGTGATGAATAGGGATGGGCACGACTTGGCTGAATTTTGGCTGGTTCATGGCTTGTGAAGCAATGTTTACAAACTGAAGAACCACCATAAAATGTCATGAATTCTGATGAAGTTTGTGGTGGTTCATGAAGATCAGGTTTTAACCTCTGCTTTCTGCCCTTCACTAAAAAACAGCTGAGCAACAGGGAGCTCCCCACCACTCAGCTGGGGCTGGCTGCCCAAGAAAGCCCTTTTAAACATCTGAGCCACAGGAGCAGTTTGCTCCATGTGGCTCAATTATTTAAAGCAGGGATGTCGAATTCATTTATGAGGGCCGGATCTGACATAAATGAGACCTTGTTGGGCCGGACATATGTGTCATAACATGTAATGTCAGGTAACAGAGATATAAACTTTATAAAGGACACAGACAAACACAATTACGGTTGAGGCAGCCTGGCCAGGAAGGGAGCTCTGGCTGGTTCCCTCCCTCCCCCTGGGAGGAGGAAGGGGAGGAACCTCAGACAATGTTTTACCACACATTCTCAATTGCATAGGAGAGGCTTGCCTATCTATCGCTCATGTTTGATTGGGTCTTGTAAAGTAAGCTATGATGTAGCAGCAGCAGCATAACTGGAAAAGGAAGCAGCAAACAGCCAGGGCCTTGTGGGTCAGATTGTAGCCCTCCGAGGGCCTGATCTGGCCCCCGGGCCACATGTTTGACACCTGTAGTTTAAAGGGTTTCTTGGGTAGTGCTGGCTGCCCCAAAGTGGTCCATATCGATCAGCTGTTTAAAGAGGCTTTCAGGGCTGGCTACCTAAGTAGCCAGCAACTATAGTGGTACATAGATCATAGCAACAAGAACTTTCATCCAGGGAAGTTTATCAACTGAAAAGGGATGGAAAGTAATAATGGGGAGGCTTTAACTGGGCCTTTTGTGCTTGTTGGTAAGAAGTAGGAATAACTTTAAACAGTGGGCATAATGAGGGGGGAGGGGGGAGTGCTCCCCCGTAAGTCCTCTCACAGGAGGACTTTCCGCTGAGCTTTCGGCCCCAGGTATGAGAGGCAGCCCCATTTGGTTTTCTTTTCTAGGTGAACTTGTTTGTTTGTTTGTTTTTTAAGAATAAATTGGAAGTATTTAACAGCAAATAGTTAACTGAAGAACGACTAATGTTGTGTTAAAATATGTACTGTAATTAATACGAATAAGGAAGCAGAATCTAGGGAACTAAATAGAATCAAATGTAATAGGTAGCATAAGATAATAGTACACAGAATAGAAAGTAATCCTCGTTTAGTATTTAGATATAATAGGAGTCAGTGGATGAGCCGGAGAATACTTTCTATTAATAAAGAGGGTGAATAATGTAATAGACTGCTGAAATATTAATATTGTTCACTATAAACATTAATAAACTGTTAATTAAAAAGGAAGAAGAAGTAGGAATTCCAAGCCCTTTTTCCCAGGGCTGTCCTAACACAGTCAATTAACAAAGTCACTATCTTCTGCTTCAGTCTAGTAACAGGACTCTAAGAAGTTATTTCCTCCAGCTTCTTCAGTCCCCGCTGGTGTCCTCCCTGCACTACGAGGCCTGTTCCTGGCTGTACTCTTTTTTTCTTTTCTTTTATTGGATTTATATCCCACCCTCCCCACAAGTGGGCTCAGACCTCTTGCTTCACTTTTCAGACATCTTTGTAAAAAACTTTTTTCCTTTCTTTCTCTCCCCTCTTCCTCTCTCCCTAGGAAGAGGTCACAGTTAAGGGCTGCTGAAGATGCAATACTTCAAAAATTCCATTATACTGCAGTTATTACTGAAGTCCTTTAGCTTGGTTATTCATTACCCAGTTTCCCAAAACCAAATGGTGTGAAGTTTATTAAGAAAATCTGGATGAATTCAGTATTGTGTTGACAGCTTCAATTCTGTGCTCTGGAGACAGTTGGGATAGAACTATTCTAATTAAACATATTGCCATTGTTTTGTAGAAAGGTTTCTGTACCTTAAATAGCTGCAAGTAAGTGCCACCTTTCAAAAGAATGTGCTTATGTGTTAAATTTATGCCATTTTGTAAGTATATGACTCTGGTAGATCTCCTCAGACAAGGATGAGAGTAGTATTGCTAACTCCAGCTTGGAAAGTTCCTGGAGGTTTGGAGGCAGTGCCAAGAGAGGGCAGAGCCTGAGGAGAGAGCTCAGAGGGAATGTGATGCCACTCAAGGACATCAGTTTCTCCTAGACTCCATACAGTCCACCATCTGAAGCTTTCTTTTCCTCCAGGGAAGCTGATCTCTGTAATCTGGAGATTTGTTTTAATTCTGGGGCAACTCAACTGTAGCTAAGAGTGAACCTTCATGAACTGAGGTTAATGCAGGCATTAAAGCTACAGAAAGAAATAGTAGGAAGGGAAGGGGAGAAGGGTGGTAAACTGAGAACAAACAAAATAAACTGAAAAAAGCGACTGACCTACTCAGCCACACTCATTTAAAACAACATCCAATAAAGAGCTGTTTGGAATCCTGTTTGCATACAGACTGAGGCCCTGTAGTAACTTCAGCTGTCTATGGACTTCAATCTTTCATGAATAAACCGGTACTGCTATTGTAACTTTGCCCCCCCAGTCGGAATAAAGAGACAGACACCAATATGGATTTAACAAGGGCCACTTTATTAATTTTAATAACAAATAATACTAGCGAGGGGTTACCAGAAATGTACTGAGGAATATGACAGGTGTCAAACTCCTGACCACCTTCATTTCCGAAGAAATAGGCGTGCTGGTGTCTCTGGGCAATGCCCCTATAACAGGCCTCGTATCAGACGACCCCATAGAGGCCGAAGGCTCTACAGGGCCCCAAGGCCAAGAACTGTCAGGTGTTTGTGTTTGTGCAACAGCAAGCCTACCTAAAGTCTGCGATGTGCCACCAAGATGCGCCATTTGCCGATCCTCACCGCTCTGTTCAGCTGGACCCTCACGTGTCATGACAGAACCCACTTTGGCAACCCCTGAAACTCCAGTCCTACTGTCAGCACCGAAACAGCGATCTTCAATGACCGAGAGGCGATTCAAAACCTGTGTTTGAAAGATCTCAGAAGAAGGCGACTCTATTTGTGATAAAGACGAAATCCCACTTAAATGCTGTTCAATACCGGCCAGCCTGTCTAATATTGCCCTGCTGACAGGGGTGTCCCAGACCGCATCCAAGAGAGCCGGTGTAATCACACCTGTGGGTGCTCCAGATACCACTGCTAAATTCGTATTACCTGTTGGGGCAGAGGGCACATGAAAACCAGGTGAAGGAACTAAGGCATGAGTAGTTCCTGAAGGCCCTGCGTCACCAACCGGAATGGGTGCGGGAGCTGGCACGGGCCGCTTTTTAGGAGGCGGCTTACCCTGTGCCGGGACAGTTCCAACCCGTTTGGGGGCGGGCTGTTTTCCCTTAGATACCCCTGCACCCTTCTTTGGAGCCATGCTTAATGTCAATAAATAGAAGGTGATTTCTAAATGTCTGCCCCCAAGCAATCTAAAATGGCCACCTGGAATGAAGGCCTAAAATGGCCACTGGCTGAGAAGGCTTAAAATGGCCGCTTACAGGGAAAATAAACAGGGCAAAGTATTTCTAAAATGGCCGCCCCTTTCAAACTATGATAAACAGCCACCAATCCTTCCCGCCCGAAACAAGCAGTTGCCCCCTCACTAAAGCTCTATGCATCTGGAATTGGCGATTGTGAAGTCTGGTGAACCCAAGGAAGAAATCTTGGATGAAGCAGTCTTACCACACTGCTTACAGGAAGGGGGTGGGTGGAACACCATGCAAGTTGTTGATAAAATATCAGTGCGGGCCAAAGGACAGCCAGGAAAAATTTACCAAAAAAGGATGGGGCAAGGCTGCTGCCACCCCACTGCACAGCTAACCCGGCCGCCTGTCTGGGAAGGGAGAGGACTCCAGAAACGAGCAAGCCCCAAGGGGGGGGGCTTCCACTGATGCCTGCCCCGCTCCTAACGTTTTCCCCCGCACAAAATCGGGCCGCACAAACCACTGCCGACCCAGCTCCTGCCGTTCCAGTTGCCGTCGTCCAAAAAGCGCCGCCGCCACCGTTCCCTGGAAGCCGCCGCCCTCAGGACCCTCAGCACCTTGCCGCGGCACTTTGCCTACTAAATACAACGCCGCAAGCCCCGCTGCTGACTGATGCTGTCCGGGACAGCCAAAAGCCTCCTGCAACTGACAGCACAGTCCAGGAGCGCACACGCCTTCCCAGCCGCCGAAAAAATCGGCGCAGACAAGAGCACACCAACGCGAGCTCCGGCACAATGGGGACTAAGGCTAAGCTGTTGCTGCTTCTGCAGACGGCTTAAGGCCCACGCACCCAGCAGCACAGCCCATGAGCCCTACCGAGCTCGCCAACGGACTGGTAAGGCAGGGGGCAGGAGCCAAGCCTAAATAGGCTGGCTCTGCCCCCTTGTAGGTCTCTCCTTCTTCATGCCTCTCACGGAGGCAAATCAGCCCTCCCCCACCAGCGCAGGCTCGGCGGGGTTGGGGCTTGCAATCATACTGGTATATCAAGGTTAGAGTGCAGAATGATACATTTCAACAGATTTCAAACTACCCAGCTGATACAGTTTATTTATATTTGATACAGTTATATTTTTCTTTTTGCCTTTTTTGCTCTTCATTTCCCCTTCTGGTTTAATATTTATTTTAAATGAAGAATCACATTGTTAACTGCCAATTAGGCTATCACCAAGTGAGTAGATCTCTATACCCTGACTATAAAATTGTGTGCCAGTGTGGCAGACTAGGATCTGAGAGACCTGGATTTAAATCCCTATTTTGTCATGAAGCTGGCTGGATTGAATCAGCCACTCCCTCTGTCCCACGGTTGTTGGATGGGGAAGAGAAAAACTCAAACAGGACTAAGCTGCCTTGAGAAGGATTCTGAAGAAGTGGAACCTATGCCATGTAATTTTAAAGCTGAAATCTTTAGTGTAGCTGTTGCACTTAAGGTGTTTTTCTGTGGTGGGGAACCTTTGGATACCACAGGACTCCAGTGGCACTTAAGAAACTAACAAAATTCATTCCAGCATAAACAATTGTGAGTCAGAACTAACTTCATCATATGCATGGAGTATATGTAAATAAGGTCAATGGATTTATATTAAAGGCTGAAAAAGAAAAGAAAGGTAGATGTTATAAAGATGGCCAGTTTAAAGTAAGATCCAGTCATAAGAGTAATCAATCCATGGCAAGTGGATGAAGATATAGGCAAAGTAGGATTGCCATCAAATCTGATCTAGGAAAGTATAGGATGAAACATAAAAAGCAGATGCAATTAGAAAATTATAGAGATATGCTGAAGTAATTAATATCTGTAAGGGGTGGCATATGCAGCATGCTTTCCTCTATTGTGACTGAGAGATCCAAAATTCTTGTTAAGATATGTGTGTTAAATTTCTTGTTGACTTGTAATTCAGCAATTTCATGTTAGAGAATCTTGCTGTAAACTGGTCTTCGTTTGTAACGTAGCCCCTTGCCATTTTGTTCTTTGCAGCCTTCAATATGAATTCATTGGCCTTATGAATGTACAGCCAAGCCTAGTCTGATCTCATGAAATCTTAGAAGCTAAGCAGAGTCAGCCCTGTTTAGGATTTGGATGAGAGACCGCCAAGTCAGTCCAGGGTCACTGTGCAGAGGCAGGCAACAGCAAAGCATTTCTGTTGTCACTTGCCTTGAAAACTCTACCTCTGTTGTCACTTGCCTTGAAAACACTACAGGGTTGCCATGAGTCACCTGCGATATGATGGCACTTTCCACCAGTGCCATGGATGAACAATTCATGCAAGTGTTAACATCATCCAATTAGTTGTACAGGTCTCAATACATCCCTGGTGATGTCATTATGTTGTGTGATGCAAAAGAATCTTTGAATTCTGATATGGTAAGCTAACTGGTGAGCTAGGAACAGGCTCTGAAATACTCTGTTTCATAGTGAATGTTGTAAAAGTTATTTGTCCTGAATAAGTATTGTTGTTCACTGTCTTCCAGGTGTTACTTTGGTCTTTACATCTTTTTGAAAATATCTGTCTGTCAGTGTAAACTATATGAGAAACTCGCATTAGTGCCACCCAAATAGGAAGCATGCCATGAAATTGTGATTGAACTGTGATTGAAAAGTAATTAAGGCTTTGTGAGAGTTCATGGTCTATTTTATTATATTTAGAACTACAAGGAAGTAAAGGAAAAAGGAATCAAATCTATCTAATTATTTATATAACAGCCCAACCTTGGATGTCATGCCATTTCCCTTGGAGTCAGCTGTTTGACCTCTTCCCTTTTTTTATTTTTTATTTTATTTACATGTGATTTCTATACCGCTCATGACCCCTAATGAGACCAGAGAAGGGAGCTCCCGGTCGCCCGCTGAAGGCAATGGCGGCCGGGGGCTGGTTTGCCACCATGGAGGAAGGCGGGGTGGCAACGGCGTCGCAGCGCACTGAGACGTGGGCAGGGAGGAGCCAGCCTAGTTAGGCTCGGCTCCGCTCCCGCCCAGGGCAGTTGCTGCCTCGTGCTCACTGGGAGCAGATCAGGAGTATGAGGTGCTGCCATTGCCTCCCGGGCCTTGGTCGGCGAGTTTGGGCGGTTCGCGGTGGCGGCAGGAGCAACAATGCGGCAATCTCTCGGGTGACCTTTCAGGCGTCGGCGAGTGGAGGGAGAGTCGGTGTTCGGTGGCTACGGTTGGAGGAGGCTTCGTGGGCTCGTGCGGCCTGCAGTGTCCTCGAGAGCAGGAAGTACTCATGGCGCGGCAGCATGGGGGGCTGATTAACTTGGGACGGTGGGGCTTCTGGGCCAAGGGCCTTTCAACCGGCCGGGTCCTGGTCACGAGGCAGCAGGGAGCTCCTGGTGACACCAGGGGCAGGGGGTCGTAGGTTCTTGCATTTTTCCACGGAGACCCTTCATCGGGAGCTTCAACTCCCCTCGCCCTAGGTTATTCTTGGCCCGGTTCTTTCAGCGAAGAAACCCTCCCCCATCTGAACCTGGAGGATACCCCTCCGGGGATACCCCCGCTCCCCTCGTGGGTCACCAGTTGACTTCTAACGGCCAGTTCCATGCAGAGGCCCCCCCTCTGGTGGCTTAAGCATAATGCTTCTACAGCAGATGCCATTTGTTGAGGCTGAGGGACCGGAGGTCATTTAATTGGGGCCAATTTAAAGAAAGGAGGCCATCCGGGAGACTCTTTGTTAAGAGGGGCCAAGGCTTACTGGTCTTTTATTGCTTTATTGCTCTGCTTGGTCCTGTATTGGCTCACTGGTAGAGCCTCTGTTTGGTCCTTTATTGGGGCTTGGGCCTGTTACATCTTTCATTGAAGCTGAGGGGGCTCAAGTGGTTAAGATGCTGAACTGCAGCCTGTGGAAAGGCGGTGGTTCCACAGTTCGAGACCTGAGTGCCGCATGACGGAGTGGACTCCCATCGGAGGACCTAGATGATAGGGGAAAAGAACACATTAAGAGACGGAGGGTCGACAGGGCCTGGGCCAATTGGCTCCCGGGTTTCCTTGTATATGCAAGTGTGATTATGCGCCACCAGCCTTGGAGGGCATCTGCACTTTTGCAATACTTGGATATTGTTTATAAAGCCTTTAAGGGTTTCACGGGGCAGGCATGGATGGAGTATGATGAGGGTTTGTGTGCAAGGGCTGCCGTGAATCCAGCCTTGCGCTGGGACCTGATTCATCCCCATCTGTGGCTGCAAGTGGTGTCCACATCTAAATCAACAGCTGCTGAACACTCGGACAGCGGTCACGTGGTGCACGACTCGCAAAGTCAGTACCCTGCACGAGCACAGGTTGGGGCCGCGACCCTCATGGCCATGGGGTCCGGGTAATCAGGAAACATCAGGAGCATCTTCTTCAGGCAGGGCTGCCTTGTCTGGGGTCGGGGTTCCCCATCACCAGTGGCCTGGCACTTTGTGCCGCCCGTGGCGGATGGTGGAGCTTCACAACACACGGGGCAAGGGGGGTGGTACCCACCTAATCCAAGTGGCCATTCCTATGATCAAGGCCCTGCCAAAGTTTTGCCCAAGGGTGATATAGCCTTGCCTTTGGGAGACCATCTTTCTTTGGCTACTAGGGAAAAGATTCTTCGGGGTAGCTATGTAGATGTGTTCACTCTGTTATTTCGGGAAATGGATAAAAAAGAGAAGGAGGACCTAGATGATAGGGGAAAAGAACGCATTAAGAGACGGAGGGTCAACAGGACCTGGGCAAATTGGCCCCAGGGTTT
>NW_015163608.1:81991-82580 GCF_001447785.1 Gekko japonicus
TTTTATGGGGCAGGCATGGATGGAGTATGATGAGGGTTTCCAGGCAAGTGCTGCGATGAATCCTGTCTTGCGCTGGGACCTGATTCATCCCCATCTGTGGCTGCAGGTGGTGTCCACACCTAGATCAACAGCTGCTGAGCACTCGGACAGTGGTCACGTGGTGCACCACTCGCAAAGTCAGTACCCCGCCCGAGCACAGGTGAGGACCGTGACCCAGAGGCGCCCACTGTGTTGGGAGTTTACCTCTCATGGGACTTGTAGTAGGAAGTCCTGTTCCGTAGGAAGTCCTGTTCCTTTCGGCACGAGTTCCCCCTGTGCGCGGGGCCTCATCCACTTTCAGGTTGCCCCAAACCGAAAGGGCTGAAGGCCCGACACCCATTTTGACTTATTAGGTATTGAGATAGACACAGTTCAATAGTGCTCTAGGCTCCCTTTGGACAAGTTGCAATGCCTTCTGGTCCTGGTTGAGAACTTTCTAGGAATTAAGAAAATATCACTTTACAAGCTGCAGCAGTTGGTGGGCCATCTCAACTTTGCATGCAAAGTGGTGGCCCCGGGCCGGGCGTTTGTCAGGCAGTTCTGTGATGCT
>NW_015163608.1:82596-106638 GCF_001447785.1 Gekko japonicus
AAAAAAATTGCAAGTAGAAAAATATCTCGGGTTCCAGTAGATAATTAATACCCCCAGAGCAAAGCCCCCCCCCCAAAAAAAAGGTCAAGGCAAAGGTAAGGGCAAACAGTCTGATATTTCTTCTTTTCAAGCACAGATCATGGCGCATTTGGCGCTCCTCGAGGATAGTTAATCGTCCACTTCAGGGACAGCTAACACAGATACCGGGTCTGTGCCAGAAGGTGAAGGGAGTCAACAGTTGGAGCTGTACACGGGTCCCAAGCGTCCTTCAGGGCAGGAGGGAAAGGCTAGTGATGGCACTCAAAGGGATACATCATGTCCATGGGGCCTGGGTAATCAGAAAACATCGGGGGCATCTTCTTCAGTCAAGGTCGCCCCTCCTGGGGTCGGGGCTTCTCCATCACCGGTGGCCTGGCACTTTGTGCCGCCCGCGGCGGATGGTGGAACTTCGCAATACATGGGGCAAGGGGGGTGGTACCCACCTAATCCGAGTGGCCATTCCTATGATCAAGGCCCTGCCAAAGTTTTGCCTGAGGGTGATATAGCCTTGCCTTTGGGAGACCATTTTTCTTTGGCTTCTAGGGAAAAGATGCTTAAGATTCTTAAGATTCTTTATGTAGACGTGTTCACTCTGTTATTTCGGGAAATGGATAAAAAGGAGGGAGCGGTGGTGCAGGCAGTACAACGCCTGCAAGTAACATCTATAGCGAACAGCCACAATGGCTGTTCGAATCCCCACCACGGCCGGACTGAGCTCCGGGCCCCTGTCCCAGCTCCCGCCAACCCAGCGGCTCAAAAGTAAGACAAGTAGACAAATGGGTACCTGCCCTAGGTGGCAGGGGGCATCCTCCTCCTGGTTCCGTGCCAGGAGTGCTGATGGCAGTGGTGAGTGGAACGGTGGCGAGAAACAATGGCGGTGAGTGGAACGGCGGCGAGAAACAATGGTGGCGAAACAACTGGCAATTCGAGGAGGCGGCGACCAGATCTGACGGAGGCGGAGTCATGGCGATGCAATGGCAAGGTGACGCAGCACGGCAGGATCCCGATGGGATGCATAGCCGGAAGCTGCGGTCGATGCAGTTGCGCGCCAAAAGAGGAAGAGGAAGTCATCAGAGCCTACCAGAGATGGTCGCCAGTCAAGCTGAACGGACAATAGGTTTGCCCCTCGCTCCTTCAATGCGAAAAGCATACATGAGAGCAGGTCAACAATTTGTCGCCTTTAGGCAAGAGGCGGGATTGCGGCATGTTTGGACCATCCCAGTTCCCCAACTTATACAGTTTTGCGTCTATTCGAAGCGGAAGAGCTTGTCAGTTCGCTCTATAAGGGGTAGGCTGGCTTCCCTTGCCTATGCGGCTAAAGCGGCTGGGCATGAGGACAGGATGACCGATTTCTGTGTCAAAAAGATGTTGGACGGGTGGTCCTGTGAAGCAGAACAACCTCAGGATGATAGGGAGCCGTTGACTCCGTCGGTGTTGAGGGGTCTGTGGGCGTTGTGGCCTGGCCACAACGAGGCTGCTCTATTTGAATACGAGGCTGCTCTATTTCATTCCGCGTCATTAATAGCATTTTTTGGATCTCTGCGTATTAGCGAGCCCGTCCCTGCTTCACGGAGTGACAGTTCAAACAGGGCTATAAGATTTACTGACATCAAGGTCCAAGAGGCTAGTTTGGCCATTACTATTTGGCGGTCAAAGACTGATCAAGGGGGTAAGGGTTCAGTAATAGAATTGGGCCGTTGTTCTGAAGCTGAATTATGCCTGGTGGTGGCGTTACGCCATTACCTGAGTCTCAGGGGGTCGAGGGACGGTACATTCTTTCAGCATAGGGATGTGTCCCCTCTCACAAAATTTCAATTTTAGACACTGACACGGAGAGCGCTTGATCAATTGGATCTAGGCGGGTACCGTTTTGGGACCCATTCATTTAGAATTGGAGCTGCTTCCATGGTTGCTGCCATGGGGTATTTGGGGGAAGACATACAAGGCATTGGACGATGGAGATCCCGTAGTTTTAAGGGGTATGTACGTCAATGCACATTTTGAGTGGAACACTTTCTAAAATAGTTCTTTTGCAGGTGCTGTGGGCCGGCAGGCACGGAGGAGAGTCATTATCCGCAGCCACAGTATGATTTTTTGGGACACTCATCAGGCCAAGAGGACGATGTTTGGTTCTCAGTTGGGGCTGAGTGAGTTGGCGTTGGTTGAATGGTGGGGAAGGAGGGGCATGCATTGGCCCAGGTTACTCCCCCTATTGTTTGAGGAATGGTGAAGGCCGCCTCCTGATATTTTACTGGTGCACCTGGGTGGCAATGATCTTGGCTTGGCTTGGCTTGGCTATCCAGGCCACAGATGACCTGAAACTGATACGGGCAAGATGGCCCAGGGTGCAAGTAATTTGGTCCACAATTTTACCACAGCATTTATGGTGCAATTTGGGGGATCCCAGATACATCAACCGGGCTCGGCGTAAGGTGAACAGACAGATCCGGAAAGTTATGGAAGGTGGTCTGGGTCAATATTTGCCACAACCTGGAATAGTGGTCGGAAAGACTGACCTCTATGGGAGGATGGTATTCACTTGTCAAACGAGGGCAACAAGTTATTTTTGGAGGACATTCAGCAAGGGATCAGGGCCGCCTTAGGTTGTTAGGTGGCCACGTCAGCCAAAGCAGAGGCTTGACTTTGCGAGTGGCAGAATAGTGCACGGATAAGGAAGCAGAAAATGGTGAGCACCTTAAGCCGTTCCTTGTTTTGGGAACTGGGGGGTCTTCAGGAACGGCCTGCGGGTTATTAAGGCCCAGGGCGGTGAATGATGATTCCCTCTTGGAACCTCTTGGGTAAGCTCCTCTCTGCAAGCTGTATGGTTTCAGGGGTAGGCACTCCTGGGAGGCTACCAGTGGCTGGGCTGCTGGTCGCAAGCCAAATTAATGGCTGAAGACCGGGGTTGGTGGCTCACCCACATACTAGACAAGGAGGCTGGTCAGCCTGTCACCTGCCTTGTCTGTTCCGCTACTTAGAGAATGCTCCCTTGCCATTTTTTGGTTAATAAACTCTTATATAGTTAATAAAGTGGCCCTTGTTTGATCCAAAATGTTGTCCGTCTTATTATTCCAACTGGGGGGGCAAGAAGATTCTCTAAAAGATAGGTTCCATTCCCCATCAAGAGCCCGGGCAAGAATTAACCATCATAAATTAGCCAACCATAAATCTCTTATAAAATATAATTGCTTTCGACACTTTATCCCATTAGAGTTTGCTCTGTGAGGACTGGCATTAGCGAGGATAGAAAGAGATCAGTCATCTTATGTCCTAGATTTTTTGTCTCCATTCTGTGCTCCCAGGGTTTGTGTTGCATCACAGATTCCACAAAATGCTATTTAATATAGTTGTGTTTGAAATTAGACCCAGGACAAATCATGTAAGTGTAGATCTTTTGCAAGGCCTTTCTAAACTGAGGAGCAAAATGTGCTGCACGAGTTCTCAGGTTAAAAGCTCAGTGAGCATATGCTGGGCTTAATTACATTAATTCTTACTTGAGATTAGCAAGGAGGTAAGAGCGAAGGAGGTTAAGAAACAGAATCACAGCTGACACGAGTTTATCTTAATTAATATATCTTCTGTCCAACGTATGAAATTATTTCCTTTTTTCTGTGTGCCTGTTTTTTGTTTGCTTTTTTAACCAAAACAAACCTGGAGGGCTGTCAGCAGGGAGGCTATCTTTAGTCTTAGGCAACACTTGCATTGGGTCCTTGTTCAATGAAATTTTCACCTCATATTCTAAGACTGAAAATAATCTCTCTGTATAATAATTCTGTTTTGATCATGGGCTCTCCTGAACATTTCACATGCTCCCTAATCAGTTGGCTCCCTGATCTGTCACTCAGAAGCTGTCCCTATCCACTGGCTGCATTGCCTGAGTCTTGCCTCCACTATTCTAAACAGTTTGCTGTTCCTCTCCCCTCAATGGCCTGTCAGAACACAGACGTCATTTGCATATGCGGCCTCATTGGCCTTTGCCTCCAACAATCTAAACAGTTTGTTGTTGCTGTTGGGGGTCATTGAATGTGTCCTGAGGTAAAATACATATCCCAATCTTCCCTTAAACGGTCACTGGAGTTGCCAATCTCCCTGTGGGGCCTAGAGATCTCTCAGAAATCACCGTGCTCCCCAGCCACAGCACATCATTTCCCCTACAGAAAATTTCCCAGCTATTACAATGGCTGCTTTGGGCAGTGGACTCTATGGCATTATACACTGCTGAAGTCCCTCCGCACCCCAAACCCTGCCCTCCCCAGGCTCTACCCCACAAATCTACAGGTATTTCCCAACCCAGAGTTGGCAGCCCTGTAACTGGCTATGGAACCACTTTCCAGACCCTTGGAACCCAGAAGACATGGCATAGGAGGACGTGCTTTTCTACCTTAGCTGCCACTGCATAACCCCAAATCAACATAAGTCAGGAGTGGTGGGAACCATACCTGTTACCATGAGGCTGTCCTCCCATACTACCCACTTGGGGCAGCAAAATGACTTGAGACAGCCCTGCCTTATAGCTAAGTAGAAGAAAAGAAACATGGCTTGCCTCCCTCTATTTTCCCCTTCCCTCTGCCGCCCACCAGCCACAGCAGGGACACTCACCTGGAGCTTCCTTCTAGAACTTGTTGTATTTCTTCCCGCAAAGGGTCTTACTCCTAGTAAGTAAATAAATGTGCTGTGCTTGTGCAAAGAAGTCCATTCAAGAAAGCAAATAACAGGAGTGAGAGAAGGTTTATGAGAGCCAGGGAGAACCAGATGAACCAGGAAAAAGGAAGCTACAAAATAGTCAACAAAATATGTTCAGAATTAAAAGTGGCATTCGGCTACTGGTACCATTGCCTAGCTTTGGTCAAATGAATTTATGTAAATCTGATTGAACTTCAGAAATGGATGTCCTTGAAGATGAGGTGACCAGAAGGGAAAATAGGCCACAACCCTTCTGATTCACCATATAATGATAGAATTGCAGAAGGAGACAGCGATGCTTTGACAGATTTACAGTATGACTCCTGAATATATTTGAAACATCTACGCAGCTAGATTAATATATGTATTAACATCAGCAATAACTTATTCAAAGGCATTCCAGTGCCTGCAACACTTGATACAACTGACAGAATTTAGCATATTGAATTAGCATATTGCAGTGTACTGCCATGGGTGACCTATTTCTCTGTTTCCTTTGAGAATTAAGATAGAGGAAACTCTTGCAAGAGAATCCGTGACCTCAGCACTTAGACATCAAGTCGATGGATAGATGAAATACCATAATCTCTGTCATGGCAGTTCGAGATAATAGGGAAGTTTGTCAACATGAAACAACCTTTTAACTTCCTCTGTATATCACATTAATTCAAGCTTGCCTGATTTTCATCAATATAAATGTTCATAATTATGAATTGTGCACAAACTCACATTTCACAGAAATTAACAAGGTACACAAATTTGCTTGTCATGGTTGCCCTAGCAAGAATCCCCCCCCAATAAACTTGAAGCTGAATTTAACAGAGCCAAACCTTGAATCCTTCCCCAGCTTGAGCAAATTCCTTCAAAATTCAAAGTGAATCTGTCTATAATGACTTTCAAAAGCAAAAAAATACAAAAGGCAAGACATTTCTTACAGTAATTATGACACAGTACGAAAAGGTATAACTAAACAAAGGTGATATATGCTACCTGTGTAGTTATTATAAGAAAAGTAAACATTTTGTTTATACCTATAGAATTATGTTGTTGACTTTTTAAAATAACCACGTTGCTTAAATTAAGTAATGCATTACCTGCAGTTTGTTCTGCTGGAAAACTACATCACCTTTCTATTTAAAATGTTCCCTCATTGAAGCTCAATAGAACTTCATCAAAATATACACCCTTAATAAGAAAATAACATTTCCAAGATTAAACTGAAGTCTGCTTTAAAGAAATGGATAAACAACAGTGTATTTTTCCAGTATCTGTGTTTTTGTTTGTATTTTTAATTAAATATTTACAATGCTGTCTACTTATATCTTCTTTATCACCATAAATCTTTCTAGAGTGGACAATAGATACCAAACTAAGGTTCTCACTGTAGTCACTTGTTTATTAATTAGTATTTGTTTATTTCTTTAATCCATTTACACCCCACCTTTCCCCCCAATGGAGACCCAAAGCCCACAACAACCCTGCTAGATAGGTTATGCTGAGAGACTATGACTGGTCTGAGGTTCCCTTTGGGGAGAAAGGTAGGGCACAGATGAGCTAAATAAAAATAGTTAATAATAAATAATCCTTGTGTGTTCTATCCCATAAATGGCATGTTGATGAGAAGAAGGATAAGAACATAAGAACATAAGAGACGCCAATGTTGGATCAGGCCAAAGGCCCATCCAGTCCAACACTCTGTGTCACACAGTGGCCAGAAATACCAGTGCCATCAGGAGGTCCAGCAGTGGGGCCAGGACATTAGAAGCCCTCCCACTGTTGACCCCCCCCCCAAGCACCAAGAAGACAGAGCATCACTTGCCCCAGAGCCCCTAGCTATACCTTGTGGCTAATAGCCACTGATGGACCTCTGCTCCATATGCTTATCTAATTCCCTTTTGAAGCCGTCCATGCTTGTAGCACCCACCACTTCCTGTGGCAGTGAATTCCATGTGTTAATCACTCTTTGGGTGAAGAAGTACTTCCTTTTATCCGTTCTAACCCGACCGCTCTGCAGTTTCATGGAGTGCCCACGAGTTCTTGTATTGTGAGAAAGGGAGAAAAGTACCTCTTTCTTTACCTGCTCTTTCCCATGCATAATCTTATAAACCTCGATCATGTCACCCCTCAGTTGTCTTTTCTCCAAGCTAAAGAGCCCTAAGCACTTTAACCTTTCCTCATAGGGAAAGTGTTCCAACCCTTTTACCATTCGAGTTGCCCTTTTCTGCACTTTTTCCAAAGCTATAATATCCTTTTTAAGGTGTGGTGCCCAGAACTGCACACAGTATTCCAAATGAGGTCTTACCATTGATTTATATAGGGGCATTATTATATTGGCTGATCTGTTTTCAATACCCTTCCTAATAATCCCCAGCATAGCATTGGCCTTCTTTATTGCAGTCACACACTGTCTCGACATTTTCAGTGAGTTATCCACTACAACTCCAAGATCTCTCTCTTGCTCAGTCTCTGCCAGTTCAGACCCCATCAATGTGTATTTATATTTAGGATTTTTGGCTCCAATGTGCATCACCTTGCACTTGGCCACATTGAACCCCATTTGCCATGTTGACGCCCACTTGCCCATCCTTGACAGATCCCCTTGGAGTGCCTCACAATCCTCACTGGTTTTCACCACCCTGAACAACTTTGTATCATCTGCAAATTTAGCCACTTCACTGCTTACTCCCATCTCCAAATCATTTATGAACAAGTTAAAAAGCAGTGGACCAAGTACTGATCCCTGCGGTACCCCACTGCTTACCACCCTCCACTGAGAAAATTGCCCATTTATACTCACTCTCTGTTTTCTATGAATTAGCCAGTTTTTGATCCATAAAAGGACTTGTCCTTCTATCCCATGGTTTTTGAGCTTACTTAGGAGCCTTTGATGAGGAACTTTATCAAAAGCTTTCTGGAAGTCAAGGTAAATAATATCTATTGGATCCCCCTTGTCCACATGTTTGTCCACATGGGGGGGAAGGGGAAGGATGGGGAAGGGCCGTTAAATGACTGTAGCCCCAATCTTCTCTTTCCGTTCAGAATCCATCTTGTTGGCCATTTGACTTGATATTGGTTAGCCTATGTAGCAGAACTGACTACGGTGAGTTGAAGATGGGACCTCCCATGTGTTCCATCCAGGGTAGATAAAAGGTGGCCTGAGTTGGGCTGGGGACTCTTTGTCCTCTTTTGCCTGTCCATGCTCCCGCCTAACCCAAGCTGTTGTTCTGTGATAGCTAAGTCAACTTTGCATAGCTGGAAAGATCTGGTTCACAATTGACAAATGGTCCACAAATTTCACATTCCTTTTAGTAATCAGTTTGTATTCTGCTCTGTCTACTATTATACAGAGCTAAGATGTTTTAATGGTGGAATACAGGGATCATATATACTTGGGGAGTCCTCTTGGAGGGGTCCTCTTAAGGGACCCTTGGGAGGAACAAGACACATGGATCAGCCCACCTCAGGAGCTGGGTGGCTAGTCACATCCCCGATTGCTGGTAATGGGTAAGAACAGGATCTCTTACTTTCTTTTGTTTTAACGCAGCATTCTTTGCCTGGTAGTCCTTCAAGCAATGGACCAGTGTACTTGCTGTTGAGCATATTTAATAGTTGATTAATATTTGTATATTCCAGCTAGATAATGTGATAATCATTTATAATGTCAGCTAATATAAATTCTGGGAGAGAACACATTTTGCATGTATATTTCTTTTGTTGTTTTAGTGACTAATTCGTCAGAGCTATTCACATATTTGAAAGATCGATAATACTTAAATGTTGATTTTTCACTTTTTCCCTACATTTTCATTGTGATTTAAATCAGTTTTATGAAAATAATACATGCTGGGTAGTAGAATAGATTTCCTCTACAAATTTTGTTTAAGTGGAAAGTGATGGCTAAGCTAGCTCAACTGAAGATGGAAGATTTATATACAATTTGACAGCAGTACAAAACTGCTTCTTTCCTTTTCCCTTTCTTGCTTTCTTTCCTCATCTGTTTATAGAGAGGGGAAGCTACTTTGAAAAATGGTGAACTTTTTCATTACCTTTAATACAAGATAATATTTCCACATCAAATTTCTGTCTTCAATAACGGAAGCAAAGATCTTTATCAACATACTGATTTCTTAAAGTACTGAGACTTTAAATGTGTGTGTGTGTGTGTGTGTGTGGTATAGCGGTTAGAGTGTCAGACTAGGATCTGGAAAACCCAGGTTCAAATCCCCACTCTGGACTAAGGTCACACAGTGAACTTACATGGTAAACATACACTCCTAGCCTAACCTACGTCACAGGATTGTTGTGAGAATCAAATGGAGGAGAAGAAAATGATGTAAACCACTAGGGGTTCACATTGGGGACAATGCCTGGGTATAAACAGAGTAAATAAATAAGTAAATCAAAACCACTATTTAAGGTGAGTGGTTACCAGAATGCCAACCTTCCCTGTAGTGGCACCTTTCCTTTGGAAATCCTCCCCCCTCCCAAGATTTTCCTGGCACTTAATTTTTTTTGTTGTTGTTTTACACGTCAGGCAAAAAGGTTCTTTCTCAATTAGGCTTGTAGGTGACTCTTTTCCGATCTGTATAGAATTCACTTTTTTTCCCTCTTCATGGACCCTCCCCCCTTTGATGTTTCTTTCTTGTTTTTAGCTTTTGTGTTCTCAACTGTTTTAATGTTATATTCAGGAGTCTCATGCTGACATTTTTTCTATTTTGCAAGCCACCTTGTAAACCATTTTAGACTAAAAATTTGTGGAATATTAATTTATTAAATAAGAAAAATTGTAAACATTTCCCCCAGTTCTCATGCCCTTGCTTTCTGCAGTCTTCTGTAAGGAAATTCTGAGGTGTAATTATGGCTCTAATAAGTTCTAATGGTTTACTTCAGTAACATCGGAAATTATTTTAAGCATACCCAGATACAAGAGTCTTACCTGAAAAACAAATGGGTATACTATGGCCTAAGATTTCATGGACCAGAGCACAAGTTTATGCCACAATATATTTTTATCAGTTTTTTAAGTGAGATAGAGGTCTTTTTATGTGCAGAATTTCAAAGCAGTGTAATGTGAAGCAGTAAAGACAATACATTATCAATTCAGTATCTCTCTATATAATAATTGTGTTTTTGGGTGGCACTTTCCTGAACATTCCACATGCTCCCAAATCAGTTGGCTCCCTGATCTGTCACTCAGAAGCTGTCCCTATCCACTGGCTGTGTTGCTTGAGTCTCACCTCCACTATTCTAAACAGTTTGCTGGTCCTCTCCCCCCAA
This sequence comes from Gekko japonicus, assembly GCF_001447785.1. Lineage (NCBI taxonomy): Eukaryota > Metazoa > Chordata > Lepidosauria > Squamata > Gekkonidae > Gekko > Gekko japonicus. The sequence goes on from NW_015163608.1 coordinate 92,596, forward strand.
TAGCCAGGTGGAACACAGAGGTCATTTGCATATGCGGCCTAATTGGCCTTGCCTCTAACTTTCTAAACAGTTTGTTGTTGCTGTTGGAAGACATTAAATGTGTCCTGAGGTAAAATACATATCCCAATCTTCCCTTAAATGGTCACTGGAGTTACCAAAATACATATCCCAATCTTCCCTTAAATGGAAAGCCTGTGGAGCCTGGAGATCTTCCAGAAATCACTGTGTTCCCCAGCCACAGCACATAATTTCCCCTACAGAAAATTTCCCAGCTATTACAATGGCTGCTTTGGGCAATGGACTCTATGGCATCATACCCTGCTGAGGCCCCTCTGCATCCCAAACCCTGCCCTCCCCAGGCTCTACCCTTCAAATCTACAGGTATTTCCCAACCCAGAATTGGCAACCCTGTAACTGGCTGTGGATCCAGTTTCCAAACCATTGGAATCCAGAAGACATGGCATAGGAGGAGGTGCTTTTCTACCTTAGCTGCCACTGCATAACCCCAAATCATCATAAGTCAGGAGTGGTGGGAACCATACCTGTTACCATGAGGCTGTCCTCCCATACTACCCACTTGGGGCAGCAAAATGACTTGAGACACCCCTGCCTTATAGCTAAGCAGAAGGAAAGAAACATGGCTTGCCTCCCTCTATTTTCCCCTTTCCTCTGCTGCCCACCAGCCACAGCAGGGACACTCACCTGGAGCTTCCTTCTAGAACTCATTGTATTTCTTTTGACAATGGCCCTTACTCCTAGTCATTATATAAAGCTTATAGTGGGAACATCTGCCTGTAGTACTTTGCACCAGCCAAACTTCCTGAACTGTATTCAAGAGCAGTCTCACATAGAGCGCATTACAATAGTCTGATCTAAAAGTCACTAACGGAACTATCCCATGCAGTTTTTTAAAAAAATAAGTCCAATTTTATCAAATATTACTTCTGGAAAGGTGTTCTTACTATTGCACCTGATTTTCTTCTTTGATCATGTGATGAGCTTACTGGATCATGGGCTATCTGAACAATGTAACTGACACAATAGAGTATACTAGGAGATGTGGTTCAATCCCTGGTCTGCAGACCAAGAATGAAAACACTCTGGATGTAAACAGAGTGCTTCTGCCTCACTATGCAAAAATTATAGTAGGGGATGAAGTTCTAGATTGGAGGGAGTGATTAGAGGGAAACCAACGTAGTTAAAATTCAACAAGACCTGAATACTCTGGAGAAGTGGGCAGTTGTGAACCAGATGCAATTCAACAAAGATAAATGCACAGTATTATATCTGGGCCACAGAAATGTCAAGCACAAATACTGGATGGGGGATACGTTTCTGGGGAGTAGTGTATGCGAAAGAGATCTTGGGGTAAGAGTGGACTATAAACTAAATATGAGCATTCAATGTGATGCGGTGGCAAAAAAGGCTAATTCAGTCTTGGGTTGTATTAAAACGGCCATAGCATTGAAATCGCAGGAGGCCATAGCCCCTCTGTATACTGCCTTGGTCAGGCAGCACCTGGAGTACTGTGTGCAGTTCTGGAGGCCTCACTTCAAAAAGGATGTGTGCAAAATCGCGAGGGTGCAGAAGAGAGAGATGAGGATGATCAAGGGTCTGGAGACTGAGCCCTATGAGGAAAGGCTAAAGGGCCTTGGGAATGTTTAGTTTGGAGAAGAGGAGATTGAGGGGGGACATGATTGCTCTCTTTAAATATTTGAAAGGCTGTCATTTGGAGGAGGGCAAGGAGCTGTTCCAGTTGGCAGCAGAGGATAGGACCTGAAGCAAAGGGTTTAAATTACATGCAGAAAGGTATTGGCTGAATATTAGGAAAAACGTTTTCATGGTCAGAGTGGTTCAAAGGTGGAATCAGCTGCTTAGGGTGGATAGCTCCCCTTCACTGACAGTTTTCAAGAAAAGGCTGGATGAATATTTGTCAGAGATGCTTTAGGCTGGTCCTGCACTGGGCAGGGGGTTGGACTAGATGGTCTGTATGGCCCCTTCCAACTCTATGATTCTATGATCCTGTGCATCCTTAGACATAGATGACTTTGGCATTCTTGCAGAAAGCAGAACAGAAACTTGATCTGTCAGTAAGAATGTGACCAGGCCCATACACCTGGCACCCCCACCAAACAACCCAGCACTGTCCCCAAACAGCCATGTTTTCCCCTTCCCCCTGTGAAGTGCCCACATGGCTTGCCAGGGGAGGGGAGGTACGTCTCAGGATGCTCAGGTGGCAGCTGAGGCAGCCCTTCTGTGCTTTTCCCCAGGTGCCCAGCAGGAGTTGCTGCAAGTGCCCCAGCTGTCCTTTGTGCACCACAGTCCACCCTTGAGGGACACTGCCTGCCCACCCAGTCAGTGTGTATGAGCCAGGGGTGCTCCCTCCTGGCCACCGGCTGGTGCAACTGGGCTCAATGGGCAGACATTACAGGAACATGGAGAAAGCTTTTCTCATTTCTCTGCAGCACCAGAAGGATGCAAGGGAGTGAGCTGCTTCCTAGAGAGGCTGAGCAAAGGGGGGCAGGAAAGAAGGGAAAGGTCATTGGGAGGGGGCTGTGCTATTGAATCACCAAAGAGAACAGGGAGGGCTTAAAATATGCACCAGGAGGAAAAAAGCCTTGCAGATGGATCCTGGAAAGGTTTACTCACAAGTAAGTCATGGGGGGGGGGGAATAAGCTTTTCAGTTCTGAAAGAGAGAAATGTGGCGATCAAAAACCCATTTAGAAAGGAAACTAGGTACTACGGTCAAGTGGTTTTGTTATCTACAACTTTATCCTCGCCTCAAGTAAAATTGCTTTATTACAACCTCTCTCAAAATTTGAACATCTTCTTGTGGATATTAAACAAAATTCTAACGGTCTCTTTTCTGGGTTATATAAAATTTTATTGACAAACCTTAGTTCTGAAATGTTTCCTTTTCAAAAGAAATGGCAACAAGATCTCTTGAGTAGACTTAACCAGATGATTGGGGTGGGGTGGGGATTGGGAATCCCATTCCTTTAGATCTCCAATCTTTAATGCAAAATTTCAAATGATAAAAATGACCTGCTCGTACTTACCACCGACTCAGTTCCACAGAATAAATTTGATAAATTCCCCTCATTGCACCAGGAAATGTGGTCAGATGGGTGACTTCCTCCACATATGGTAGTCTTGTGTCTTTTTGGAAACAGGTTCACCAAAATATTCTTTTAATTACAGGTATACAGTTAAATTTCCTTCCTGAGTTTTTTTTAATTGGAATACCAAAAAACCACAGTAGGAAATAAAGAGCATAATGGGCTAATTTGTATTTAACATTCTACAACAGGAAAGATGGTTGCTGCCCATTGGAAAAATCCTTCGCCACCTCATATCGATACTTAGGCTTGGAAAAGTGGGAGGGGGGATTTTAAAATCCTGCCACAGGTTTTGAGTTCCTGGAATTCTCCTTGGGCAAGATAGCTACTTGTAAAAAGGAGGCTGGGAAAGAGAGGAACAAAAAGGCAGCCTGTTGTCCTGCCCCTAAATACTGCGTGGGGTGGGGGGAAGCAGTTTGATTTAAGGTGCCTGAAGGAGAAAAGTTAAAGGAAGAGATTTTTACATTCCAGGCAGCTTGAAAGAGAGTGCAGTTATGGCGAGGGAGGAGGGGGGAACTGGACAGTTTACAAACCCAGACGGCATCCCTTCCTCCCTTCCTAACATTCCGGAAATCAAATCCAGAAGTGTGTGTGTATGCGTGCCTGAGCTTCCACTTGTTTCCAAGTGGTAGATGTAGTGATCTCATGTATCTCAGTGGTCCAGGCATCCCAATGGGGTCGCTACTGCACTGCTTTGGGGTATCAGCCACAGGTAAAAAATATGGGGTGAATCCAGAAAGATAAACGTTACTCTTTACCCATGTTTCCTGTAGTAGTATTAGATCAAATTTGCTCTGGAATACTTTAACATCACTTGTCCTCATCCTAGCCGCCCACCCAGTCATGTTACAGGATAATATTCTCAGTCAGTCCTTTCTTTCTTTAGAGGTTGGTTCCCCAGATGAACCCTCCAGAAACCTGTGACCGATAGGACTCAAGGGCAGAGCTGGTTTCTCATTCCTTGAGGGCCTGTTTAGAGGCATCTCAACTGAGCAGAGCTGTTCATCTGGTTTATGGTCAGGTTGTGTTTTAATGTCATACAGAGTAGTAGTCAACCTTTGTAATCTCTGAATAATGATGTTCTGATCTCTGAGTGGGAGGGAACCAAAGGATGCTAATAAGTTCTCTTATTAGTACCATTATTTACTATAGTAGCCATGTTCGGCTGTAGGGAGGTAGATGTTAATAAAGGGTCATTTTGAAGTGGTGGTTCTTCAGGTTTCCAAGGGTGCTTTGGATTGTTCATTAAATCAGTGCACTGCTTAGATGCTGGCTCCTGGGAGGTGAGGCCGATAAGAAATCCACGATCATCTTCTATTTGACTGGGCTTGGGGGCATGTTCTTTTCTGTTTCTCCTTAGCTGAGATGACACCTCAGAATTCCTTAAGAGGGGGGTCTTCCCTTTTTGATGCAATGACTGTACTGGGAAGACCTGAATTTTTCTTAAATACTCCTGCATCGAGAATATTAATGTTGGTATCTGTGGGGAATAAAAATGAAGTCTAACTCTATTCACCCTCAGGAAACCTGGAATTCTTTCCACAAATTTTAAGTCAATGGAAGATGGGTGTTTATGTAGCAAGATAGATGTTCTTTAACTGCCCATTTATTCATCCAGCTTATCATTCAACCATTATAGGGTAAGATGTTCAGTACTATTTTGTTACTATCAAGGATCAAAAGGTGAGCAAGGGGATACAGGTTTGATACAGGGTTGCCTCCCCATCATTTTCTTATGTCAATCACCCCATCCTTCCCATCCTTTCCATCCTTACTCTTAGATTGATAAGTCACCCCTTCACCTTGTTTACTTAGATCTTGCTCTCTCATTAGTATAGTAGATGTCACTGTTCCTTTCATTTCTAAATTTCTACATCTCTCACACCCCATATTGTCCTTACTCCCCTTTACTAGAAAATCGTCAATAATTTTGATAATATATCTAATTTTTCAGAGACTTTCCGTAGAGTGTTAGATGTTCAATCAATCAATTTATTTAGCTCACATGACCAATGATCTCAAGCACATCCACAGAATATAACAAACATGTAAAATACCAATATAAGAGTTTAAAACTGTTAACATTTCACATCCAATTAAAATATAAACTGTAGAGTATTAGATATTAAGTGTGTCTGATCTGCCAACACTTCCAGGTCTATTTGTTGCTTCTTCCATGTTTTGTTTTTCCCCCCAGAAGTTCATCTGTAATAGCAATTCTAAAGGATCTGAAGAAATATTCAAGGGACTTGGGGGGGACATGTCTTTGTCCCCAGGAGAAAGAGATCTATTAGAATTTTTTGTGACAATAAAATTCTCCATCTTGCTCTGCTTAGAGGGAGGTAAATCTTCATCAAGGGGGTGCACCCTTTTCCTTCTCATTTTCATATGACACTACACTACTAGATAGGTAGCGAAAATATATTTAAAATCAGATCAATAAAATCAGTAAAATATCTTTAATATCTAGCTAATATCAGATTAAACTACTAAATTCCCACTACTTAGTTTATTATGCTAAAACACAAATCTGTTTAAATTAGATTAAAACCTAAAACTTAGCAAAGCAGTAAAACTATAAAAGCCTCAACCAGAATGGCCTTAAAAGGGTTGTAAGGGTTAAGGCAGTAATGGACCTTTAGAGAGAGAGGAGAAAAAACCAAAAGGGGGGGGGAGGTAAATTCTTCCCAGTTTTCCTTCTCCTCAGCTTCTCCTTTGTTTTCCTCTTCTCCAGGCTATTCAACTTTCTCTTAGCACTACTGTACCTTCACCCTACCCCACCCTGTCATAACTTACCAAGGGGAGAGTAACGTAGGGGAGAATATTTCTGTAGCAGCTTCTAGACCAAAAACAGTCTAAAAGTCTAAAAAGTCTAGAAGACAAGACCTCCAGTAGCTAACAGTAGCTGCATTGTTAAAGGAGAAAGAAAACTTCCTCCACACTATTTGTAATTGCTAAGAATGCCTTAGATAAGAGTGACGAGGGAACTTTCACTAACAGAAAGAAATCCTCCCTCCCTATGTTAACAAAACAAGATAAAAAGCAGACTGCTTCAGTGTGAGACTAAAATCAGTTAAAACCAATTAAAATAATTAAAAACACTTATCTGTGACAGAACACAGCCAAAAAAGCATCTAGTCATGTTGAGCCAGAAACTGGAAACCCAAGGATGTCCACTATATGTCTGAAGGTAACTTCTGGCATCAGTTTTGTGGCTGGCTTTGCTTCCCTCAGTCAAATGAAGGGTTTTTCCACTGGAAGATGAGGAGGATTGGTAAGAAACTGGGTTTTCCTCAGTCACAGTGTAGTTCTGTTCCCCCTCAGGATTTCCTTCTGTCCAGGAGTTGAGGGGAGGAAAGTGTTCCATTTGGCTCTGACTGTAGAGGCAGCTATTTTTGGTTTGACTCAACCTCCTGTGGTAGCCACTTTGGGGTGGCCCTCACCACTTCCCTCTCAAAGGTCCCGATAAGACGGGTCTTTACATTTGCCCCAGGCATGGATGCCTGGCAGATTTAAAGGGAACAATCACACAGCAACATCTGGGAACGGTGCCACTTCCGTGACCAGCACATTTAGCCCTGCCAGGGAGTCATACTTAAAAGATACTGGTGAAAATCTGGTACTTTTGATTGCCGATGGGCCAATGGCGGATTTTCCTCCGTCTGATTGTTCCAGCGTGCAATCAGCCTGTTGGGATGGTCTGCTCCAGACCATCCCGAATGGCCACCATTTAAAAAAATTCTTAGTGATATGTGCATAAACACGTAAACATGTGACAGCTGCAGAGCTCCACCCAAACGTTCCGGACAATTTCATGTTTTTGAATGACCTCTGAAATTTATGAACTGCGTTAATTGAAATGGTACCTAGAGGGAGGTACTACTGGCGGTGCTTTAACCATTCAATTCCGCGCATGCATGGAAAAACAAGTACATGTTGAGGCACAGATGCGCATGTGCAAACAGAATTTTACAAAAACCTTGACCACACACCTCCTTCAGGTGGACGCTGTCTAGACAATCCACCGCTGAGTACGCGTGTGGTAAGGGGAACTGTCTGGTCATGCAAGGCCAGATAAAAAAGATCTGGATCAAATTAGAGCTGGGCCAATGGCGGGATTAGCTATCCATCTGAATGCACCCAAAGTTACCCTTGATCTACAGCCATAACTCAGACAACTGACAAATGACTAATCATAGCTCACGACAACTTCTTGGACAGGAATGTGCAAAAAAAAGAAAGTCATGAGTTTAAGAAATATGATAGAAGATAGGAGCTGGCACTAAGTTCTGTTAGGTTAATGAAGTGGTACGTTTATACCAATCTGAGTGATCAATGGGTCTCTATCTTGGATCAGCCAATAAATTTAGAGCTCTACAGACGTGGCTGATTAAGTGAATCACAAACATGACTTGCAACAAAAGGGTTAATTCAGCCATGCCTCTCTCCAGCTTTAAATCACATCCCCAGTGACTGCATGTTGTAAAAGAATCAAAACATTGGTTAAAAAGGTAGTGAAATTACACCTAAAATATAGTTTTGACCAGGGCTATTTTTGGGCAGGAACGCACAGGAACGGAGTTTTGGCTAGCTCCCAAGTTGGCCACACCCAGCAGGAACTCATTAGCATAATAGGCCACACCCAACAGCAGGAACTCATTAGGATTGGCTACATTAGGGGTGTGTGGCCTAACATGCAAAGGAGTTCCTGCTACAAAAAAAGGCCCTGGGTTTTGACAACAAACAAGGTAAACAGAATAACAAGCAAAACGTGGATGTAGCTGGATGACCACACTTCTGGTAACGTGGGGGTGTGGCCCAATATGCTAATGAGCTGTGCTGTCAGGGGTGTGGCCCAATATGCTAATGAGTTCCTGCTGTTGGGTGTGGCCTATTATGCTAATGAGTTCCTGCTGGGCTTTTTTTTTAAAAAAAAAAAAGCCCTGGTTTTGACCTTAAAAAATTGATTATTTTCTGTAGTAACGGAGTACTTTCCAGAAAGTAACTTGATAGCCCTCAGTAAACTGCTGTTCCTCTTCTTGCATCATTAGCTAACCGTACTTTTGCCACATAATCTAATATGAAAGCCATTTCTTGAAGGAACCTGAGAATGCGGAAGGTCAAGTGATCTGGTAAAACAGGAGTAATGGGCAATGGTGATATATGGAGATCAGGCAAAAGATGGCTAACTAGAGTGTGATGGAGATCAGGCAAAGGATAGCTAATTAGAGAATTAACATTTACAAGGTATTGTTGTCAACCTCCAGGTGAGGGCTGGATATCTTCTGGAATTATAAGTGGCCTTTAGATAACACAACAAAGAAGACCCGCAAAACTCGTGGGGGGGGGCGGGGGAGCTCCAAACTCAGTAGCCAGAGGAACCAGCAGGAGCAGGTAAGCTCTCCTTCGCCATCCCGCCGGTTCCTCCGTCTCCTCCACCCCCCCGCCTCCTCCCCCAGCTCCGAACCGAGGACCGAGCGGGGCCGCGCAGCTTGTAGCCGCCGAGCCCTCGCCGCTTCCCCCCCGGCTGCAAACCGAGGCCCGTGCGGCTTGTAGCCGCCGGGCCTTCGCCACCTTCCTCCCCAGCTGCATAGCGAGGCCCGCGTGGCTTGTAGCTGCCGGGCCTTCACCGGTTCCCCCCTCCAAGCGAGTCCCGGCGGCTTGCAGACGCCCGGGCCTCGCTGCGCCTGGCCAGCTCCGAGGCAGCAGCGGCGAAGCCAGCTGCAGAGCATTCCCTGCGCATGCGCAGGGGATGCTCTGTTACTTTTGGGGGGATTTAACTATCCCCCCAATATTTTTTTTCAGGTTTTAAGATTTTTGTGCACACCTGGGGACCGTCCCAAGTGTGCACAAAAATCTCCCTCCCCCCCGGTGCCCCTGATGCGCGGATTTAGGTATCCGCACACCAGAGGGCATCTTCGGAATCAGATATATAGATGCTTTTCTACATTTTTAAAAAACCAGTTCTAGCCCAATACTGCTTTGGTTTATCCTGTGATTTCTGCACACTTTTTTGTGTGCCTTCAGGTTTTGCTTCAGTTTGGTTCATTTTTCCTCTGTTGTTGTTTGTTTGTTCATTTCTTTAGAGACCACTTTTGCCCCAGTCTTTTTCTGGAAGCTTTTCGGGTCACCTTTTTCCTCATGAATAAGGTGTATGTTGGTCTTCTTTGTCCCACCTACTCCAACCCACCTCCAGCCCACAATTCGATGATTGAACTGTGGTAGTCAAACCATTCCCTTCCTCCCTCCCAAGATGATTGGTTTCATTTCCTTTCCTTTTCTTTTTATATTTTTTAAAAGATATCTTGCTGGAGTGTCATAACAATAAGCTTAGCAGGTTCTCTGAATTCCTAGCCTGTCCTCCCAATGCTCTATCCACAAATGTCTAGGAATTTCCCAAGCCAGAGCTAGCAACCCAGCACTGCATATTTATGAAAACAGCTATTACAGCTTTTAAGGTAATTGTCCAAGTTCTCCTAAATCTATTGATTCATTTCAAATTATTGTTATTACTAATTTGAAGAATGGGATCTGAGATATAGAAATAATGTTCTAAGAGTCATAGAACAGTTTAACAAATACTTCATTTGCAAAGTTAACAGTTCCTTCACAGAAACCAATGCCATAGTCTGTGCTTACCACTATGTTTTACTGCATTTTTCAGCAGCACACTTTGTGGCTACTTTACAGCAGTTTTTCAGCATTTCTTTTCAGTGAATAATCCCTTGTTATTCATCTAAAAGGACACAGGAGGAACTAGGCATGAAAAAAATATACTGAAAATAGATTGCTTTCCCATTTGTTTGAATTGTCTTAAGTTTTTCCCTGCATCTTCCAGATGCCATTTATAAATAAATAGTTCCTAGTTAATCGCAGAAATAGTCTATTTTTATTCCCACAATATTATACTTACCCTTATTTTGCATATATATGTTACCCTTTTCTAATAAATATCTATATATGCTATAAAGTGGAGAGCTGTAGAAATAATTGCGGTAGTTTCAAAATGAGGCTGGTTTCTGAGTGGAAGTTAATTTTTGTGCCTATATTTAGTTATTTTTTTAGTATAAATAAGTGTCAGTAATCAGGCAAGTGATTTGTTGACACCATTTTCATTTGTTATTATAGCACGGAAGGAGTTCTTTAATGTGGAACTATTTAATGGTACTCAAGCAATTACATGTATGCATGAGCATAAGAAGGAATAAAAAGTAACCTCCTGACATAGTCAGTTTCATAGTTTTTCTTCATTGGAGTTTTACTTAACTTTTATGAGTAAAAAATCACTCATAAAAGTAAGAAATATTAATGAATAGTCTGTGAACAGTTCCTTGATTAATTGGGTACTGATCACCACAGGTAAACAGGAAGTGAGTCGAATTATCAGGTCTTCGAGCATCCCTGGTTGTGTTATCTTATTGTTCAATTAGATGCTAAGGAATTGCATATCTAAGTTTTTATGAAGATCAATAATGGACATATATCACTGTAGAATCCTTGCTACTTAGTTTTTCGGTTAGTTTCACTGTAACATGTAGTAAAAGTTTTATAAAGTCTGCAGCAGTACAAAATTTAGAACTGTGGAATAAGAATTGATAATATGACACATTATAAAACACACTGTACACACTGTATCTCTTTCTATACTTTGTTAAAATGCAGATTTCACATCAAGATTTTAGTTTAGTGTAATCAGCACATCATTTCCCTCTTATTCAGTTGTCCTTTGTGATGTTGTTGCATTTTATTTTCCTGCTGCTGTTTTAACCATGTGTGGTATATAATGGCCTTACTGGCCCCCAACCATAAAACCCTCACAGCAGCTACATGACCATTGTTGTGGTGTTTTCTTGAAATGTATGGAAATGAGGCCCACTGGATCATTGACCTGGCATCAGTGTGCTTGTTAAAATAAATGCACAGAACTTCTTTGAGTGACACAATCCTTGCATAAAACATGATAAATATTATGCCAGCAGAGCTCCATTAATGAAATGGACCTTTTCTGCTGGTCAGCTGTTGCTTACAGCACCTCAAGTGTTGTCCCTGGGGTTCAGGGATCCCTGTGGAACAAAGCTGGGTGCTGGGTTTTGCGGTGGGACAGGGGAATTAACCCCCCCCCCCAAAAAAAAGCAGATAAAGGCAGGTGATTTTTTTTTCATATTTCCTGGAAAAAGCTACAGTCTTGTTATCAGCTACTTTTTAAAATAAGGCAGAATAAAAATGAGGGAGAAAATGAGTCCTGTATAGGATGGAAGGGTAGGGCAGAAATATTTAAAATAAAATTAAACAATTACACTGGTGTGATGTAGTAGTTAGAATGTCAGCCTGGGTTCTGGGAGACCCCTGTTTGCAACCCCAATCTGCCATGGGAGCTCACTGGATGACCTTGAGCCAGTCACACTCTCTGTTTAGCCTAGGATAACATGGGGGAGTGGAGAATGATGTTAGCCACTTTGGGGAGAAAGACAGGGTATAAATGAAGTAAATAGATCATGAGGAAGCATCCAGTTAACCAAAATATCTATAGGCCATTGTTTGAATTCAAAATATGCAATTCATTATCTTTATGTGTTACAGTTTAATAACAATAGACCATGCTCTTGATTCAATAAGGTGTAAACCCAACTCAGCACAGAGAGTAAAATATGCAACAGAATTAGGGAGCCCAAGTATCCTGCGCAGAAATAAGGCGTTAATACGTTCAACCTCTTTAGAAAAACCCTGTATCCACCCAGGAATCCCATATAACAGGCGAGAGATGGCTGTAGCCTGGAAAATTCGGAGAGTGGCTGGAACAAACTGATTACCTCTTTGGTAAAAGTAATGCATTATAGCTGCAATCTTATTTCTGGCCAAAATAAGGGAATGCTCCTGGTGAGAGGATCATTTTAAATTGTACTGGAACAAAATTCCAAGGTATTTAAATGTTTTAACCTGTTCAATTTCTCTGCCCTCTATTCTCCAATGAAAACGCTTTCTGATTTAGAAAAGACCAATATTTTGGTCTTATCAAAATTAACAAAAAGAGAGTTCTGTCTACAATAGGTAGCAAATGGTGATAGGAGGCGCATTAGGCCTACCCTGGAAAAAGAGAGGATCACAGCATCATCTGTGTATAATAAAATAGGAGCTGGAACTATGTTCACTTTCAGGGGATGGCGTTCAGTTTTAACTAGGTGAGAAAAAAAGATCAGAAAGAAAAAGGTTAAAGAGAGGAGGGGCCAGAACACACCCTTGTTTAACACCTTTGATCACAGGGATTTTATGTGTAAGGGATCCTCTCCCATCAAATCTAACCTGACAGGTGTTTGCAGTATGGAATTTGCACAGTAAGAACAAAAGGCGTTGGTCGATGCCTAATTTATGTAATTCTTCCCATAGTAGGGACCTGTTAACGGAATCAAAGGCTTTGCGGAGATCAATAAAAGCTGTGTAGAGCTTTCCACCTGGATGGTGGAGATACTTCTCAGTGAGGAAGGCTAAAGTGATACAATGATCCAGGGTAGAGTGGTTTGTCCTAAATCCAGTCTGCTTTCGGCCAGGTAGATTATTCTCAGCCATCCATCCAGACAATTTCTTTAAAAGGTGTTTCGCATAAAGCTTCCCTAAGATGGATAGATGGCTAATAGGTCTATAATTATTGAAGTTGTTAGGGTCACCTTTTTTGAATAAGAGAACTATTATGGAATTCAGCCAAGAATCCGGTAGAATGCCATACTTGTTGATCAATGTAAACAGGTGAGCAAGGGAGTGTGCTCACCAATCAATATTATTCTTCAAGAGCTCTGCTGGGATGCCATCTGCTTCCAGGGCCTTGTTAGATTTAAGAGAGTTGATGAGTTCAGTTACTTCATCATAAGAAACTGGGGGCCAATTAGGCACATCTGATGGCATTAGATTGGCATTAGGAGAAACAGTTGAGGATGGATCATTAAAAAGCTCAGCATAATAGACACTCCATTCCTGTGCTGGAATTTTACAAATAGATTGGGCTCCAATGGAAACATTGAGGCCAGCTATCAAGGACCAGAAAGCTCTGTTATCATTTCTTCTAACTGCGCTATAAAGTTGGAACCATTTCCTCATAAAAAAGGAGTGCTGCTTTTGGGCTATCAATTGGTGACATTCCCTCTTTAATCTCCCTTATATATAAAAGCCGAATGGTGGTGGCACTTCTCTAGAACATTCCACATGCTCCGGAATTGGTTGGCGCCCTGGTGTGTCACTCAGAATCTGTCCCTATCCACTGGCTGCATTGCTTGAGTCTCGCCTCCAACGTTCTAAACAGTTTGCTGCCCCTCCCCATAGCCAGTCAGAACACAGAGGTTATTTGCATATGCAGCCTTATTGGCCTTTGCCTCGGAACACAGAGGTTGTTTGTATCTGCAACTTGATTCGCTTTTGCCTCTAACTTTCTAAATAGTTTGCTGTTCTGAGGTAAAATGTGTCCAATCTCTAGGTGAGGGCTGAAGATCACTCAGAATTACAACTGCTTTCTAGATGGCAGAGATCAGTTCCCCTGGAGAAAATGGTGGGCTCTGTATCCTTATATGCTGCTGAGGTGGCCCCTGTATGATAGCCAATGTGACATAGCAGTCAGGGCTTCAGAGCACGGGAGAGGCTGCAGGTGTTTGGGGGGTGGAAAGCTGAAGAGTGAGGGGGAAATAAAGGTAGGTTGATGATTGGCTGGGAAGGAGATATGGTTGCCAACTCCAGGTGGAAAATTCCTGGAGATGGGAGGGATGGAACCTGGAGAGGGTGAGGTTTCAGGAGGGGTGGGACCTTGGATAGGTACAAAGCCATAGACTCCACCCTCCAAACCAACCATTCCCTTCTGGGGAACCATTGTTGCCAGTCTCCAGGTGAGGGCTGGAGATCACTCAAAATTACAACCGTTCTTTAGGTAGCAGAGATCAGTTC
>NW_015163608.1:106679-106833 GCF_001447785.1 Gekko japonicus
ATTGACACTGAGTGTCCAAGGCTAGGGCACCCGCCCAGAGCCTCTTCGTAGAGGCCATTGTATTTATTTCCACAACGGGCCGTTTTCCTAGTTTATAATAAAGAGCAGGAATCCATACAAAGGTGCCCTGTTGGAAGTGATGGAATATCTGCTG
>NW_015163608.1:107871-108042 GCF_001447785.1 Gekko japonicus
ATGTTATTGTTATCTCTGAAAAATTTCAATAAAATTTTGTTAAAAAAAAAAAAAAATAATAAGAAACTGGGGGCCAATTAGGCACATCTGATGGCATTAGATTGGCATTAGGAGAAACAGTTGAGGATGGATCATTAAAAAGCTCAGCATAATAGACACTCCATTCCTGTG
>NW_015163608.1:108072-114684 GCF_001447785.1 Gekko japonicus
AATGAGATGTCCTTGCAGGTCCCCCGCTTGTGTAAAAATAATTGTAAACGTTTAATTTTTTCCTTAATTTTTTATTTAATTTAATTGGTTGGCGCCCTGGTGTGTCACTCAGAATCTGTCCCTATCCACTGGCTGCATTGCGTGAGTCTTGATTATATATAAAAGCCGAATGGTGGTGGCACTTCTCTAGAACATTCCACATGCTCCGGAATTGGTTGGCGCCCTGGTGTGTCACTCAGAATCTGTCCCTATCCACTGGCTGCATTGCTTGAGTCTCGCCTCCAACGTTCTAAACAGTTTGCTGCCCCTCCCCATAGCCAGTCAGAACACAGAGGTTATTTGCATATGCAGCCTTATTGGCCTTTGCCTCGGAACACAGAGGTCGTTTGTATCTGCAACTTGATTCGCTTTTGCCTCTAACTTTCTAAATAGTTTGCTGTTCTGAGGTAAAATGTGTCCAATCTCTAGGTGAGGGCTGAAGATCACTCAGAATTACAACTGCTTTCTAGATGGCAGAGATCAGTTCCCCTGGAGAAAATGGTGGGCTCTGTATCTTTATATGCTGCTGAGGTGGCCCCTGTATGATAGCCAATGTGACATAGCAGTCAGGGCTTCAGAGCACGGGAGAGGCTGCAGGTGTGTGGAGGGTGGAAAGCTGAAGAGTGAGGGGGAAATAAAGGTAGGTTGATGATTGGCTGGGAAGGAGATATGGTTGCCAACTCCAGGTGGAAAATTCCTGGAGATGGGAGGGATGGAACCTGGAAAGGGTGAGGTTTCAGGAGGGGTGGGACCTTGGATAGGTACAAAGCCATAGACTCCACCCTCCAAACCAACCATTCCCTTCTGGGGAACCATTGTTGCCAGTCTCCAGGTGAGGGCTGGAGATCACTCAAAATTACAACCGTTCTTTAGGTAGCAGAGATCAGTTCCTCTGGAGAAAATGGTGGACTCAGTGTCATTATACCCTGCTGAGGTCGCCATAGCAAATTGACACTGAGTGTCCAAGGCTAGGGCACCCGCCCAGAGCCTCTTTGTAGAGGCCATTGTATTTATTTCCACAACGGGCCGTTTTCCTAGTTTATAATAAAGAGCAGGAATCCATACAAAGGTGCCCTGTTGGAAGTGATGGAATATCTGCTGCAAACTCCTTTTAGCAGAGAAACAATCAGCATCAAACCAAGCATTAGATGGGCATTTCTGGGGTTTAGAATCAATTTCTTTTGCAAAGGAGGAAAGATTATCTATGATAGAATTAAAAACTAAAAGGGCCTCTTCCAGGGATTTAGCATTGGCAAGATTATGATTTAGTTGCAATCCAGAACTGCTAAGCATCCAGAATTGAATCTGGCTCAAGATGGAAGGGGAACACTATATTTTTGTGTTGAGGAAATTCAGCTTCTTAGGCACAAGATGGAAACTGTCTGTCCATTGCACAACTTGTCTGGAAAGACAGTAAAATAGGTAAGTGGTCACTTTCTGTCCAAGTACCTATAGAAAATTTAGTGATGGAATTTCTCAAATCTATGGAGGATAATGCATTATTCCACCACACTACAGCCCCGAGGGGAAATAAACGTATAATTACCAGGGTAGGGTAGAGTAGAGCCATTTAAAATGACAAGGTTAAAATGGGAACAAAGATCAGCTAAGAAACGGCCTGACAGGTTGACAATGGGGTCCTTAGATTGTCTAATACATTAAAAAAGGAAAGGGGTATTATGCCATTAAAGGTTTCCCTCTTTCTTTATGTGTTACAGTTAAAGAAGGTTCCAAAATTATGTTGTCTGGTTCTGGGAAAGGTATGAGTTTTATGGGTACAGGAATTATAGTTAAAATGAAAACAGGTTATCTTGGCCTTATGTGGCACAAGTACAGATTAAAGGCAGTTTACTCTTAGCTGCTGATTTTAATTGTCCATATAAATTAACTCATATGCAAAACTCTTGTATGTGATATGAATCATTTTAATTTTATTATTTGGCTACATGTATCCATTTTATCCATTAGCATAAATAACGCATTTGTTTGTAATTTGTTGACAGGGTCACTAAGAAATGTGTATGGAGGGTACCTTGTCAAATAATCATATTGTATATCCTATAGGACAGAGGGCTATAAATGTGGTCTTTTTAACTACTGACTGTTCATTCCTCAGGAAAGCATATATGTGTGGGAAGGGATCTTTTACTTCAAAGTGTATTCCTGCATTAAGCACATGCTAGTTTTTTTCACTGTTTGTTACTGAAACAGGTATTACATGCTGCATTTACCCTTTTCCTTTAAATAAGTCCCTACTACAGTATTTTTTTAACTTTATCATAAATCTATCTTTAGGTTTAGTTTAGTTTAGTTTAGTTTAGTTTAGTTTAGTTTAGTTTAGTTTAGTTTTATTATTACGGTCTTAAGACCAGCATACAATACAAACATAATATGAAAAAGAAGGAAGAAACAGAGATATTTTCTGGTCCTCCTTCACATTTAATACTGTCTTATTTGAAGTGTTTTCTACAAGTCTGCAATATGCTAGGGAATGGAATCACTGTATAGCCTGCAGCCATACTTCCTTATACCATGATCTCATAAGCCAATTAGGGTTTGCCCTGGTCATTTATTCGGTATTGCTTTCATGTCTTTCATATAAGTGCTGCAAATAAGTGATGTTGTTTTGTACAGTAGATTAGCACTTTTTCCTTTAGGTCAGTACTAAACCAATCCCTCCACTAGGCATTGCCCAGTGCTGAAGACTTGTTACTAGAAATGTACTTTAAACAGAGAGCATGACTGTTATCATGCTCATGACACATTTTGCAAAGGGGGGGGGTGAAACCAGGAAGTATAGTAACCCCAGGGTATATTCTAATTTTGGAAATTCAGCCTATTAAAAAGTCAATCTCTTCTTTCAATTTAGCAGTTTTTAGGTCAGAAGGGATGTTGTATTACCAGGTGATCTGACCTTCTGAATATCAAAGGCTATACACTTTCCCTATCCCATGGCTTCCATCCCTAAATGCCCACAAGAACATTCAGTCATGCTTTATGGACTTAAATTTGATTAAATATATAATACATCACTTCAAAAATTGTTACTATACCTTTTGCTGGCTTAGGCCTATTATGCACAGGTGTTTTCCCTCACTTTCACTGTGCATATCTGCCAGGTTTTCTTTGTCATTCTGCATTTATTTTCCTTCTTTCAGTGTTGAGTTTGCTTTCTGGTTGCTGTTTCCCTGGGTTTTCTGAGACTGCTTTTCTGCCGATTTCTCCCTTGTTTTGCTTCCAAGCCAAAGGTAATTCAAAAGCATACAATGGTAATCCATACAACAGTCACCTCCAGATTAGTCTGTTGTAACTCGCTCTACCCTTGAGATTGACCCAGAAGCTCCAACTGGTCCAGAATGCGGTGGCACGAGTCCTGACAGGAACATCACGAACAGCACATATACATCCAGTGCTACACCAGCTACACTGGCTTCCAGTGGAATACCAAGAAGTTCAAGGTTTTGGTATTGAGCAGTCAGAAACTGATGTATCTACAGGACTGTATCCTCTGTTATGTGCCCAGCAGAGCCTTGTGCTCCTTAGCAATTTACTGGTGACCCCCAGCCCTAAAGATATCCAGCTGTCCTCGACCAGGGCCAGGGCCTTTTTGGTCTGCCGAATTCCATCCGGGCCCTATGGTATCTGATGCAATTCCACAGGCCCTGCAAGGCAGAGATGTTCTGCCAGGCTTTTGGTTGAGGACAGCAATGGTTCCATCTTGGCTGGCCCCATTCTCTGTTGTTTACATCTATTTTGCCCTCCTCCCCCCTGTCCATGAAGTAGCTGACAGTGGGAGTTGGAATTGAGGATTGATTAATCGCCATCTGATTGTCTTTAATGTTGTACTAAAGTTTTAACTGATTTTATCTTTTTTTTATCTGTGGTTGTACATCGCCCAGAGCCCTGCAGTAGCAGGGGTGAGGCAATTCATTAACAACAACAACAACAATAATAATAATACAGATTCCCTCGGATTATCCCCACACCCTTTTCCCACTCATTGAAGGTCACTCCCTGTCCACATCAAGGTCATTCAGCCTGCTCTGCACCTTCTGCCAACCTTTCTCCTTTATCAGTGTACAAGCTCCATTTCCCCTCATTTTTAATTTTTTTTACTTTTTTTTTTACAAGCGGCATGAGTCTGACAATATGAGACTATCACTAGTCTTAGGTAGCTGAATTTAAAGAATGCCGGGGTGTGTGTGTAAAAGGAGCTGTGCGAGGTTTAGTTCCCTGCTGGCATTGACTTGAAAGGGGGATCAGAGAGGAGGCAGCATCCCCAGTGCCCCCCCCCAAGGATTCCAGTGCTGCACACAATCAAAACAGAGGGGGAATCACTAGTGTGGAATGAAATTGACAATTGAGATTTAAAGAGAGAGAGACACTTAAGAATCTCTTGGCATCAATCCATTTGGAGGAAGAGTGCAATCCACACAGGACTGGCTTTAAAGAATTGTCAAGATCATGATTAGTGTGCAGGATCAAATTAGAGAACCACAAAGAGAAAACCACACAAATTTGCAAGGAAGGGCAGGAAATTAGTGCTACTATGCAGTTGTGCTAGGACATCAGCGAAAATACCTGCCTTTTTTCAATTTAGTGGCACAAGACTAAAAATGCTCTCCAGAGCTTCTGCCAGAGGACTCCAGAGCCTTCCCCACATATTGCAGCCCTGTGCAAAGTGTGGTGGATGCCAGTGTGTTCTACCGTGCATTCTGTACACTCAACGTATTCCTCAATATCGTGAGATCATGTGACTCCCATTTTTCACAGTGGCCAATAACACAGCAGAGAATTCCCTAGTGCTGCTTGGCAATTTGGAAAACGGGGCTTCACAGCTGCTTCTCAGTTTCAGAAAAAGTCTGGTCAGTTTCATCAGTGGGTTTTCCCTGTTTTTCTGTGTTCCTTTCTGTTCTCTTTCATTCAACAAACTAACACTAAAATGCATGGCAAAACCTGAACCAGAAGGATTTCAATGGAAGGTGCTTGCTGAACACTACTGCACAGCTGCAATAGTGCAATTGCATAAATTTTAAAAAACACTTGGTTGCCACCCCCCACATATCACAAGTGATGTTCCGCCTCAATTTAGAAAAGTGCATTTTTTTAAAATTGTAGCTGCAGAATAAATACACCAGAGGAAAAAGAATGGTGCATAATGCAGGCACAAAATCTGAAGTCAAAATTAAAGGCTTACTGCTCTTAAAAACTGCAGTAAAATGCATAGGCGTAATCTTCAGGGGGGCTGAGGGGCGTGAGCCATCCCCAAACTTTTCAAGCCCCACCCAGCACCCAGACAGGGCCTTGCCATCCCCCCCGCCCCCCACACCATTTTGAAAGTGGAGGGTTTTTTCCCCTTCACTTTCTGAGACTTCGGGTGGGTTGGGACTTGGAGGGAAGTCAGGGCGGGGGCTTGCTTCCTGCCCCACCCCCAGCTCCCAGCAGCCCTCAGTTCAGCTTGGAGGAGCTGGAGCTTGGAGGCTGCACATGGAGTGGCTTTGCAAGGGGGGGTCGGCTGCGGGGGTAGTTTGCTCCCTTATCCCCAGTTTATGCTGCAGAGACTCAGAGCCCCTAAGATGGAGGGAGGTGTGCCTCTTCACTGTCTGGTGCCTCCGCCGCCGGGCAGCTGGGCCATGCATGCTCCAACGTGTGTTCCCGTTAAGGTGAGTCCCGTGCGCTATGTGCACTAATTTTTACTCTTGAGCACACAGCTGTTTGGCTGAGCTCAGGATTAAATTCTCTGGCTGCTTCCTTCCCGGGCTGCTGCAGTCACAGCTTGCTCAATTGTGGTGGGCGGGGCGGGAGTGCTACAACAAAGCCGAATCCCCCTCCTTCTCCTCTGGAGAGGGAAGGGAGGGGGAAGGAGAGAGACAGCATGCCAGAGGTACAAGCTTTCCTGTGGTTTTGAATTTACAGTAATTAGACTGGGGGGGGGTGATACTAACTGTCATTTTCCATTTGTTTTACATTTTGTTTTAAAGTTTACATATTTGTTTATTCATTTCCCAATATATTTGTGTGCATTCATGCCACAGCTAGGCTCAGTTTCTTCTCTAGTTGTTGCTTTCCCCTTTAAATTTTGACTCTTGTCTCAGCTGCAGAGTTTATTTCTTTGTTGCCCGTCCTTGCCTTACTGATTTATGGCACTCAGCTGCTTGATTTCTTTACCTTTTCTCTGTTATACAAATCCACCCCCACCCTCCCTTTGGGTGCCATTGAGTGGTGAATAGGGTGAGTGGACTCCTCCACTTCATTTAATTTTACACTTGCCAAAGCATCTCTCTCTCTCTCAGGAGTTTTTGATATTTGATTTTCTTTCTCCCTTTCCTCTGCATTGGAGATTTGATATTGAGGTTTCCCTGCAGCTGGAATGAAGAACAGCTTAAAGGCTTTTTTTTGGGGGGGGGTCCTTTTGATTACCATCTGAAGAAGTGTACTTGCACATGAAAGCTTATACTTTGAATAAAACTGTTGGTCTTAAAGGTGCCACTGCACTCAGACTTTGTTCATCTTACTCTCAATTAGGTTCTATCCCCCCCTCTATTCTGTTTTGTTGTTTTACTCCAGTTTTGT
>NW_015163608.1:115464-152823 GCF_001447785.1 Gekko japonicus
ATAACACAGAAAGATGGAGTACTCTCTGTGTCAAGGTGAGGAGAAAAGAAGGCCTTTACACACCTTCTCACCTTGACACAGAGAGTACTCCATCTTTCTGTGTTATACCTCTGAGGATGCCAGTCACAGCTGCTGGCAAAACATCAGGTCCTACAGTGCCAAGACCACGGCCATACAGCCCGGAAAATCTACAACAGCTTACTACCCCTACAGACTTTTCTGTGTTGCCCTCCTTACTTTCAAATTTGTGACCATTTGTTTGTCTTATGCACATGGTATGTATATCTGCAGATATTGAAGTGACTATTCTAAAAATGAATTTAAATAAAGGACACAGCAGGAGACCACTGAGATACCGCTATAGCCACTGGCCAACTCCCACCTTTTTCTGAGTTTAGCCCAGCCCAGGGGCATGGCTAGGGGGGGTTCCCAGGCCCCCCTACATTTCTGGGGAGTCCTTTCCTAAATCCCACATGTTTCCACTTCCATAGATAGTGACAATGGCCTGTGATGTCACTGGCTCCTCCCTATGATGTCACTGGGCCTCGGTTCTTTTAAGGACCTGGTATATCAATGCCTCTGGCCCAGCCCGAGTCCCCCCCGGGAATTTGGAAAGTCTACGCCCCTAGAAAATGTGCGCATGTAATGGGCCTTAGTCAAACATTCTCAGATAGAGAACAGATTCTCAGAAGGGTATCGTACTGATTTAAAATTTTAACCATGTGTTTCTTTAAATGTTTGGTAAGTTGCAGAAAAACAAGGGGCTGAAAGAGGGAGATGAGTGAGTGAGGTGATTGGTTGGTGTTCAGTCAGTGTGTTCAGCCAGCAGTCAACAGTTAACAGTCAGTTGTGGTCAGTCAGTCAGCAGTCTAAAGAGTCTGAGAAGCAGTCTTCTGGTGTGTTTTTTATTTTTGGATTTATTAGAATCCCATATTAGTGCTGTGAAAAATATTTAAGATTCTAAAAATGAAGTAGAATACTTTAGAGGACATATTAGCAACTGAAGAGTAAAAACTTAACATTGTCAAAGTATTGTAAGTGTGTGAGAGTGCAGCTGACAGAATCTGAGTTAAGAAGTGAAAGATTAAACTGAGCTAAATAAAATAAAGATTGGACAAAGTACATTCTGAAGAGAAAGGAAGATTTGAGAGTGAGGAGTGTTTGTGAAGTAAAAGAGTGTGATACCTCAGTCAGAAGGTATTAATATACACTGTTTTATTCACTGAAGAGATATATTACAAAACATCTTGAAACCAATATGCTTCTTGTACAAATACAGTTTTGTTGCATGAAAACCTAGATTTATATGCTATTACAATACAACAGTCTTATCTTCAAGACCACATAGTCCAACGAAGGAGACTTAGAACTTGGGCACAATACTATGGGAAAGGTTAATTAATAGGATTGGAATTAAATTCCTGGTGGTGGCATTACATACCTAGATTGAGAGAAATAACAAGAAAGTTAAAGACACACCATATCTAACCACACGATTAAAACAGCATAGTCATGACAGGTATTTTCAGGGAAGAGAGAATATAATGGAACACAGTGATGTAGCATTATTTCAGCAAAACAAAGTACAGAAGCCTTTAGTGGATCTTACTCTACATTCTATCCAAAGTGAGGATCTTCAGTGTAGGCCATGAGCCTGAATCAGGCTTCTGTTATCAAGATATTACAATGTGTGGATAGAAGATGTAAACATTAGAAACATTAGTCTGAATATTTTCAAGTTTAAATTAGGTCCACATGCATAATAAAAAAATAGCCTGAGCATGAGGAATGTATCTTCCTTTGATTGCCTTTCACTGCTAGGAGCTACTGGCGTAGGTTCTACACCCTCAAATCTACTACAGCAGTAGTAGAGGTGTGTGCTCAGTATACACTGACCCAAATAAATAATAAAAAAATACCTTATCGGTATTTTGGGGTATTTATTCAGCCAAATCAGATTAGAAAATCTAGTTGAGCCCAGATAAAAGTCCAAATGAAATTTGGGCTCAGCTTTACTTGCCGAAGTGGCGTGAGTTCACCCACCTTCCAGGTGAACTCATGTCATCCGGCTTGGGTTCCCTTTAAATGGCTTTTGCAAATAAGCAGCATGACTCCAGAGAGTGAGGGGGGGCTTTTAAAATGCCTCCCCTTCCCAAGTCACACCACAGCTGTGGCATGCCTCCACAAATGAAAGAAAGTCAATTTGCCTTCCTTTCACTTGTAGAGGCATGCCACCACTGTGGTATGACTCCAGAGAAGGGAGGGGGCTCTTTAAATGCCTCCCCTTCCCAAGTCATGCTGCAGCTGTGCCACACCTCCACAAGTGGAGGGAAGGCAATTTGCCTTCCCTTCACTTGTGGAGGTATGCTACCACTCTGGAGAAGGGAGGGGGGTCTCGTTAAATGCTTCCCCTTCCTGATTCACGATGCAGCTGCAGCATGCCTCCACAAGTGAAAGGATGGCAATTTGCTCCAGAGGGGGAAGCAAAAGGGAGGGGCTTAAAGGCCTTCTCCCATTTCAGCTGATCAGCTGACAGGCAATGCTATTCACTTTTAATGGGAAGAAGCCCTGCAACTTGGGGATCCAGTACCCATTATACCCTATGGGGAATGGTCCCCATAGGGTACAAGGGAGCCGAATAATTTTGGCAATACCAATATTTCCTGAATCCCAATGCAATATCAATGTTAGATTTTGGGGATATCAGTATATACCTTTTTTTGGGGGGGGGGGTGTTGGTATACCCTAATCTGATAAATACTGATTTTTTGTGTGTGCACACCCCTAAACAGTGGTAACAAATCTGTGAGTAAGTGATGAAGCACCTCTGCAACTTGAGAAGAACACTGAGATCTGCGTAGATTGAAATCAGAAATAAAGTTTATTAAAGGAAGTAATACAAATAACAGAGCTGGGGAAATATCAGAACTGAAGCTCTCATTGTCAGTTCTTAATACTAGAATGCCTGAGATCCATTCACTCCAGAGTGAGGCGGCAAGAAGACTTTTAGCTACCAATCCACACAAGTCCAAATGGAGACCCAAGTTCCAAGGCAGGGTTCCAAGCATTTGAGCAACAGGTAATCAGTTGGATTCATCAGGTCACCAGAATAGGGTAGTCTTGGGCAGCAAAATCACATACCCGGCAGAGCACATGTACTTATTTCAGGAGCAGCTTTTACTTCACATACAGAACATTCAGCAGGGTTCAGAAACAGAAGATTCTTTCCAAGCTTGGAAAGAAGTTAGGAGACAAGTGGGGTGCTTAAGTCTGGAACAAGCTGGCCACTGGAATAAGTTCCCCAAAAAGGTAGAAAAGGGAGGTACCCAGAGGGAAAGGGGGTATTTTCGAGACATTCTTGTTCCTGTCAGGGGCTTAGCGCGGTTCACAACAATTTGATTCAATATAGTGTAAAATGAGTTAAAACAATAAAACCACAATATTTAAAACATTTAGAACATTTTAACATTTTTAAAACATGCTAGCATTCAGTCATGGGGGGGTGCCAGGCAGAACAACCAAAGGCCTTGCAGAGCATATCTGCCTTACATGCCCTGCCTTACATGCCAGGGCACAGATGTCACTTGGCATAAAGTTCCACCAGGTCGGGGCCAGAGCAGAAAAGGCCCTGACCCAGGTCGCGGCTAGCCAGATATCTTTCAGGCTGGGGACCACCATCAGAAGGTTCTTATCCCCTTCAGGGGACCTACCGGGAAAGGCAGTGTCAAAGGGCTTTGGTGGGCAGTTAAAATGGTCAAAATTGGATTATATGATAATCCAAGGTGAGATAACCTTTACTGAGGCAATTCTAATGCAACAAACTCTGTTTGTAACTAAAGGCATACTGATTAATCATGGGACAAGAGGTCCTTTATAACAATCTGAAGGCCAAATATTGGGCGAGGCAAGATTTTATTCTACTCTAGTTAGTGTGATTGTATTAGGTATGGTCCTACTTCTACTAGTTGTCTGTCTTTTGGTATGGTCATGACTGAAAGCATGCTTAGTTGCTTGGTAGGACTTGATGAGAGGGAAACTGATTCTGATATCAAACTGAAGAAGGGATTGTCTAATCATCCCTAATAGGGTAGATGGAGAGTTTCCTAGTGCTCATGTTAAAACACTGGCCCAGCAGCAGAATTCAGAGAAGCCCTAATAGGGTAGATGGAGAGTTTCCTACTGACATGGTCGGTGCTCATGTTAAAACACTGACCCAGCAGCAGAATTCAGA
This sequence comes from Gekko japonicus, assembly GCF_001447785.1. Taxonomy (NCBI): domain Eukaryota; kingdom Metazoa; phylum Chordata; class Lepidosauria; order Squamata; family Gekkonidae; genus Gekko; species Gekko japonicus. The sequence goes on from NW_015163608.1 coordinate 119,696, forward strand.
GGACAGAACCACCCTTTCCTGCCTTCTATGTTGCACCAGAGCTTCCTTGACATGCATTGGCCCCTGCCACACGGCAGAAAAAAACACGGCCAAAGTGTGGCTATTCAGAGCCGCACCAAAAAAGACACGTGGCGGTGGGATCACACAGATCCCCTGAGCCGCCGCACTGTTGCTCCCTGGCATGATCAGATGCCAGGGAGGAAGCCACCGACGGGAGACCAAGGCAGCTGGCTGCACATGTGTGCGCATGCGCAGTTCGGCTGGGAGCCTCGGATGTGCCGGTAGAAGGACGCGATCCACGGCCGCGCTTGCCGCGGCCTTTCTGGTGAGTCCACCTCTGTAGGTGGTTTATTTTAACAGCGGATTTTCAGTCTGAAGGGCCGGATCGGGGACGGGTGCGCGCCGCTTCCCAGATGTTGCGGTGAGATCGCGCCCGTTTGCTGCACCCCCGATCCATCCCTCTCCCGGCCCAAAACCTTCCGTGTGACCGGGGCCATTGTTAACCATGCAGACCTTCTTTTTGACTTGGTAATTACTTTCCTAGCCTGTGGAATGCATTCTATTTGGGCTTCAATTAGTGTGGTTTTACCGTAAATAGCTTCCAAGCATTCTCTAGGGATTTGACTCTTATGTTTGACTCTTATGTTTCCCTTTCAGCTTCCTTTTTACTATTTCCTTCATTTTTGTAAATACCCTCTTTTGAAATCAAATGCTACAGTTTTGGACTTTAGGCATAACTTTCCATTGACCTGAATGCTGAACTTAATAGTATTGTCACTGTTCCCAACTGGCATAAACAACCTCTACATGTCTCACCAGATCTTGAGCCCAACTGAGAATTAAGTCCAAGATCATTACCCCTCTGGTTGGCTCTGTGACCAAGTGTTCCAGTACAAAGTCATTTTTGATGTCTAGGAACCTCATTTCTACAGCATGACTCGAGCACATGATTACCCAGTCAATGTGAAGATAGTTGAAGCCTCCCAATATGATAACATGATCTGCTTTAGTCACCTCCCTTATTTCCTTCTCCATCTCAAGATCAGCCTCGAGGGTTTGGGTGATAGCATTGCCATCCATATTGCTTTTTCTAACTTATTTGATTCTATGCCCTCCTTGATGTACTTTGCAACACCAACAACAACCCATCCCTGTCTTTGTCACTGGAGCAGGGGTGTCAAATGTGTGGCTGTGCCACCCCCCACTTCGCAGTATGTGCATCATCACACACTCCATAGGGAGCCCTCAGTGCGGAGGTGTGATTCCTTGTTTAAGCACATGGGAAACAAATGGCCAAACAAACAAAAAAAACGACCCACAGTTGTGATTATTTTTCTTCTGTATCAAATGTTAGAAAGTCAAATGCCATTATAATAATAAAAAAATTCCCTGTGCATATTTGAAAATGATTTTTAATATTTCTGTTATGCTAGAATGTATGAATAAAATGTGTGATTTCTAGAAATGACAGAGACGTTTATGACGCTTAATAACTATGTATAGATCACTATTGTCGCTGCTTTTCTAAAAAAAAATTACGAAGTGACTAATCTCTCTATAAAGTGCCATTCACACTTAAAGCATTGTGGCAATGATAATAATAGTCCTTGTAGGAACAAATAGAACCTATTATTTGAAGTAAGCCAGTTCCTTAATAGATCAATTTTTTTTTACTCTTGTAGACAATGCATGATGCTATGTTTGAATGTTAAGATCTTCCTACTAACTTGGGTTTATAACAAGAAATGAGCTTATCCTATGACCGGTAATAATTAAGATGCTAGTTACAGTAAAGTGAATATTTGTTGCCAGGTATCAAATGGGTAACCACTAAAGATAGCAGTAGGTACTATAAAATGGTCTATAACAGATTCTCATATATTGCTTCCTGGAAGTCTGGCTGTAATAAGATTCATAAAGCCCCTCATCTGAGCCATTAACACACATCTATCTTTAGTCATCATGATTTAACACATTTATGAGAATTATCTCCCAGTATTGTTTGTTGAGATTGTGTGTGGAACCCTTTTTTTTTACAGGGTTTGGAGATGGAGAATAATTGCTGGGTTATTGCTGAAGTTTGCTGAGGTTAGTAAAAAGCAGGGTGTGGGAACACATCCCTCTCTGGTAAAACTCATTAATACAGAGACAAAGCTCCAAAGCAATCTGAACATTTCTTGAACAGCAGCAGCAGCAGCAGCATAGTTCTGGCAGTAAATCAGAGTAATGGAATTGTCTACTCCCTTTTCATTGTCAGGTTTCTGGGCCATTGAAAGCTACAGAATGACAGGTATGCTTATGATGCCATCACTGGCTGTCTATAAAGCAGCTGGAATGGCACAAGAGCCACACTAGGGCAAGTAAGTTGGTAACTCCACAGCAGAGTTGCTACATGCATATTAGTCATGCTTGTAGCTGTTGATTGTGTTGTAAACTTTGTATTGCAATGAGCTTCATCATTGTCTCTGCTCCTCTTGGATGGTTGCCTTGAAAGAGCTAAGAGAAAAACAAGGAGAGTATCAATCAAGAGTTGAAACAGACAGCATGTGAGCTCAGGAACTGAGCATGACTGTTCTCTGAAGGAAAATGGCATGGCTTGGGTGCACTTCAAATCCTCATGTGTCAACCCTTGGTTCGCACACTCACTAGGATTCACCTATGGAGAATTGGTGGTATGCTAAACCAATATCCATTCCCTGTAGCTATCTTGGCAGTTTTCACTTTTGTTGTTTTGTGGCACCAGGCTCTGATCCTGTTGGGGGAAGGAGAAAAAAACTAATGAGTGTTTGACCAGTAGTAGCAATGGGTTAGAATCACTGGAGGATCTCTGCAGACTGAAGAGGGGCAGTTTTGCCTGTTTTCCCCTCCAACAGAACAGGAATCCCTTCATGCTTTCCTTGGCAGTCTCATGTGCCCCCAGCAGCACCATGGGGGAGTTCAGGCGTCAGCAGGAGGGCGGAGAGAAGGAAATCATGCTCCTCAGATTGAACCCTTTTGGTCCATGAACATTTTGGGTAAATACAAGACAGTGGCTGGAGTAGTGGTTTTCACCCATAAATGTGGTTGCGCTCCATGTTTCTTCCATCAGCCTCTGGGGTTACATTAAAATGACATTGCAACTTAAATCACATTATGTCAGCATATGTCCAAGGGGTCTCCCTCCACTGTGCATGATTATCATTTGCTAGCAAATAGGGCACTTCTAGAAAATAAGCAAATGTTGAAAAAGGGAGGGTTAATGATATAGTACAAAGTTACATATTACATTTGGGTATGGGGCAAAGATTATTGTAGGTATATTTGTGCTTTTAGAGCATTGTCTAATATGTTTCTGCATTTTTCTACTACTTCTTGCTTTAGCTCAAGCTGTGCTAATCTGTCTGTAGCAATAGAAAAAAACAAGACTTCAAGCAGCAGTTTCAGTTTATTTTATTGACCATAGGTCATAACAATATATAACACGATCTTCCACATACTAAAAGTACAAAGTTAGCAAAATTAACAAGATTAATTAACAAAATTACAAATATAATACAGGACTAAACCATATAAAATCAGCCCAGTTTAAAAAGTTTTAAAAGTTCAAAATTTTAACTCTTATTATAGCTATTATTCCATACAGTTCAATCTAATCCTTCTTGCCACTAATGAAAACAAAGCGACTCTATTAGAAACATAAGAATCCTCATCTGCAAGCAAAAGTATTACTTTTTCCAAGTCTGAAGCTCCTTCCCATATGGATAGAATATTATTAATAAATTTGTTTTGGGGGTCATGGTGAAGGGGGACATCTCAAAATATGATGAATCAGATCGTCTGTTTCTCCCATACCACACACACAGAATCGTAACGGGGCAGGAACACTTGGACCCTACATGAGGCAGCCATTGGCATGCCTCATGAAGGCCGCCTTTGCCTCCTCAAGAGGAGGAAGGGGGAAGGGCTGCAGTTGCAGCCAAACCTCCTGAAGGGGGGCGGAACTGGCACCTCTTTAACGGCTGGCTACGCTCCTCCTTCTCAGTTGCCACCTTGTGTTCAGCCCACCCACCCGCCCGCCCTGTCTTTAGTGCAAGCATAGGCTGGTTGCCCTGTTGAAAGGGGGACTGGGTAGGAATTTTTTGCCTTTTCCCTGATTGGCAGTCAAGAGGGGGTGTTTTTTCCTACTTTGCTTGGGATGGTGCCATTTGATAGATTTGTCACTTTATTCAGGGCAGAATTATGTCCTAGATAAAGTTCATGCAGCTCGGTAAGCACCAATCAGCAACCCCGTAGGGGTTAAATAAAGTGGCCTTAATTTTACCCAACCCTGGTTGTCTGACTTTTTATTCCACCGGGGGGGGGGGGGTTAAGGAAGACCTGATATGATCTCTTTTTATCTATCGTTGGATCGAGCGATTATCTCACTATTTCCCTGTCCATTTTAAAGACCCATTCCTTCAACTCCTTCAACTCCTGTCCTGGACCTTTAGTACTTAACAGCTCATTTGGAATTACATACTTCGACTGAATAAAATCCAAATATTACTTATGGCAAGATGATTCAAAAGGGAGCAAAACCTTTGACAACCCAGAGAATCCTGTGAACAGAACTCTTCCACCAGGCTTTCGATTAGGGTGCCACCTCCCAATATTATGGCCCTGGTCCCAATTCCAGCACCCAATACTAGCACCAACTTAATAACCAACAGCCTGGCAAGAACCCAGACTATGGTGGTAGTTGACCATCTGGATGCTGAGAGATTGCTGCCATCATTTATTAGCACCTATTAATACCTATGTTTACTAGCACCTATGATTTTATATGTTGTGGTTTTATTTCTGTACGTTGCCCTGAGCCTGCCTTGGTGGGGAGGGCGGGATACAAATTAAACAAACAAAAATAAATAAATAAATATTCTGGATTTTTCTTCCAATAAGACAGTACTCTAAAATTAGTCCTTGCTTTCATAGAAGGGATACCAAGCTCAGCCCTCATTAATGCCACTGGAGAACCCTTTGGCAACACTGCTCATACAATACTTTTGTATTATTTCCAAAGAATCCAGAAACTTCTCTCCCTAACTGCATATTTTGATGCCATAATACTAATTTATATGGTTGTTTTATCTATGGTTCTTTTGTAAACCACCCTGAGCCTGCCCCAGCGGGGAGGGCGGGGTAAAAATCTAATTAATAAATAAATAAAGTAAACTAGAAATCACCTTACTGCCAAACAGCTTGATAATAGAGTCAACCACACCATCTCCTTTTGGAGAAAAAAATTCACTATTGCCTCCATGGTCTTTATGGCAGAGGACTTTAACAAAGCTAAATAAAAGTCACCAAGAGAGGGTTTCTGAAACATTATTCCTAAATTGGACCCAGGGGAAAAAATGTATTTTTTTATCTTGATTTTTTTTAAGGTCCAATAAACCCAAGAAGAAAAATGCCAATGGCTGCAGGATCTGCATGCATCTGCTGCACACAGAGCTGGCTGGGAGGGCTTCTCCTGTGGCACAGTTTAAACCACACCACAGGAGAAGCTGGCTGTAGGATGTGGAAGTTCTCTCTCTCCCCACCACATGCAGACCTAGCTCAGTTTAAACTAAGCTGCAAGAGGAACCAGTCCCAGCTGAGGTGGCACAGAGCTCTCAGCTCCTTGTCATGAGGAATGACAATGGCACTGAGTCCCTGCCTGAGTTGGCATCGCATTGCCAGAACCAGAAGCTGGCCCCTCTGACTCCTCACAAGTTGATATGTTGCCAGCGCCTGAGCCTGTAAACTCCACACCTACTCCTGCAGCAGCCGAGGAGGCACAGGTGCAATCAGGGAGCCCACCTGACTCACCTCCACCGGTGGTTCAGCTAAGGGAGAGGCTCTGCAGAGACTTAGCCACCTGCCGTCGAGATGCACGCTGGCAGGGAAGGCGAGCACCGAGTCCTGAGTATTAGCAGGAGCGGTGCCGCCACCACGGGAAGCCCAGCCAAAGGCCTATATAATTTCCACTCAGGATTGGGCTCTCATGGAAGCAACGAGTCACCTCCGTGCATGCCTCGCATCCACCTTCGGCTCCTGCCCTTGGACCCCCACTCTGGCTCGGATTCCTGGCTCCCTGACCCCTGCTTTGGACGACCCCTCTTTCGGACTCATGATTTGGCTCTCACTCTGACTCTCTTGACAATGACCTCGGACCAGACTTGACTTCTGCCTCTCATCCCAAGCCCAGCCTGTGACACTCCTGCCACCTCAGCTGATCCTTGGTATAGCTGAATATCCCTGAATAAAAGCCAAAAAAAAAAGGCTTTTATTCAGGTCTAGCTATACTGGTAGCTGATCGGATTCTCTGAATTGGTATTTGGCTTAAATTATACCTGAAAAATACCAGTAAGGTATTTTTCGGGAATGTTTTTGGCTCAGTTTATTCACATCCCTAGATCTCTTTTTCGGGAATGTTTTTGGCTCAGTTTATGCACATCCCTAGATAACCAATAGAAAGCCAAATTAGAATGAGTGGGCACTACGTTATATGAAAACTACTCACAAACTGGATGGGTAAGCCACACTTATACTTTTGGCATGTACAAATTTAGCTGTACGTGTTCATATTTTAATATTATATGGGCTCCTGAAAAAGACAAGTTCTACTGCATAACTTCAGGGAGTTACACGGCAGAGCTTCACCAATTTTATTCCATGTGAATATGTTGACTTCAGTAGAGTTACATCAGCATGAAACCTGTACAACAGAGGAATAAATCAGCTCACAAGATAAGCAGTGTGACTGCTTTACTGTGTAATTGGCTGTAAGTTTGCATTAGTGTACCGGGGTACATCTTTTATAGAAAGACTGAAAAAAATAATGGAGTCTGTCCTAGCTTTTATTACCTTTTAACTTTTTTTTGCTCCCTTAACACAAGGCTTATGCAGCCAAACAAATTCTAAAGAAGCAGTAACTTTCAACAGCTGCTCGGTTAAACCCTTATGTAGCTACATGGAATCTCTGTTGGAGGCTTTCACGTCACTCTGTTGCTTCATGAAGTATTTATTAAATTTACAAAATATGTTGAAGCAGCACATCACTAATTGATGAAGCTTCTATAGTTATCCTTTATGTAGACTAGGGACATGAGAGAGATCGTTTCTGATGCTGCAACAGTCCTTTGAGAGAAACAATAATACTGAGATTTTCTCCCCAGGGTATATTATACGAGTTTTTTACATGACATTTCTTGCTTTCTCTACAGGTAAGAAAATGGTGTAAATGTTTTAGGTTTGAAAATTAAGAGTTTCTATCCATGGTATTTACACTATTCAGGAATCAGATTTCTTTATTTAGGAAAATAAATAACTTTCTTGTTCTTTATTTAGGAAAAGAAATACCTTGTTCTTTATTTAGGAAAATAAATATCTTTCTTTTTCAAAGAAAAACTCAGGACAACTAACTATAAAACTAACGAACACAATCTGGTGAAATCAGGCCCTGGAAAGAGGCCTTCCCTAGCCTGCAGAGTGGCTGTGCACTGATTTATCCAAGAAAGAAAAGCCAGGTGGCAGCTGAGCTCGCTAAACAAGCTGATGGAAGAATAATAGAAATATAGAATCACAGAGTTGGAAGGGGCCATACAGGCAATCCAGTCCAACCCCCTCCTCAATGCAGGATCAGCCTAGAGCATCCCTGACAAGCGTTTGTCCAGCCGCTGCTTAAAGACTGCCATTGAGGGGGAGCTCACCACCTCCCTAGGCAGCTGATTCCACTGCTGCAGAACTCTTACTGTAAAAGAGTTCTGCAGCAGTGGAATCAGCTGCCTAGGGAGGTGGTGAGCTCCCCCTCAATGGCAGTCTTTAAGCAGCGGCTGGACAAACAACCTTCTCTTCTCCAGACTAAACATCCCTCTCAGCCTTTCCTCATAACCCTTGTTCTCTTCTGCATCCTCCTTCATCTAGATATTAAAGTGAAGTTTCATCTAATGTCTAATGAAAATACTGCAGGTACATCAGAGATTTGGGGATGGTATGCCATAAACTGTGGTATGCTAATTAAAAGGCCCACTACCCAGTATCCACCTCCTTAATTTTTTCAGGCAGAACTGCAGAAGAATGGCTCTGAAGCAGGTTTTGGGGGGGGGTCCTTCAGGTATTGCGTAGCATTTGACCAGTTTCACTTGCTTTTCTTGGGCTGCGGTCACATGGAGAATTAGCCACGCTACAGAGACGGAAGATAGGCGGATTTTCCGGGCGCAATCACAGCGCCACATCTGGGAAGTGTAGAGCTCCCTTGACGAACCCGAGGCTTCCCGCCGAAGATGCGGGGTAAAAAACTAGCACCTCTGAAGTACTAGTTTCCAGAAACTGCGGGGCAAGAGCGGGCACCTGATCGGGTTTCCAGTGGTAGATCGTGGCATCCGGTGCCCGCCCATGTCCCGTCGCTAAAAGGGTTTTTTTTCCAAGTCTCCACGGGATGCGCACAAGCACCCAACGGTGCATGCGCACACTTCCACAGCCCCCTCCTCTTTTCCGTACCCCCCCATTCCTGACTCGGCCTGCTCGAGAGGAACTCTCTGCACCGGGCGGCAGAGGGGGAGGTGCAGGGGGTGTGGCAGGAGGGCGGCCCGGCTGAAGCTCCTCCTGGAGGGGACCGGACGGAGGACAGAGTTTGCATTCCTCTGCAGCCCTGGAAGGGGTTAAACCCACGGAGCCTTTTGCTAGAGAGGCCGCTTCTTTGCTGCACCGCAGGATTGTCCTGTGATCGGCACCTCCCCCCTAACCACGGGACCTGGACGGGACCTCTACAGGACATCTGATCATGCAACCGCGTGTTATTTTGCTCCAGGGCAAACAGCCACGCTTCCCCCCCGCATTTTCCTGCCTGTGTGACCGGGGCCTTGCATTGCAAATGGATAAGGAGATCCAAGTTAGGGTTGAATGTGAAATATAGAATTTCCCCTTGAATATGTATATTAACTGTCTTGTTGATATCTCAGTCTTCTAGTTCGGGGTCCCTCACCTTTTTCAGACTGTGGGCAGCTTCAGAATTCTGATGGGCACTGCCACAGCTTACCTTCAGTCACACAGTGGAAATCCTTGTGCTGTGCTGGCAGCCATTGCCAAAGCAACATTTTTAAAAATCTGCACATCCAATCAAATCTCAATGACTAATCAAAAGCCCCACCCAGCCCGGCCAACTGTGTAAGATACAGTCTATTTAGCATCTTCCTGTCCTCTTAGAAAATGGGTTCAGAGGTTAAATTGATACTTAAACTTAAACATAGAATTATGTCCTGAACAAGTGTACAAAATGGTATCTAATATCTTTATGTGAAACTAGCCTGATACCCGTGCTTCACTACGGTATTTAAGTTCCGTAAATCCAGTTATAATGCTGATGATTTGAAATGTGACATTTGTTGTCGGAATTCTAACAGAGAAGGTTGTATTGTAAGAAATGAAGAGAGACATATGTACTTTTTTTTCTCTATTGAAGGACCTCTCTCTAGACCACATTGGTGGTTCTACCCTCAGCTGAAGCAAGCCACATAGAACTTTCCATGTGAGAAGCAGTCATCTGTTAAGTCAATTCCTGTCACCTTCCATGGAAGTGATGGCCTCTCTACTTGTGTTCCTGGATTGTTTTGCTCATATTGAGACTGTGTGGTTCTGAGCACCTCAGGATGATCTTGCTGGTACTTGGCCTGTGCAGCTCAGTGCACCGCAGGAGTACTATGTGCAAATGTCTTTGCCCCATTCCTAAATTACCTCTTCCTTGTAGCATTGGTGTATCTGGATCGACATTTGCCAGGAGCTTTATTGGGGGCAGTAAGAGGTGAGAGGTGTGAGGAGAAGTTGGTCTGAGGGAGTGGTGATGTGGTGGACATTTCTTCAGGTTCATGAGGGAGGCACACATTGAAATGTCTCCTAGAAAGGTCCTTTACTATCTCCCCATGAATATTCATAAACTCAATTGCCATGCTGGCTTTTTTGAAAAGTGTCTATTCAGGAGTCTTGAATCGCTGATTTCTGTAACTGTCCTAAACTGTCTGCAATCTCTTTTAACTGTATTTTTACCTCAGAACATTAAGAGCCACAGCTGAGCAATCAGAGGGAGGTGGATGCAAAGAGGCAGGTTTTACCTCAGAACTCTGAGCTACACAGTTGACCTATGGGGGGGGGGAAGCAAGAAGGTAGCAGCCTGCCAGGCACATGGAAAACAATTGGGGGAACACATTTTGCCCCTTTTTTACCCCCTTGGGGGTTGTGTTTCAAAGAAATCTCTTCATAGTGGGGGTTGACTCCCCTTATTTTGGGTGTCTTAGTGCAGGGGTTTGGCCGGGGCATTGAATTTTTTTTTTTAGGGGGGGGGGTTGCAGGGCATACATTTTTATTACAAAAATGCTTCTCATTTATGTTACATTTAAGAAGTGGGATATAACTACTTATTCAAAACACCATCCAAGAAATCAGCGACCCAACTCTAGTGAGAAGGGGTTTAAACTTTAAACCCCTTCTCTCTTTGCTTCCCCCCCCCCAGGAAAGGGGAGGGGAGGCTTTTGAAGCCTTCCCCCCCTTTGGCTTCCACTTCTGACATCTCTTCCGGTGATGTCAGGGGGTGTTGCATATGCTAATGAGCTATTATGCTAATAGCTTAGTAGCTCATTAGCATAACATATGCTAATGAGCTCCTGTAGCTCTTTTTCTACAAAAATACCCCTGTATTTCCATAGTGGGTGAGAGTGTGGCTACAGCCATTGGAGAGGCTGGGCCAGCATGATCACTAAGGTGATCCTGCTGGGGCGGTGTCCCTGATGGATTATAGTAACCTGGCCCTGCTCCTACACCTGACAAACACCTGCTTGTCTGGTGTATGTTGGGGGGACAGTGTTTGAAGGCATTGGGGAGGCTGGGCCAGTAGGATTGATATGGGGATGCTGCTTGGGCAGCCTCCGTGATGGCTTTCAGTGTTCTCCTCTTGTACCTGACAGACAACCACCTGTCAGGTGGAGGAGGGGTGGGTGGGAGTGTGTCTAAAGCAAGGGGGGCTGGTCCAGAGCACTGCAAAGGTGTTTCTGCTTGGGTTGCCTCCCTAATGGATTAAAGTACCCTAGCCCTGCTCATACACCTGATAGACACCCGCCTGTCTGGTGTTGGGGGGGAGTGTGTTTAAAGGCATCAGGGAGGCTGGGCCAGCAGCAGAACTAAGACAATCCTGCTGAGCAAGCCTCCCCAACAGCTGTAACCATCCCACCCCCTTTCCTACATCTGACAGGGAGTTCCTTGTCCAGTGTAGGAGGGGGAGGGGGAGGGTATTGCAAGCCATTGTGGAGGCTGGGTCAGCAGGATCGCTAAGGCATTACTGCTGGGGCAGGCTCCCTGATGGCTTTAAGTACCCTGCACCTGCTGCTGCACCTTACAGACAGCTGTCTGTCAGGGGTAGGAGGTGGGGGGAGTGTTTAAAGCCATTGGGAGACTAGGCCAGCAGCATTGCTGCACCTCACATGTAGTTGGCCATTCCTGAATTGTCATTAGCTCTCTGCAGTCTCCAGTAACTGTTGTGGGGTTTTTTACCTCAGAAAACTGAGCTCTACATCTGACCAATCAGAGAGTGGAGGATGCAAGGAGGCAGCAGCCTGGCAGCTGCATAGGAATCAATGGGGGGTGCACATTTTACCCCTTTTGACCCCCTTGGGGGTCGAATTTCTAAAACTCCCTTCTTAGTGAGCACCTCTGTCATGGTAGGAGCGCTCTCCCCGAATTTGGTGTTTCTAGGTCCAGCGGTTTGGCCTGGGTGTTGATTTTACAGTGAGGGGATTTTCTTTTATATATATAGCACCAAAGTTATAAATAAATGCCAACAAATTTGTCTATGTATTTAGGCATTTTAAGTTACTTACATATAGAATGTCATGGCAACAATTGATTTCCTAAATATTTTGTTGCTTTGCCTATCTACATAGATGCACTTTGATTAACTGTTAAGAGGGAAAAGTGACTTCAATGTTAAAGAAATAATAATTGCTACAAGGAGATGTTGGAATCATTTTCTCTCTTTTAGCATTTTAGCAGTTTAAACTTTATTGCAGAATATGCTTCAAATGTTTCAATATTTTAAGGCCATTTCATAGTACATTCCATTTCAACACATTTTAGACATCTAAAGAGTTAATATTCAGTCTCCACATTCCGGGTGTTTGCAACAAGAGAGCATTACCTTCTGCACAATAATTAGAAGGGGTTAGTGTTCTCTGACAGCATATGCAGGCACATGGTTTTCATTCACTGACATTTCTTTGGCAAATATTCTCAACCTCCTGCTTGTTCTCTGCAGGCCAGTGATTAGTAGTACTTATAAACAAAGTTATATAATGTGGTTTAACTTAGACCCCTCTTGACTAATAAAGAGATATCTGAAAATTTGTGCTTGGACTAAATGTCACTTTATTGAAAAGGTATCTGTTCTTAAAATCATGATGGTCTCCTATTAGGGCATATTGAAAACTTTTTTATACATTTTAGAACTATCTAATATCCAATGTCAGATGTATTTTGGCTGGCATTCTGTGATTTATTGTGACAAAATTAAAGAGTTGTGTTCATAATAATGCAGCTTTCAAAGAATAAATATTAACAGACCTGAACAAGCTAGGGCCTGTGAGCATCTGCAAGTGGTGAAGAAACACTTTAGAAATTTCACATCCATCAAATTGCTCTCTCCAAAATTCAGTAAGATACCAGGTGCTTAAGCAGGCTCCTCTCCCTTTCTACCCCACCCCCGCCACTCAGCCGCGTCCAACGTTTTATCCCTTCCAGAATGTTTAGTCCACATTAGGGTTCCCCCCCCTTAATTTACAAGGTTCATATTTTTCTCAATACTTGAAAAATCCCACAAGTATGTAGAAATCTTTGCCTTGTATGTGGATTGTTCTATTGTACAGCTTTTGCCATCTGCACAGAAGACAGACAATTTACTATATGGTAAAGAAGCAAATTAGAGCACTGGGATATCCACCCCTGAAAATCATACCTTTTAGGATTCTGTAAATTCTCAGTGCCTCAAGTAGGAAAAAATCCCCCCCTTATTTCCCCCACCCCTTTCAGCTTGCTCTGTCCCTTCCAGAGTTTAGCTAAGTTCCACTATGGATTATGGTTTTTTGTTTTTTTTTTAATTTCTTTTATTTTGGTTATTTTTTTAAAAAAAATTGCTGCATTCATCATCCATATGGAGACTAGTTTGCTGTTTGGTATATTGAGTGGGTACCCATGAAAAGCTTCACAGTTTGATTATTTTGAACCTTCTGCTTCCCCCACCATTTTTTTACAATACATTAAATAAAACCTCATAATTTTAAACCTTGATTATAATAGCACCAATTGTTGGCATATAGGATTGTTATATTATGATACACTGTTCCCTGTTTTTGGAAACAATATACTCCATGCTAATTCTCCCTCTAAGCTGTGGAGTCTTGTGAGCAAAAATTCTACTGTGTGAGCTACTGGCATTAAAATTGTGAGCGAGCGATCTGACTACTGCATAAGTTAGTTTGCTCTGGAGCCATCCTTCCTGAGCTAAGACAAAAATCTGTGAGTTGGAGGCTAAAAAACTGTGAGCTAGTTCACAGTAACTCAGGTTAGAGGGAACACTGCTCCATGCCCAGGTGAAAAATTTAATTGACTCCCAGACACACACACACACACACAGAGTTTTCTACCCTGATGTATATTCTCTTGTAAACGCTCAAAAAAAAACTGATATTAACATTTTCCTTACATGATGGGCAATGAACTTTCCATTGTGACAGCATTTTATGTGATGATTACCACTTTTCTTACTCCTGAAATGTTCGTTTAAGCAATATCGACAAGTAACTGCCTATATAGAACAGAATAGAATCACAGAGTTAGAAGGGGCCATACAGGCCATCTAGTCCAACCCCCTCCTCAATGCAGGATCAGCCTAGAGAAGGTATGTCCAACAGGTAGATCGCAATCTACCAGTAGATCGCGGAGGGATCAGAGGTAGATCACCAGCCCACTTGGTCTCCTGGTTTGCTGGACAGGTGTTTGGGGTTTTTTGATTATTGTTTGGTGGTATTTGATTATTGGTGCCAGTATGATGAATTCTTATTTTTACTTTTAGAACTGCATGTGTGTGGGGGGGGGGTGTGCGGGGGGGGAACCCAAATTAGTGGGTTAAAATCTAATTTGAAACTAATTTGAAACTTTATTTTCATGGTGGTAGATCACCGGCACTTTTGGCCGGAAAAATAGATCATGACCTGTTCGAAGTTGGACATGCCTGGCCTACAACATCCCTGACAAGTGTTTGTCCAGCTGCTGCTTAAAGACTGCCAGTGATTTTGAATTTGGCATTCTTTGAGGTTCTGGGTATTATGTCAGGCCATAATGTGTGTTCCCACAGCTCTCTCAGTAAAACATCACACTGCTTTCTGCTTTTATGCAGCTTTCTCCCCATCTCATTAAATTTACACCTTTTCAGTTTGTTTCTTTCTTATTTTTTTCAATAATATATCTGATTTTATAGTACTTTATTTATTTTCTACAGTTTAACCCAACTTTCTCCTATGATAAATGTTAAAGCATGTTCCTTGGATATCATCTCTTCTTCTTTGCCTTTAGCAATTTCCTACTTTTAAAAAAGGTTCAAGTGTGGTGGCTCAAGTGGTTAAGACACTGAACTGCATTCTGTGGAAGGTCAGTAGTTCAAGACCCGGGTTGCCACATGGCGGAGTGAGCTCCCGTCTCTAGTTCCAGCTCCTGCCAACCTAGCAGTTCGAAAGCAAGAAATTGCAAGTAGATAAATAGGTACCACTTCAGTGGGACGGTAACAGCATTCCGTGCACCTTGGCGTTTAGTCATGCCAGCCACATGACCACGGAAATGTCTTCGGACAGCGCTGGCTCTTCGGCTTTGAAACGGAGTTGAGCACCGCAACCCTAGAGTCGGATTCGACTGGCTTTCGAGCAAGGGAACCTTTACCTTTTTACTTTTAAAAAGTAAAATGCCATGGCCTCGGGAGGGGCACCTCCTGTGCCCCAGGCTGGGAGTCCCGTCCAAGGACTCCGGGGGAGGGTCTGGAATCATCTGGTACCCCTCCTGTCTGCCATGTCACGGGCCACTCCTGTTGGAGCTTCAAAGGAGCGTGCCTGCCATAGGAGTCACCGAAACCAGAAGTCCAATATCACTTTAAAATACAATCCTCCCTCCACCCCGTTTCATTAAATCTCCTCTGCGCATTTTGTAAATTGTTAGGTATTCCTTTTCTTCAGTGCAAGTATGACTGTCAAGATTCCCCCCCTTACATAATGTATTTTTCCACATTCACATTCACTGATGTATCCTTTTCCCCCCTCTGCCCTTTCTCCAAGGCAGCCTACATGGATTCCCCGACTTCTGTTTTATCCCCACAGCATTGTGAGGTAACTTGCACTGAGAAACAATGACTGGTCCAAATTATCCAGTGAATTCCATAACTTGGTGTGTAAATGATGCCTTCTTTGTTAACAAGACTATGCTGATTCATGCATGTGTAACCTCTTGGCCAGATTATTACAGTATGTTCTCAGTGGGGCTTCCTTGAAGGTATTCTCAAAACTTCATTTAGTGCAAAACATAGTTGACATATGTCCGCAGGAGCTTCACATAGTAAGTACATTATGTCAGTATTAAAACAGCTTCATTGGCTATTTGCTTCCAAACTTAATTCAAGGTGCTGATTCTTACTTTTAAAGATCTTCATAATCTGGCATTAACAAAATTGAGGGGCTGGGCTGCTTTTCCTTTAGGCTGGCAGATAAAATACAGCTAGTTATTCCATCTTGCTGTCAAGTTTAGTGGGCACAGTGAGTACCATTTACAGTGATTGTTCCCCCATTGTGGAATAGCTGTTCTTCTTGAAAATATAGTAAGCTGTTTATGGCAAATTGTCTGAAATCTTCTCAAGTGTTTCCCGACAGGGTTCATCTTGTTGTTGCATTATGACTGTTGATATGTTTTAAATTCTATTTTATTGTTAGGCTATGGTTTTTTAATTGGTTGGAGGTTAGCTGCTTTGGACAGACTTGGGAAATTGGGATAAATTTTAAAATAAATAGTTGAATGATTGTGTTGACAGCCAGGATTCCCAAATCCTAATCAGGCAGTCTAACCACCCAAACATTGGACTTCTTTCATTTCTCTTAAAGTTCTTCTAGTTCTTTTCTCAAGGAACAATTACTGCTCTCCTAATCAGGACATTTTATTTATGATTCTTTAACTGCTAAAAGTGCCTTCTTCCGTTTCATTCAGTATACAATGTTTTAATCTTTAGTCCTTTTTGCCAGTTGCACTTTCCTTCAGTATGCAATGTTTTTCATTTTAGTCCTTTTCACCAGTTTATTCCCCCCGCCCTGTTTTTTTTCTTTTTGTATAATATTTCATTATTCTCTGTAGACTATTTGCTGGTTTTATATTACTGTGGCTAAATTTTCCACTTTAGTTTCAGACACTGGCATGTGGTTCAATCTTTAAATGTTTGTTTTCTGTCATAAAACTCACCACAGTTCAGAGAAATTACCTGCAGTTTTCCAAATCCTCAGAGTCTCCCTTGGGACCTCAGGAACAGAGAAAGCAGAGGGCCAAAGCCTGGACCAAGTAGAGGAGCCAACACATGGCAGCTCAGGGTCTCCACCACTCCCGTCTCTTTCAGGGTGAAAATGCAGGATCTTTAGATCATTGCAGGATCAGGGGTCTTATCATACGGGGGGCCTGTAAGACGGGGCTCTTCCACTGGGCATTTGGTTGAGGCAGTGGCCTGATCCTAACTGGACATCTGATTAGATACTAAATCGTTTTACTATCTGATTTCCTTGTTTACAAGGCATTTTATTATTATATTATTATGTGCAAACCATTATTTTAACATTGTTTTAATTGTATTGTTTTAATTGTTGTACGCCACCCTGGGCCCTTTGGGGAGAGTGGTATATAAATCTAATAAAATCAATCAATAAATAAAATACCTACAGAAAAGGTGGGGACTTTCAGTTTCCTATATAATGGTGCAGTTGAGTCCCTTTTCTGGGACTATCAAGCAGCTTGTGTTTTAGTCTTGATAGTAGCTTATGGCTAAACTCTGCTTCCTGCCTCACGAGGAGATCCTGAGCCTCCAGCTCCCGTTTGGATCTTGCCTTGCTTCTTCCTATCTGGCAGCTTGCTTGTGATTCTTGAACCTTGTTGCCAGTTTGCCAGGTACAGAATGGGAAAAACAACCACACCTGAAGTGATCTAATCAGAGTTTGCTTGGATCAACTAACTGAACAGCCTGATCTTACTTTGGGCCTGACTAAGGTTACCAAGGTTACTCGGGTTACGGCGGAAGACAGGAAGGCCTGGTGTGATGTGGTCCAATGGGATTCGAAGAGTCGGACTCAACTATGCAACTGAACAACAACAACAACAAAAAGGGTTACCAAACCCAGCTTGGAAAATTCATGGTGATTTGGGGATGGAGCCTCAGGGAGGTGGAGTTTGGGAAAGGGAGGGAGCTCAGCAAGGCTCCAAAGCTGCCATTTTCTCCAGGAGAATTGATCTCTGTAGTCTTGAGATAAGTTGTAATTCCAGATCCCCAGGCTCTATGTGGAGGGTGGCAGCCCTAGGCCCAAGTCTGATTCTGCTATGTCCTGTAGGCCTGTTTCCTATCTCTGACTTTGCAACAATGTGGTCCCTGGCTCAGATTTAGACTTTTTTCTCTTTTCATCCAGTTAAGTGCCTCAGTGCTTCCTTGTTAGCAAAAAAAAAAATATCTTCAAGCCCAGGTGTGCTCCTTCCATGTACCCATTAAAGAAATCGATACCAGAGCTGTCCCAGCACTCACTAGCAAAATAATTGGGGTTTTTTTGCAGGATCCAAGCCAGAACTAATACACTAAAAATGAAGGTGTTATGCAGTTCCTTATAACAGATTAGTATTGCCCCATGATTGCATTATTTTACAAAACATGTGAATGTCCAGATTTGGACTAAGGATGGGCACAAACCACATTTTTGTGGTTTGGTTCATAGCTGAACCATGAATCAAACCATGAACTGATATGCCAGTTTAGGCTTACCAAGTGCCGGCGGGGGATCTGCATGTCTTGGCAGGATCCCTGCCGCGGGGACGGCGACAAGGGTTGCACCGCCGTCGCCAGGATGTGACGCTATGTTGCCGTTGCCAGAGCGACGCGTAGCATCACATCCTGGCGACGGCGGGCGCAACGCATGTCGCTGTCCCTGCGGCAGGGATCCTGCCAAGACACGCAGATCCCCCGCCGGCACTTGGTAAGCCTATGCCAGTTTGCGAACTGAACCAGTTTGTATTGGTTCATGAGCCATTTAGACGCCTTCTTTCTGTTCCTCATCAAAAGGTTTCTGCTCCCCACCATTTTTGGTTGGGAACAGAAAGGAGGGGTTTAAATGGCTTGGAGCTTGCTGCCCCCTGCTGCTCAGCTATTTTTCATGAAGAGTAGAAAGCAGGGGTTTAGTCATTTAAACCCCTGCTTTCTGCTGTTTACAAACCACCACAAACTACATCAAAAGTTGTGTAAGTTCATAGTGGTTTTTCAGTTCATGAACGTTGCTTCATGAACCACGAACTGTGATTTGTGATGAACTTTAGTTTGTGAGCCAGTCTGTGCTCATCCCTAATTTAGACACCAAAGGAACTACCAGTGAGAGAATCTGGACTAGGGGTAGCGCACATGGAATTGAAGAGCATTAGATGCCATCACCCTTTCAAACATTCCCCCCCAAATGCATAATGAGCACCTGGTTGCAGGAACTATCTGTTGAAAGTGCTATACATTTCTCATTATTTATGTTTGTCTTGCTTCTCTGTAGACAGTCCTGCAGCCAGAAAAGCAAGCAAGGTCAGAATCAACAGTGAACCCTGAGAATCAAGATGGCCCACTGTGGTATTGTCTCATATTTGTTCTTTCAGGGCCTCCTTAATTTTTATAACATTTGATCTGCAGAAGTGGGTCACAACAGCCATGCCCAAGCAGTCTGTCATCCAACTTTCAAAGTCATGTGGAGATCAAATATATTAGCAGCCCTTGGAGATCAAATATATTAGCAGTCCTACTTTTCTGTGATCCTGGCTATACTTACTTCATAGCTAACATTATTAAATTAAAAATACTTCTCTTGTAACCATGTCTCTAGCCCTGTTTACAAGTTACAGTGAACACACATACAATCTATGTACAATGTACATTAGATTTTTAGAAATATGTGTGTTAAGTAATTTTCACATTACATGCAATGCATTATGGCTGATACAAACCCCACATTTATCCAGGTGACGCTTCCTGGTTTCAATAGTAAAGTGAACAGTTTTGGGCTCTTTCTTATTAACAAATGTACACATGTACATGCAGAATGTATGCAGATTCACTATAACATGAACAAGGCTTTTGTTTTACTCCTTGCTGGCTCATTTAAATTCTTAATGATGGGCATACAGTGGGGGGAAATAGACTATGTTAAGGCTTGCCAAAGCAATTCATTATTTTTCATAATCAGAAAACAAATAAATCCACATAGTCAATTAACTTGATATTGTTATTAAACAGCATTTTTCCTCTCCTGTTTGACATTGGCTTTCCCCCTAATATAAGGATTGTTTGACTTTAATGCATAGCTGCCTACAAAGGTAGTTCGCTCCCCTTCACTGACAAATTTCAAGAAGAGGCTGGATGAATATTTGTCAGAGATGCTTTAGGCTGGTCCTGCATTGGGCAGGGGGTTGGACTAGATGGTCTGTATGGCCCCTTCCAACTCTGATTCTATGCTTCTAATAAAAGGGCACTGCTAATGCTCAACACTGTGGCTGGTGGTGGAATTACCAAGGATGCTGTGGTACAATTTGTCAGTGTTGCTATGTTATTTATTGTTTCTACATCTTTTCTAGTTGTTGTTGTTTTCCCCCCTGTTGGGAGTGCATAAGATCATGATAGTGTTATTCTGACATTAGCTGTGATCATGCTTGCCAATATAGCTTGAATCATAGGATCAGCCTGCCACAAATACAGAGAGCTTATTAAAGGCTACATCACCATCTGTACATGGTGATTGTCTGATGCAGTGAGTAGGCATGTGCAACACAAAGTAAGCCACAGATATAGAAAATGTAGTTACTATTCCTTAGTCTTAGAGGGTACAGCCCCAGCATATGTTCGGAAGCCTGCCAATAGTCTGTAGCCTGCTGAGCACCCAAGCTTTCCCTAATGGAGGAGAGCAGACATCATTGCAGGCCTCACTATCTTAGTGGTCACAGTTAACTCGCCCTCCATCTCTCCATTCTATTCTTTGGCGGACTAGAGCAGGTTAACAGTGCTGTCTCTCTCTGCTCCTCCTGCCCCACTCCAGGTGAGTACTTGCACCCCAAGAAGCCGGTCAGAGTCCTTTTGTATTCTCCCAGTCTTGAGAGAGTGATGTCCACCTGTGAAATACCTGCTGATGTTGCCTCCAGTCCAGTTGGATCAGCAAGCCCATTACCAACTTCTGCGTCTAGAAACATTAAAGCTCTGTAGAGCTCAGCGATGCAGGAATGAGAAGAAGAGAGGGAGAAGGGAGAGACCCTCCCTCTTCATTATTTCAAGCCGCGGTCAGCGGCAGACCGCAAAGACAGCCAGTGGTGCTGGGAAATCCCCAGCACCCGTGGCTGTGTACGCAGACTCCCACCAGGCCCAGCTTGTGGCTGGAGGTGGCCTCCGCAACCAACGCACATCAGGGGAAGCGGCTGAGTCTGAAAGGAGACTGGGGCAAAGCCACAAACTTGGCCAACCTCCCCAGTCTCGGAGAACCTGGCATGTGGTTGAACAGTCAAGCCGGGAGCCTCTAGGCCTCGCAAGAATCATGGTAAGCCCTTATGGGGCCCAAAAAACTAAACCGGAGACAAAGGAGGGCAGGGTGGTAGACTGGGGAAACCCCCCAAGCAAAGCCCCGAGCTATTCAGGGAGGAAGAAGGGGAAATTGTTTCCTGGGGCTTCCAATTTCCCCAATCTGGGACAGGCTGGAGTGGATTAAAGAGCCCTTCCCCCCCCTCCTTTTCCCCTCAGAGGGAAAGTTCCCATGGAACAGAGAGGGAGCTAGAAGGCCTAGGGAAAACCATAGAAGGACAGGGAAAATGACAGCGGCCATCTTAGTTCCCTGGACCCTCATGGCAGACTCCCAGGCAAGTGAATAGAAAATAGCTGTCAGTCAGACCTACCAGTTCCCTGTTCCCAGACCTGGATAGCCCAAGCTAGTCTGATCTGTTGAGGTCTCAGAAGCTAAGCAGAGTCAGCCCTGGTTAGTACTTGGATGGGAGACTACCAAGGAAATCCAGGGTCACTCTGCTGAGGCAGGCAAAGGCAGCGGCCCTGGCCTGGATGGCCCAGGCTAGCCCAGTTGATCAGATCTTGGAAGTTAAGCATGGTCAGCCCTGGTTGGCTCTCCAGCTCTGGCTGTCTCTTGCCTTGATAGCACTTTTGCCACCTCCACTGTTTGCCACAGAGAGGCTATAACAGACTTGGGGGGAGGTACACTTAGCAAGTCAGATCTATTCAGATCATAAGCCTCACAGTTCCTGCAAGACTCTATGGAGAATCAGGAAACAGGCAACAAGGATAGCTCAGGATAGCCTGAGCTCATCAAATAGGCCCAGTCAGCCCTGGTCAGTATTTGGATGGGAGACCACCAAACCATGCCAGAGGCATGACACAGAGGCAGACAAGGCCAACCATCTCTGAGCATCTCCTGCTTGAAAACCCCAAGGGGTCACCATAATTGGGCTGTGACTTGATGACTGCAAAAAGTCCAGGAGGGACTCAGACTCCCCAGTTCCCTCCTCAGAAAGGGCAGAATGGGAATGGTTGGAGGAAGGAGAGGGAGTAGTACCAACAGTCCAGTCCAGGACAGTGCATTGATGGACTGGCTGAGAAGATGGAGATGAGACCAGTCCATATGGATGCTCTGCAAGTTGGGTTTTCAATAGGTCTGCAAAAGGTACAGGATGATGGAAATGGACTTCATTACCACTAGCCGGAATAATCAATTTCCGCATTTCATATCCAGAGTTGAAAACCAGCAGGCAACAGGAACAGACATTCTGGACTGTGACTGGCCACAGGGATGACTGTACATGCTCCAACCTACTTAATTGTTTCACAAGGTGATTCAGAAGCTGTTGGAACAGAAGGTGGACCTACTGCTGATAGCACCCTTTTGGCCACAAAGAGCTTGGTTCCAGGATCTGAAGAGACTGTCAACCATGGAACCATGGTGCCTACCACTGGGAAAGGACTTATTGACACTAGATTTGGCACAACATCCTCGCTCAGCCCTCCTAAACCGAACAGCCTGGAGGTTGAGCAGAAACAGCTAGAAGGGCCAGGTTACGAGGCTTCTGGTTTATGGCGACATGCTGGCAGACGCATCTCCTGGACCTCCCGGGGATGTGATCTGTGCACCAGCGGAAAGGAGGGGGGACAATTGGTCGCTACCCCCCCCCCAGAGCCTTGGCAAAAGTCTCCTAGCACGATGCTGGGGAATTGAGGTGCTCCTCCGCCCCGATGGTCCTACTGCTGAGTGTCCATATGGATCTAGAGCCGCTGACTGGGACAAGTGTCAGAGATCGAGTGTTTTAAACATATGCCAATGAACTGTGAGTTGGGTTAAAGCAAAATGAGAATTTAAAAAGAAAGCTACCCCCTGGGAATGGTGAAAAAAGTTAGTGGGGAGAAGCCTCTCCCATACGCATTAAGTAAACAACGAAATACTTAGGGGGGAGCGGAAGAAAAAGCATTGAAATCTGTTTTAAGAGACTTACCAGAGCGCGGATAAGCGTATGGGCATATTTCAGAGACTTTAGCAAGTTTTCATAAAAGTAAACAATCCATAAAGATGGCAGGGAAGAGGGCAGAGAAAGACAAACCAGTAAAAGTGAAACTAGCCGGCTTGAGCCCTTGACCGGAAGAGACCACCGAGCTTTCCAAAATGTTGGCAGAGTCCTTGCGCCCTCTGCTGGACCAGATGACTAACATCGAACAACAGCTGAACAAATCAGAATCTAGCAACTCAGGAACTCCAACTGACTGAGACTTTTAAAAATAATGGAGCAAACGGCTGAGAAGGTGAAGGAAATGGACACCAATGCAAAAAGTAGTTAAGAAAAAGGTGCAAAAGCTTGAAAAGAAACAAGTCTCTGAAGAATCACAACTTTTACAGATGCAAATGGAGAAAGCAAATTTGGTCCTACGGTTTCAAGGGGTCCCAGAATTAAAAAGAATCTAAAGCAACTCCTGAGTGAAGCATTAGCCCCGGTTACAGATTTGAAAGCAGAGTATCTTGCAAGTGAAATGGATGTGGTCTACAGGTCCTATTCCGTGTACATCAAAAAGAATAATCTGCCTGGGGAAATAGTGGCTAGATTCTGAAAGTGACACGTAAGGGATTCTATCCTGAAAGCAACTACAGGAACACCCTTGAAAATTGGGGACAACACTATCAGTATTCTAAAATACATTCCATTCAAAATAAGGCATTGTCTACAGATGGTTAATTCCAGAAGGAGTCATTTTTAAACTACAAGATAAAAAAGAAAACATTGACTCTGTCTCCAAAGCACGTGAGTTCCTGAGAGTGCAGCTGGGAGAGCCAGCCGAGGTCGCGAAGGAAGAAGATGACAGCAAATCCAGTGGCAAATTGGACTCAGGGTCTTCCGACAAGGACTCTCTTTCTGATAAGGGGGCGGCTGCCCCCAACCATACATATAATTTGAGGATTAGAAAAGATAAGACAAAATGAAGGCTGAAGGACTCTGAAGTGTGCCTTTAAACTTTAGTTTTATTGTGGGATGCTCTGGGGGTTCTTTTGAATGGTTAAAACATTGGATAAAAAGATTTTAAAAATTAGCATAGCCGACTATGTTCAAAGTAATATTAGCAATTTAAGATTAACATTTATACAAGCTGTTGTGATGATCTCTTATTCTTGGGGTTTTAGTTAGTTGTGGTTTTCTTTCCTTTCTCCTTAGATATAGTTACCCCTTCCCAATTTTTCATTGTAGTTTGTAGTCTATTAAAAATGCAATCAAAAATCACCCCCGGGGAGCCAAAAAAAGAAGAAGAAGGGCCAGGTTACCCTGACAGGGTGACAGACCCTATATTAGTCTTTTAGGAAGAGTTCCACGGATAGGGTGTATAACACAAGCTAAGCATGAGTACATTAAAGTGACAGGCAGTGGCCATATTGGCAGTGATGGGGGCTAGCAAGGGAAGACCCTTAAATTGCCATCCACACATTAAGAGATTCCTAAGGGGTTACTACATGGTCAAAACCGTCACAAGTGCAGAGGTTTCCAACTTGGAACCCACGTAGGGTCCTGAGAGCATCATGTAGAGAAACTTGAACCCATGGAGTCTCAGGGAATTAACATTCAAGACCTTGTTTTTAGCAGGTGTCATGTCAACTAAGCGGGTGTTGGAACGGAGGACCCTCTCAGTAGCCAGGGAACTTCATGTTTTCCGCACTGATAGGGTGACATTATGCTCGGATCAAGCCTTTTTCCTGGGGTGCCGGTGGGAGCCTCTCTCACTGGCAGCTCAGCTGGAGGGGGGGCACTGCAGCAAATGAAGGGAGGCAAATTGGGGAGAAAAACACTGTTTAAAAAAAACACCCAGCCCCACTCACTTCCAGGATCACGAAGGCGCCTTTCCCACTGCAGTCTTCCAGACTGAGTCTCTGCCTGCCAGGCGCTCACACGAGAGGGGCGGGGTGGCAGCAGACTGGTTTCCCCCTCCCTCCCTTCCTGAGCAGGGGCGGGAAAGCGACTGGCATGGTCATCTGAGCTCCCGGTCTTTAGGGCATCCATGGCGGTGCCAAGCTCAGCCCTGTGGCATCTGCGTTAGCGCCCCGCAGTCAGAGCGCCACACACAGAAAGCCCGCGATGCCACCCACCCACAGGGGCAGCTGGGAAAGTGCACAGCCCAGGCATGCCCCCCACCTCGGCTCCTTGCAGAAGGGGGCAAAAGAGCTTGCGCTCCTTGAGGGAGCGTGTTCCTCCAAGAGCCTCTCCCCCCCTTGCCGAGCAGGGTGCGAGGCGAGGGAAGGGAGGGCAGCAGGCAGGCCAGCGCAGCTCCCCCTCAAGCCAGCATTCCCGTCAAACCGGTACTCCTAGGCAACTGCCTAGTTGCATCTATGGACAGTCCAGCCCTGACCACGCATACATGGCAACAGTCTTGTTTCAAATGTCATACAGTATGAAAAAATTTTTTTAAAATAACCTACCCTCCTAAGTTTTATGTAAGATTAGTTCTCCCTTGAAACTGAACCAACAATGATTTTCTTTATGACAATAAGAACTAAGTTGATAGTATCCATACATCTCTTAAATCTGTAAGGTTCCACAGCCAAACAATTGAGTACATGCTGATCATAAGGTTATACTTTATTGTAAGAGCTATAGAGGCAGTAACATCTTCACTGTTAGGAATGGCTACGTTCATACAAGGATAATGGGATATTGGGTATTCGTATGCACACACACCCATCCCTAGGCCAATCGGCCTGACTCCCGCGTGCAGGAGAATGGGGCCCCAGGCCGTTAAAGCCAAAGCTGGGAATCGAAACTAGTCCCACGGGTAATTGATGGGAAGACACTACACAGGCAGCCTACAAGGTCAGAGATAATAAGGAACGAAGGAATGCAGCAGCAGCTGGTACACAGGTCAAGCAAAGGCACTCCTGCCCATAAACATTATGGCAGCATAGCTGACAAAATCTGGAAAACAGAGAAAGGAAGAAGAAAAAAGTTACATTAAAACATTTTCTGTAATGAAATTTGACTTGATTTTGTTTTCACTTATAATGTTTAAATCATTCTTAAAATATAGTTTAAAAGAACTCATACTGAGATTTTTACAAGATTATGGTAATCTAAAAAACTAGTGTACACAATAATCAAATGAAATATTAAAAGCAGATATAAGTAAGTTCCATATATATTAAGAGTAGGCTTGCTCACACCTTCAAGACTCATAGCTCACAAAGTAGAATTTCTGCTCACAACACTGCACAGCTTACAGGGAACATTGAGAGTTCTGAGAGAACTGTGACTGGCCCAAGGTCTCCCAGCTGGCTTCATGTGGAGAAGTGGGGAATCAAACCTGGTCCTCCAGATTAGAGTCTGCCATTCTTAGCCACTACACCAAACTGGGTCTTGGTGGCAAAAAAAGTAAATCTAATACATATATATATATATATAAAGCCCTGGCATATTGACACTTTCCAGCTCTCCCATTGTCTGTGCCTTGCGCTCCATCAACCATTGGCCATTAACGGCTACTGAAGAGTACTCACGTGCCATTGGTTGGGGGCTGGGTCTGCTTCTCTCCCCTGCCCACTGCCGGCTTGGCCATCGTCTGAATAAACTGCCCAAACTGCTGTGTGGCTCACTTTCCCCTCAGTTGCTGTTGCTAGGCAACCAAGCTTGGCTCTGTCAGTAAAAAGGCAGGGGCGCAGGAGGCCCTTTCCAGGCCTACTTTGGCCTTTGTGGGGAACTCATTGGGGTCAGTCCTGACTAGGGTTGCCAGCTCCAGGTAGGGAAATTCCTGGAGATTTTGTGGTGGAGGCTGCGGAAGCCAGAGTTTGGGAAGAGGAACAGCTGAACAGAATGCCATAGAGCCCACCCTCCAAAGCAGTTATTTTCTCCAGGGGGAGAAGAAAATGATGTAATCTGCTTTGGTCTCCACTGCAGAGAAAAAACTGTACCTCTCCTCCTGTGGAACCATTGTTGCCAATCTCCAGGTGAGGGCTGGAGATCACTTTGAATTACAACTGCTCTCCAGATGGCAGAGAACAGCTCCCTTGGAGAAAATTGTGGTCTCTATGTAGCATTATACCCTGCTGAGGTAGCCCCCCATGACACCCAGTGTGATGTAGCACTGTATTTCCCCTGTATTTTCTTTTCTTTTTTAAAAAAACAAACTTCTGTTATTGAAACTGCTAGAAGGAGTGGAATTGTGCAACTATTATGGACACCTACTGGGTATTGGCTGTGATGTAAAAGGCAACACAAGTTTCCAAACTGCCATGTTTGTCACACTTTTTAGGGCTTGATTATTGCCCCCCCATATTGCCCTCCCTCTCTCTCTCCCTCTCTCTCTCTCTCTCTCTCACACACACACACAATACCCGCTAAGCAACACACATTTTGCCTTTTAAAATAAATGATAAATGCGAATAAAGATCATCTTTCTCCCCAAAGCAGTGCCCAATTTGTGATTTTATTTTATTTTATTTTGCCTTGTGTTTTATTTAGTGCTGAACAAGTAGATATTTTCACCACCATTTGGTTGTCCTTCATTTCAAGTTCAATGTACAGAGTTCATAAATGAATGTACATAATTATTTAAATGTAGGTGCTTTACAATTAGAATTATATATGGAAGGAGAATAGACATGTATATATCAAGTATGATATCTAGGCTCATTAGTGAAATTTGAATTCTTCCGAAAGAAGGACACTGTGCCATAGAGTAAGTTCTGTACACACAGCAGGGCTTCTGAATTGCCTCCTGGAAGGAGACTTGCTATCTCCCCCACCCCACCCCAAGGGCAAGGGAATCTGTGTAATGACTTCTGATCTAACGTAAGGAGATGCTTCGAGGAAAAAGTACGTATCTAAAAGAACAGTTTGAATCATAGGAAGGAGCTTGAATGCCTGGTGATTTTCAGAAAGATATGGCAGACATTTGCATTAAGTCAGTTTTTCTATACTAAATAAATAACATATGTCTTAGACTGTGTAGGAGTGTGCATAACAACTTACTCAAAGCACTCGTAGATATTTGTGGAACCATAATGTTGACTCTGCTAATATATGTTTGACAGGGAGCCATAAGCAGACAATAACTTTTCAATAAATGTGAAATTATTTGTTATTCTATTCAAGAAAGAGTAGTCAGCAAGGGCAAGGAAGAGTCATGAACTGTGTCATAAAAGAAGTTTAAAATGAGTCTTTTAGAAATGAATGTAACAAATCATTATTTTAAAACTATAAAAATAATTTAAATCATATTGCACCCCCAAATTCAAGTGGAGGGAAATGTCATTTACATTTTTGAATTCCATATCTGAATTTTAAAGTTATTTCTCCATAAAGATACTGAGATTTATATATTTGCATATTTAAGAAGTTCTGACAGCAGAAATAAATGCGGATGTGAACAGAACTTTACTTATTGTGATTCCATCTGAACAGTGCCCCATTCAGAAATACTGTAAATGACTAAAATCCAACAAATTATTTTCTTCATTTGGGAGGTAATAGAATCTTTCTATTCTAGGGTTGCCAACCTCCAGGTGGGGCCCGAAGATCTCCCAGGATCATGTTATCTTGCACTTTGATCATGGCAGGCAAGCAAAGGAAATACTTTGTTTGTGTATCTGCTGTCATACAATAAGGCAGATGGGGAGGGTGGTAGCCCACCTGCCCTGAAATGTAATCCACCCTGCTTTAATTCTAATATTAATAATCAGACTACAATTTTAAATTTATATAAGTCCACACTATGAATTTATTCATTTATTTGTGCATTTATTTATTTATTGCATAGCCGGAGAAATCAGATGGACTAAATATTTTTGCAGCATAATTCCTTATGAAGGCTCATTTTAGAGGGTCAGAGCTCTTCCACATTCCATCCTATTAATGTGTGCTGTGTACATAGCCAGGTTTTATTTAGCTGGCTGATGTGCATAGCTATACTTTGTCATTGCCTGGGAGCTTTGCTTCCCTGACCTGGATGGCCCAAACTAGTCCAATCTCATGAGATCTCAGAAGGTAAGCAAGATTGGCCCTGGTCAATATTTGGATGGGAGACTACCAAGGAACACCAGGGTCGACATGCAGAAGCAAGCAGTGGCAAACCACCTCTGAATGTCTCTAGCCTTGAAAACCCTACGGGGTTGCCATAAGTTTGCTACAACTTGATGGCACTTTCAACCACCATAAGATTTGCAAGTGCATGTGGTCATTACAGTGGGTCACATTTCCTCACTGCCTTTTGGTTCTCCTAGTCCTAGGTCATGTATCCTGTCTGGGACATGGCTTAGTCACTTATCTGGTGGAATGATTCTCAGTTATGCTTTGTTACTGATGTTCTTGGTCTGGGCTCATGGTATTCTAACACATGCTGGGTGACTGTTCCTCATATGCTGCTAAAAGCTGTTATATCAGTGAAGCTGCTGCACTGGCAACTAGGGAACAGTCAAAACAAATGATTAAATATATTCTGTATAATAAACGTAAGGGGTCCTGTAGCCTCAAGACTGAGGGAAGCAAAAAAAAGTCTACTCCCTTGCCTTTTCTTATCACGGTCCTCATATCTTGTCTCTCGCCTCATGTCCTTCAACCTTTAACTTAATTTGTTATCTGGTCCATAAAAATTTAACTTCTGTCCGTGTATATTAATCAATTTGTGTAGTTTAAAAAGTAATAATTGCTTTAATGACTTCTTATATAATTCTATTTAGTATATATTAATGAGGATTTCATGTGTTTCTGCTATTTGTCTCTTTTAAAGACTACTTTCAGTGTTTTAGCATCATGTTAAAAAGGCTAGTCAGACTTCTGTGCTAGAAGCTTCATTAAAATTCTGCTCTACACATCATCTGACTCACACTTTATAATCTATCAGAACACCTGTTTTCTTTACAATGGCCACAAGGCAGCTCAAAAACACTGTGGTATTTAGCATTTAATAATGAGCACAAGATATGTATTTTGACACTTAAAATTTTCTTTGTGAAAGTGCATGGACAAAAGCCAAGTTTGAAGGAATAACCCCCAACCTTCCAATTTTATTACCTATATTTTAACAAAACTTCAAACAAAAAAACTGTGAGAATGAGCAATATTGTCTGGTGTTTGTTATTAGAGGACTTTAGTTTAGACTTGTGAATTGAAAAGAACACAGTTTTCACTCTAGCTAACCTCAACATGTGGAAGTAGCTCAGCAGAAATCGTGAGATTTTTAACTACAAATCAAAACAACAAATGTAATACACTTCCCTCTGAGGATGTTTAGAAGCTTAAATATATTGTCAACATCTGTTTCCTTAGACTTGTTGTTGAGAGGAATAGTAGATTTTTTTTAATTGAAACCTTTAGTACAAGGTTTTAATGCCATCAGATCTGTGCGTGTAAACATAGAAATGGAGTTATGGTAGCCAGCATGTTGTAGTGGTTAACACTGGCATACTCTAATCTGGATAACCAGGTTTGATTCCCCCCTCCTCCAAATGAAGCCTGATGGATGAACTTTGGCCAATCACAGTTCTCTTGGAACTTTCTCAGACCCACCTACCTCACAAGGTGCCTGCTGTGGGGAGAGGAAGGGAAAGAAATTGTAAGCTGCTTTGAGACTTCTTAAGGTAAAGGAAAAAGGGATATAAACACCTTTTCTTCTTCTTCTTTTTTTAATAGCCCCTGGAGGGGATTTTTTATTGTATTTTTATTCATACTACAAACTATAACAGAAAAGAGGAGGGGTACTACATTTAAGGGGATAAAGAAAGATACCCACTACTGACTAAAATCCCAAGAGAGGAGATCTTCTAACCAGCTTAAACAAATGTTTAGTCTTCCTCCCGTTAATCTTACTATAAACCAGGGGTCATTTCCTGCAGGAGCGCACAGGAGCGGAGCTCCGGCAGTAAAGAGCCCAGGGGGCGGGCACATGCAACAAGCCCCACCCCCTGCTCCCAGCAGCCATCAGTCGGAGCAAGAAGCAGCCAGGTAAGTTGCAATGGGTGTTGCCTTCTGACACACTTCCGGTGATGTCAGGGGGTGTGGCATATGCAAATAAGTTATGCTAATGAGTTATGTTAATGAGCTCCTGCACCTCTTTTTCTACGAAATGACCCGTGCTATAAACTTGAGTCAAATAAAGCATTGACTTTTCCAAATCTAAGTTTCACTGCCATACAGAAACACCCCAAAGCATCTCATCTACACATTTTTTAAAGGCACAATTCAGAGTCCTTCAGCCTTTACATCTCTTTGCCTAATCTCTTCCGTAACTTATAAGGACTTTTAGGGACTGCCGCCCCTTCCCCTGAAAGAGAGTCCTCCCCGGAAGATTCCGAGTCCAGCTCGCCATTGGAATTGCTGTCCATCCCTTTTCTTCTTTCTTCCTCTGGCTCACCCAACTGGACTCTTAAAAATTTCCATGCTTTCTGAACAGAGTCAATTTTTTCTATTTTATCCTTGATCTTGAAGGTTACGCCTTCTGGAGTTAACCATCTATATCCAATTGCGTTTGTCTGAAGGAAAAGAATTAAATCTTTGTATTTCTTTCTCCTTTGTCTTATTTCAAATGGAATGTCTTTCAATGTTCTGATGGTAGTCTCCCCCACTTTCAGGGGTACTCCAGATACCACTTTCAGAATTGCATCCCTCACATGCCTCTTTGAGAATCTCACCACAATTTCCCCAGGCAGATTATTTTTCTTTATATATCCAGAATATGACCTATAGGCCACATCTATATGGTATAACAAAGATTCCGTCTTCATATCTGTCACTGGGGCCAATGTTTCACTCATTAATTCCTTCAGATTCTCTCCCTTAGTCTCTGGCATGCCCTGGAAACGGAGAATCATATTAGCCTTTTCCATTTGTAGTTGTAGCAGCTGTTCTTCTGCAGAGATTTGCTTCTTTTCCAGCTTTTGAACTTTCTTTTTCACCTTTTGTGCAGTGGCGTCCACTTCTTTCACCTTCTCAGCTGTTTCATTCATCATTTTAAGTAACACCTTCTCTTTTTAACAGAAAGGCGAGGGGTGACAATTGGGCAAGTGGTCCTAAACTCTCTCCTACCAGCAATGTACCTCCTTCCATCCATGCCTCAAGCTCTTTTTTCTTCAGTTAGGCTGGCTTCTAGTGTTGGAACCTGCCTTACAGAAAGATGACAGAAAAAGAAACTGCAGTACAGTAAACTGTGGGATGGAATGCCTCTTTTTTTCTATTATATTAGATCCCCTCCCCCAGTATCTCCATGATTTTAGCAGATAAAGAGTTTAAAGATGTAGATCTGCTGCTTTCATGGCTAGTTTGGCCTCAAGTTGAAGCTTGTAGTTTGAGCATGAGAAGAAGAACAGCAACTTATGGGAAACGAAGTGTGTCACCAAGCTTTGCAAACAAGGAATCATCCACCACAGGTATGAAATATTGTAGCTTTTGTGTTCTAACAGAGAATATTCTACCATGTTCTACCAGTGAGTGGATTAATGGACTTCCCTTCATTTGCTCCCTGCTGTGCCATTGACAAACGGATGTGTTATCTAGGAACATTTTAGAGTACATGGTAAACAAAACTACACTGCTCTACAAGTAATGTTTTTCTGGCTTTATATTGGCATGAAAGTTTTCACAGAATCATCTGTATAGCGATGAAGAGCAAGGGGAGACGAAATACCTTTTCACTTTACTGGACCATCTGGGAATTGGTCCCAACTTTCGGAGGGCTATCCAATCGATTTATGACCATCCAACTGCAACAGTCCACCTGAATGGTATGTCTTCTTCCTGGTTTTCTATATCACGAGGGACGAGGCAAGGGTGCTCACTTTCCCCCTTGCTGTTTGCATTGGCGTTAGAGCCATTGGCTGAGGCCCTACGGGCAGACCAGGATTTTCAAGGTATAAAAATACAGGATAAACACTATAAGCTTAGCTTATTTGCCGATGATATGGTACTGTATATGGCGAACCCTGGTACCTCACTTCCTGTCGTAGAAAGGATCCTCGATCGCTTCCATCAAGTTTCAGGCCTTAAGACGAATAAAGACAAGTCGTTGATCTTTCCGCTTCATATCTCCAGTGCAGAAGAAGCAAGGTTAAAAGAGTCTTATCCATATTTTTGGGTAAAGGACACATGGACATATTTGGGAGTAAAAATTCCTTTACACTTTACAAAATTGGCTAAGGTAAACTTGGAAGAGCTTAATGTTTCGGTCCAACGTATTCTTACATCCTGGAACGATACCACCCTCAGTTGGTTTGAGCGGATCCAAGTCATTAAAATGATGATCTTTCCTAAATTTCTTTTTCTGCTTCGAGCCCTCCCTCTAGCCC
>NW_015163608.1:153300-163029 GCF_001447785.1 Gekko japonicus
GAAGACCAGACTGGATATCAAACAAAATGGCATAGAGATATTGGTCAGTTGCTTACCTCCGAACAGTGGACTGCGATCTGGTCTTCTCCTCTTTGCCGCTCCTGTTCCACCAATATTCAAATGTTAACTTATAAACTTTTATTTCGATGGTACCTGACCCCGCATCAGCTGCATGGCATTAACCCCGCGATCTCGGACAGATGTTGGAAAAATTGTGGGGGCCGTGGCACCTATATTCATTGCTGGTGGGAGTGTCCCAAGGTCCAGGCCTTCTGGAGAGAAGTCAATGCCCAAATACTTTTAATTACAGGTTGCGCCCTCCAACTACAACCCTCCTTGTTCCTTTTGAATCATTGGAGCCATCCTGCCCCCAATGGGCTTATGAAAGAGTTGATAGAATTGTGTCTTGCAGCCGCTAGGAATGTTATTGCATTTCATTGGAAATCCAAGAAGACGCTGCTATTGAGTGACTGGTTCCTGAAATTGTGGGACTTCTTTTTACAGGACAAAGTTTCCACTAGCATCCTACGATCCGAAAATCAACCCGTTCCTGACAATCTTCAAGAAAAATGGATGGCCCTCTTGGAAGCCTCAGCAGCACATAAAATCGACACCTCCCTGTTTGCCCTGCATAAACACCAGGACTTGCTTTCCTATTTTTAACTGTTTTTTATATTTAATAAAAACATTTTTTTAAAAAAGAGCAAGGGGAGAATAAGGTAACCTTGTACATGGAGAAAATAAGGTAACAAAGACACTTGTACACGCCACTAAGTACTGTGTTGTGGGGTCCATATTCAGCTTCAGAGTGAATTATATTATACACACACACACATATAGAAATTATTTTATGGTGGAGTTACTCCAGATAATCTGAAATTTCAGAGAACTACTGGGCAGGGTTGGGGAGGAACAAAGGGATGAAGAAAACAAAATTTTGATTCCATGTTTATCCTTTGGTAAAGTGGAAGTTATGAAGGGTGAGTTTTAGAGTCCTGTATTTTAAAGGGTGGTATGGTTTCAGCACCCTGACATGGATAGTCTAGG
Organism: Gekko japonicus; assembly: GCF_001447785.1. Lineage (NCBI taxonomy): Eukaryota > Metazoa > Chordata > Lepidosauria > Squamata > Gekkonidae > Gekko > Gekko japonicus. The sequence continues at coordinate 154,348 of NW_015163608.1, forward strand.
CTAGTCTGGTCTTGTCAGATCTCAGGAGATAAGCAGCATCAGACCTGGTTAGTATTTGGATGGGAGACCACCAAGAAATACAAGGCTTTCTATGCAAGAGGCAGGCAATGGCAAAGCACTTCTGAGTATCTCTTGCCTTGAAAACCCTGTGGGGTTGACATAAGTCAGCTGCAACTTAATGGGGAAAAAAAAGATTTTACCTTCTGCATGCCCTCCTGGTCACAAGAAAACTTTAGATACTACAACAATGTGTACCTGATTTTTCCTTGCTTAAAGGCTATTTACTTTTGGATATTCCTATTTCCAAAGAGACAACTCCTGTGCAAGAGGTGAGATTGCAAGATACATTTTCACTAAAGTACTCCAATCAGCCAGCTCCCAGAGTAGACATGGCATTTGATCAGTAACAGAAAGGGAGGAGAGAGACAATCTGGCAGAAAAAGGAATCTGTAGGACCAATATCGTCTCTAATCTAGGGGGTAGCTGGCTGCTGCAGGTGCTTTAGGGATTGTACAGCCCTCCCAGTTATTAGTAGAACAGTTGTTAGTAATCTTTTGTAGAGCTGAGCAGCCTTTTATTTACCTTGTGGTTACAGAAACATGTAAAAAATCTGTGTTTTTTAATATTTTTCTTAAAAGTTGAATGAAGCTGCTTGTTTGCATGTCACATAAAATATAAAGAAGATAAATTATTGCAACACAATACATGCCACTCAATAAACTGAATGGTAAAGGTTAAATTCTCTTTTCTGATTACCTTGTTGTCTAGTCTGTTGAATGAATAAAAAATCTTTTAGGCAAATAACTATCTGGCTTTCAACTGCTAATTAAATCTACACATTGCAGTGTCTCAAGAAAGGTGGTGTTTTGTTTGTTTTTGAATGAAAGTGACAGAATCTTCTAGGTATGAGAGAGTAAAATGAAAAAAAATGTAACAGGCTACTAAATTTTTGTTGTTGTTCAGTTGCACAGTCGAGTCCGACTCTTCGCGATTAAAGATAGGAAAACTATGTTTGCCCCCCCTCTATTAGATAGGCAATATTCTGACTCAAATTTGTGTCTCATTTGTGATTTTTTTACACAATCAGCCAGTGCTTTTCTGCACTGATTTTTAAAGCCCCCATAGTATTAATTTTGACAGAGGCAAGAGGTGTGAATAGTCCTCAATGAAAGTGGACCTGAACATTTTTTTTCAGACTTGGTACAGTATGGACACACAGTTTCCACCTCTGATTTCCGCTAACTTGTGTTTTCAGGTGAGAAGATCGACTTACATGAGGCTACTGACTTTCCTGATCAATTTTTTGAAAACTGTGTTTTAGTTTTAATTAACAAGAGTCACACCCTATTAGGGCCATTGACTTCAAGGCACTTAGAATGGTATAACTCTGCTTGGGATTTTTATCCTCTCGGTTGTAAACATGAAAGTCTGGGGGTTTGGGTACCCAGGATATCAACTATTATTTTCTATCCGTTTGTCCTAAGGTGAGAGGCGAAACAATATTTTTCTGTCCTTCATAAAACCTTGACTTTGAACGTTCATACATCTTGCAAAGATATTCCAAGGCAATCAATGCTAAATGAAGATGGGCATGTTAGTCTGTCTGTAACAGCAGAAAAGAGCAAGAGCTCAGAAGCACCTTAAGAAGTGAGCAGTGACTCACGAAAACTCATACACCCTGCCACAAATTTTGTTAGTTGTCAAGGTGCTACTGGACACTTGCTCTTTTCTAATGCTAAATGAATTAAAATTTGAACAGAGTTGTTAGAACATGGTGCTGCTGTATAGAAAGGGGCTAGTAAACAAATGATGAATGGCAACACTAGCAGAACATTTCATACCCAGTGAAGAATTTAATAAAATATATAGATCCTTTACCAGAGTCAAAGAAGCTCACCTTGAACCAAAATGTTGCAATAATACCATGATCGATATGGTCTTTACAGTTTCTGGCCTAGCAGAATCCCTTAGGTTGCTCAGAAGTTCTGGTGTCAGAAAGGCATTGCCAGTGTAGAAATATCTGGTAAAGGGAGTCCTGCTATATGGGAGTCCCAGCTTCATCCACAGAGAATGGGCTTCTGCCAAAGGAATGATTTATAAGTAAAAGACTTGATTTCCTGTGCAATCATTTAGTTGAGTATTTATTTGTTTGTTTATTTTTCATATTTATATCCTGCCCATCCCACAAATGGGCTCAGGGTGGGTTATAACATTTCCATAAATACAATAACATTTTAAAATACATTATAAGCATATAAAATCAATAATCATAGGTTGCCGTAGGGAGAGTCCAGGCCATTGATGTACGTAGGTGTGCCTGATTATCAGTGGGTGAGAGACAGCAACCTTGGGGGGGCCATGTGTAAAATAAATGTGTAACAAGGATGCCTGCAAAAAAAAATGTCAATTTTCTCCTGTTTTGAATGATGTAATTTAAAAAAAAAAAACTTTGCCAATTTTTTTTCTTCTGACTTAGTTTAAAAATATGCTATAGACATATTTTCTACCTTTTAAAATCAACTTTAAAATAAACAAGAATGAGATGTAATATTGTTTGCAGTAGGGTACATGTTATCACTATTCCATAAAATATTGCTGGCTCAAGATGTTGCAGAAAATGTAAGACATGCAGAACAAATTTAGAGTCCAGTGGCACCTTTAAAACCTACAAAGGTTTATTCAAGATATGAGTTTTCATGTGCATGCACACTTTTTCAAATACATTGGAGTGGAAGATACAGTTCAAACTTATAGACAGATGCTGAACAGCAAACTAACATAAAACATGATGCAGATGCTTTAAGATATGCAAAGTCAAAACTAAATAACAACCTAAGGTTATAAGGTCAACAGTTGTTTTGATTTAATTAAGGGGGAGGGACAGCACAATAATAAATATGTCAAAATAGGGGATAAATATGAAAAGGCATCTATATATCTAATTCCAAAGATGCCCCCTGTGTGCGGATACCTAAATCCGTGCATCGGGGGCACCTGGGGGGGGAGGGATAGTTTTGTGCACACTTGGGACGGTCCCCAGGTGTGCACAAAAATCATACAACTTTAAAAAACTATCGGGGGGGTATTAAAATCCCCCGAAAAGTGACAGAGCGTCCCCTGCGCATGCGCAGGGAACGCTCTGCAGACGGCCTCGCGGCCGCTGCCACCTCACAGCCGGCCAGAGACCACGGAGGCCTGGTGGCTGCAGCCGCTCAGGCCTCACTTCGGAGGGAGGACGGGGAACCAGCGAGGCCCGGGCGGCTGCAAGTCGCTGGGCCTCGCTTCGCTCGCTTCGGGGCAGGGGGGTGAGATTGAGCCGGGGGATGGAGGGGGGGTGGAGGAGATGGGGGAACCGGCGGGATGAGGGGGAACTTACCTCCTCCTCCTGCTTCCTCCTTGGTGTGGAGCTCCCTCCCCTCCCCCACGAGTATCGCAGGTCTGCCCCTTGTCTTTTCTAATTGTGGGAAGTAAACTGAGAATCACCATTCATCTGCTGTCAGGCGTGGAGGTAACTTAACAGCATTTTTTTCTTTTCTTTTTTTGAGATTGGTGAGGTGGTTCAGACCAACAATGCTGACCACCTATAAAACATGCAGTAAGCAAAATTAGTACATTTTATTCTACCTATTAGAATTGTCACAAAGTGCAAATATCTGATGCATTAAGTATTACTGCTCAGAGAAAGATGGTTTGTAATTTACTGACAATAATCAGATTGACAAATTTGGACAGTTTTGTGACGGAAGATAATCAAAAACTTGTTAACCTGAGTGCCTTGGCCACATCTATGATCACACAGTTTCTTATTTCTATTGTTTTCCTCTTCTGAGATTTATGATGGAGTTTTCTTGTTTGCACCAGATTGCTGTTAATGATTTCTACTCCAAATTAGTAATCATTTTTGAAAGGGGAAGAGTATGTTTTAAAATACAGATCTATGACCAATCCTCCACCTCCATGAGTGGGGGCTTTCCAACAACATCCTCTTCACACCGGTATTTTTTAATTCAAGTATCTACGGATTATTTCTTAGAATGTTGAAGTGTACTGGTTTATAGAACTTCAACCAAGAAAAAAAGTATATTGCCAAAGACAGAGACATAAAAACATCTTCAGGTACAAAAATATTGGGTTGGGGACCCAAATGAAAAACCTCTGCTCTGGTTAATAGGTTTAAATGCATAGTGCTTTCATAGATCATATTGGGACCATAGTATCTTCCAGGCTGAGTGACTTTTGACAATCCTCCTGGAAAATCCTCTAAAAGCAAAGGACATCTTTGAAGATAGACTGTTGTTTCAGAACGTTTGATCAATGTATTAGGTTAGAATTAGGGTCTTCTTAATGTCAGTTGCAGATTTGGGACCATCCAACAGAAAAGTTAGCTTTGAACCTTGCTGTTCCTAATGTATTCTCATTGCTACAGGCAAAAGGATTAACTGTCAACAGAGGAATGTTCTTAAACAATAGCCACCTAACAGGAGAGTCTAACATCACTCTGTTGTCTAATCGGGCTGAAAGAAAATGTTTGTGGGTTTCACAATGCATATGAGACTTACTGGTTCTTGGAAAGTGGCTAATTCACCAGATTCACATAACAATAATAGGGGCCTGTTTTATTTTAATATTTTAACTTTTAATGTAAGCCGCCCTGAGCCTGCCTTGGCAGGGAGGGCAGGATACAAATCGAATTAAATAAATAAATAAATAGATTGATATCAAATTGTATTCTAAAAGACGTCTCTCCATCAGAAAGCTAAGATTTGACTTTATTAAGAATGAGTAGTATTATGTGGGTATAAAATAACAATTAAATTAAACATAAACTTCATGTACTATGGGCTGCAATCATAACAATATCTATCTGGAAATGTCTCCTTAGAGGTAGTTTTTAATTGGTGAGGGGCTGAAGAGAAGGCCAGCTGTTACCCAAACTGATACACATGTTGTGTCTGTCATGTACAAAGTGTTCTCTACACATGTATGGTTGAACTGTATCACTGGGGTAATTGTTTCAGAGTATACCCAGATCCCAATTGACATAACGTTCAAATCAGGAAGGAAAAATAAGACAGAGAGAATAAGGTTTGGGAAACAGGACCCACTATAAAGTTGGAGAGGCTTGCAGTATCCTTTCTATAGGATATGAAATGGCTGAACTTCAAATGGAGAATTCTATTATTGGCTCAGTTCTGCACAGAGTTTAGGATACACGGTTGAACTGGCCCAAGGGAACAGGTTCCTGTTTCCTATTAGTGAGTTAGAATGTGGGTGAGTACAGACTGATGAGCATTCAGGTTAGCAATCCAAATATGGGCATGCTAAATTGAAAGATAAGGTACAGCAGTGTGACCCCACCAGTATATCCTGCATCAGAGGGAAGCCTGTCACATTTACATTCACAGGCACCCTTACCTTTAAACTTCCACAGGGTCCCACAAAGCACTGTTCCTGAGTCTGTGGATAGTCCTGAAGGGGACACACATGTGATCATGGGAGCTTGCCAAAGATATGGATCCTGGAGGTTGTGGAAACAGACGATGTGTCTTTTCTATGTACAATCTGCCCCCCCCCAAAAAAACCAAATATCAGATTTCTCAGCATTCCAGCACATCCCAATATGGAGATCTTCTTTCTCTGGAAGCTCCTTTATCTCTTTGGTGTGTAAATCTCCTTTAGTGACATTTCTCTGCAAAACTCTGTCCTTTATGGCCTCTTTCCTGGGCCGAGCTTTCTTTAAAGTGTAAACATTTCTTTGGAAAGCAGATTTATGGTCCTCTTCCTGGGCTATTCTCTGGGTTACCAAAATATATTAACTTCCAAGTATCAGGTAGTATCAGCCATCAACCCTACATGTACACTCCAGGGTGCCATCACACCTTTTTGATCAAAGTTTGGGAAACCTTTCGGCCCTTTGTTCAGACCCATAATCCTGCCCAGCAGGACATGTACTCTAGTCTATAAAACAGCTGCCCAGTCATAGTTTGGTGTGTCACTCTAGGGCACCTAACAGAGTAGCACCCCCAAACTCACAATTTGGGTCCCCTTTTGTTCATGATATGCTGGTCATTCCTGATGTCCCTTCTGCGGACTTCTGTACATCTGGATGGTAAATATCATCCCGTAACTCCCTCTATGTCTCTAAGCTCCTCCATTTTTCTGTAGCCTTGTTTGCATGTGTTATTTGATTGCTTTGGTGTGTATGATTTATATTTAACCAGTATTTTTCAATAAAACTATCTTCCTTCAAACTTAGTCGCAATCATTTTGAGTCTTTCTCTTTGAAACTGACTCTGTATACACAGGTGTAGATCCTGACTGTTATGCCCATTCTGCAGGTTGGTCTCCCTGCTAATTCCCCCATCTAAAATGGAGACAGACCAGTTTGGGTAACAGCAGGAAAACTCAGGTGACTGAGTTACCTGAGTGGAGGATTGGCTTGGGCTGGTTTGACAAAGGCTGAGCAGATGCTTCTCTGGTCCTGTGACTGAATTAGTGGAGCAGGCTGTATTGTGAAGTGGGCTCTGGAACCTCAGATTCCAGCAAACCTGACCCATTGCTGAAGGCCATGAGTCTGAGGGAGCTTCTGGCAGCTTCAGACAAAAAGCCTTTATTCATTCATTCCTCCAGGCTTTTTATTAGGAGCGGGGTGATGGGATGGCCCAGTATAAGATCTCGCTACAGTATTGCGATGGGATCGGGGCCGTTGAAGTGAGCTTTGGGTACATCTATAGGTCACCATCTGATTGATCTGATTAAATTGGTAACATCGTTGAGCACTTTATCATTGTTAACTATGGTTGATTTTATTATGTTTTTAATGTTTTATGTGGCTCATGTTGCCCTTATTTGTAAGCTGCCCTGAGCCCGCTCGTGGGGAGGGTGGGATATAAGTGTAACAATTAAAAAAAAATTGTGCTCTCTGGAGCATTCCAGCAGTTTGGCTACTCCCAGTTGATAATGTCCAAGGAAATTCCTTCTAGTTCATAAGGCCCCGGTTTTAATATCAAAATTGATATTTTATCCAGGCTTCTAGCAGTCAAATCAGAGTGTCTTTGGGGAATGAGCGAATGCAAATGTCCCTGTGGGGGGTGACTTCATATGCAATACAGGCTTTCCTGTTTCTGTTTAAGAATCAATAGACATGGGATCTTCAAGGTCATGTTGAAGTACAAACCTCAGTTATATAGCATTCAGAGGAAATGCAGTTGGTTCAGAGGACCAGATGAGCTTTGAGAAATATCGTGGGAGAGATAATATATTGTGTTAAATATTCTTAGAATAGTTAACAGATATCATAAATAAAATTATAGGTGTGATTTTATGTAGGTTAGTTCTTATTTTTAGTCTTCTTGTCCATGGTAACTGAGAGCTAAGGTGAATGTCATTCATTTAATGAACCTAAATCCATTAAGATCAAAATATCAGTTAAAATTACAACTGCCTTTAAAAATTCTCTGAGCTCCAGACTTCCTGTCTCATGAATTAAGCTATTTTTAAACTAATGAGACAAAATCAGCCATGATACAGAAGATAAGCATTGCCTCTTGATGTGGCTGGATTGATGCAGCATTTGCAGTTGTCATCTCAGTCCTATATGCTGACTGTTCTCAGTGAGAGGAAGGCATGGCATTGCTCAGTACTTAGGAAATGGGAAAAGTGCTTTTCTGACCTAGGCTGTAATTGCTTTCTAGCCCACTGCCCAGTTTCCTTTCCCAGTACCTTTAAATCTTTGTGTTTTGAATAATTCCCGCTGTATCTTCATGAAGCACACTCATAATTGAACCAAAAACCATACATGTGAGTTTCTAGGGCTCACTGAACTGATTGGAAGACAACCTTTACTACCATGGGTACATAGGTCAAGGAAAATTGGGCCTCTTTGCAAATTTATTATTGTTTTCCCCCTCCCTTCCTTTTATCAACAGGCATCTTAATGTTTTCTACACCTGCTACCAAAGTTTTAGTGGACTCATTCTAATCACGTTATGAAATCCAAGTTTCGTCTATCTGCTCTTTGGTGTTCTTGGTCCACATTCTTCCAGTTTCCAAATCCTGTTCCCTGCCCATAACATAAGTGTCTAGTGTTGCTGATCCCCTGATAAGGACAAGGAATTCTCCCACTCCAGTTCTTGTTTCCTGCCAACCACTGCTGCAACTGGTGGTAGAAAATCTAAAAAACAAAATCACCATCACGTGATTGCATGGTGTCTCTTCTCTGGAGGAATCACAAGCATTTAGGCTAATCTCTCCTTATTATAAAAGTTTTGGTGTCCCTCCTGCACACACTCCTGCAGCCTTTCGCTCTCGCACCTGCCAGTCTGAAGGATCCCCTGGCTGCATTGGCTAGCTCCCTTGCCTCCGTCCTGCTCACAGAGGCGCCGAGCCAGCCGGCAGCATCCTGGCTCACTGTGTTCTGAGGCAGCCAAGGGGACGGGCAATCCGGCGGACGGAGGGTGAGCAGGCCCACTGGGAGAGGCGGAGAAGAGGTGCAAGAGCCCACACATATTCCAAAATGCCGCAGTCGAGGCGGGGGCAGGGCAGTGACTGCTGCTGTGGCAAGATGCCACCCCTCTGCAAGCAGCCCTGTTGTTGTCATCTGGCCCAGCTGAGGTAGCTCTGATGCTGCTCCACACTGCGCCCCGCCACCACCACACCAAGAGCCCTCCCTGATGCATTCCT
>NW_015163608.1:163191-191714 GCF_001447785.1 Gekko japonicus
CTGCTGCCGCACCAAGACCCTCCTCTTCTCTGACCCCGGCGGTGGGAGCTGGGACGCAGGCACCGGTGGAGCAGCTGTGCTCTACCCACTGCCGTGCCCCGTGGATGAGACCACTGCCGCCCCTTCGTCTCCTGAGGGATGGGCTGGCAGGGGGTGGCCCAGCTAGAGCTCGTTGCATTTGTCTCCGCAACGGGACTTCTTCCTAGTATGTAAATAACACCCAGTCTGTAGGCCTCAATGGTATGTGAAGCAATAAAAGCTAGATGTGACTACTTTTAATAACACCTTAAGTATGTTGTGCATTATGCATTGATAACAGTATACAATCAGCCTTCTGACAAATTCCTTTATACCACTTTTATTTAGATAAAATGCTCCAATAATTAAACACCACCACCAAAACGCAAATTCTAATTAGTGAGACAGTGTGTGTAAAAACTCAAGAACAAAATCATTTATATAACAATGAAGCTGTACCATAAGAAAAGAAAGTGTCCATCACTGTTGAAAGCAAACTTGACACATTTTCTTTCTTTTCCTTCCTCTCCCCTGCTTTTTATGTAATTCTTTTGTTTATTTTAAAATAAAACACAAATGATGGATGTGACTTTAAAAAAAGAGGTAAATAATTGTTTTCACAAACTCTGGAGACAAATAATGTGCTCTAAAGCCACTCTTATTTTTCAGTTTAGTGAAAAAGAATTTGTGGAGCATACCATGACAAAAAACATTTAACTGCGCTGTGATGTCTTTTGTGCAATTTTTTGTGTGGCTGCAACTCACAAAGCAGTTATGGAAACTAGATAGATTGAATCCTATTCACCTAAAAGACATTAATCAGAACAAATAAGTTTAAATCCAACTTTTCCAGCTTAACAGGTTGAAAATAATGTTATTTTAATTCTTAGCATACTTCTGGAAATAAATGTCCAGTTTTACATGAGTATTTTTCTAATCCATCCTGTGCTGTGAGGGTTTGAAAACAAGTGTTTCATTCTCTGTATTCCAGCTTTCCACATATGCCTGACTGAATCTTTTCTTGCAGAAATAGTAGTTTTCCCAGCTGACATGGAAAACGGTCTTTTAAAAAAAAAAACAAAAAAAAAACAGCTGATTGTTTTAATGTTAGGTTTAATTATTTAGCAGTACAACAGTAAGTAGGGTTACACCCATCCGAGTCCGCAGATGTCATTGGCACAGGGAACATGTTCTTCTAGAGCTTGGAGGAACCCTAAAGCCAGCTTCTGCTCCACTTTTCTTTCTTTGCAGTTCAACAGAACTGAAACACCCTATCCTCCTACTGCAAGTTATTACAGGTTACCAAACCCTACATCTCCAACTTGTAATGGACCATCAGAATTCAGGATCTTTCCTTTGTCACCTGTGAATTCATATTCAGTAGGGCTAACTTGCCAAATCATCACTTTCTGCACCACCCTGTACAATTAGTGACAACTTCCTAGCCAAGGGCAAACAAATAATAAAAATAAATATGGATTGATTTTTAAAGACAGGTTTGCTTTTGCCCTTAAAATATGTCTTTTTTGATTTTGAATTGTGAAAAAAGGTCTGTGTGCCTTTTTTGCATCTGGGGACACCCGTAGATTGCCACATGGATGCCTTCACTGTTATGCAAACTGTTTGGTGAGGGAATGGTTTTAGGGAGCTTGATCTTTGTGGTGGGCAGCTGGTGATTAGAAAGCAGCTATCTCTTATCTTTTACAAAAGGGTCATGGGATATGACTATACTGAAGGAAAGCTGCTGCTTGCTGGTACGAGTTTGATGAGAAAAACAAACTTTTGGTTTGGTTTTGGTTTTTTTATGTGAGAAGACCAGGCAGAAATGTAATGTGCGTAGAGACTTCTAAACAATATTTTATTAACTCTCCCTTCACATGCACAAAAATAGTCCCCCTCACTTCCATTCATAAACATATCACCATTATTTCCTGTCTTAGCCCTGTCATTTACACACACTGTGGTAAGTGACCAAATCAAAGGGATGAGGACTTCTAGGCAGGAAGGGGTCTCTCTTTTGCTGCAGGAACTACTTGGGGGAAAGAGGAAATGAACTGAAAAAGGGCGGGGTATAAATGCAATCTCTTCTCTTCTTCTTCTTCTTCTTCTTCTTCTTCTTCTTCTTCTTCTTCTTCTTCTTCTTCTTCTTCTTCTTCTTCTTCTTCCCTCACTAATTTGCTTTCTGTAAAATGGATTCTAACAGCAAACTCTAATCTCTTATGTTCTCCCTAGCGATATTCTCCGTTCAAATCCCAAAAGCCCTTGCTTAAAGTTTTCACACTCTGTGAAGATAGAATGGTACAGTTAGTGAAGCTTCGCAGAATTTAAGTGGCTTTGGGTTGATCAAGGCAATTATTTGGCCTTAGGTTGATTTCCAAGATTCAATTGCTTGATGATAGGAAAGCAGAACCTCTTTTTGTACATGTGCGTGAAAGTGGTCTAACTCTGTTCCTGCCTCATACCATGTTATGCTTGGAAATGCAAGGAGATGAGGCTAACCAGACTCTATTTTTAGGCAAATTTTATCTGTTTTCTTTGAAGATCCATTACTTTATAACCAAAAATACAACCTGATGACCCTATCTGTCTTAAATTATGAAATCACATTTACAGTCAAGTTATTCCCTTGTGGTGCCCTGAAACAAACAGTTAAGTTTTCCTTCAGGTTTTTGGGTGCCATCTCTAAACAATATCAAGTAGTCTAAACTTTGGAAGGTAATTGTATAGGTCAACCAAATATTGGGTTGGATCTCATCAAAAATCTCCACTGACAGAAGAATTTCTTTCAGTGAGGCATGATTACTCCAGTTCTCCCCTTCTACTGCCTCTCCAAGTGCCCTTCCAAATGCTGCTTCTGAAGGACAGTATGAGAGTGGACTATGATGGTAGAATTGGGTCAGCTGCCTCCCTTCACTTCTGCAATCAGAAACAACTGGCAGGATCTAACCCATAATGTCTCAGCATATAATATATGCTTCTATATCAATTAGGTGTTCTTATTTTCAAAACAGACCTTTTCACATTTGTTTTCTATAAATACAAGATAACTTCACTCTTGCACTTATTTTCTGTGCAAGCTACCTTTAGAGCAATGAGCACTGAACAATATTGTTCAGAAAAGAAAGGATGATGTCTATTGTGCTGCATTTTTTATTTCAGAACATTCAAAGATGAGCCAAGTTTAAAAGTGGCACCAGTTAATGCAGCATAAAAGTGATGCATGAAATGTGACATCTCTTTAACATTGAGAGAAAACACTTCCCTCTACTGAGTGGTTTTAAATGCAAAATATTGACACATCCTTATTATATTATACAAAAGGCTTTGTTCAGAAAGACAATTTTATAGAATGGGTAATATCATGTGATCTTATTCATATTTATGAAATTTGATAACATAGGGGAAAGGTGTACTCGAACACAACTACTTTTATAAACTCTTCGTTTCAGCTTCAAAATGTTTTTCATTTCACACATCAGACACTAATTAGCAAATATCTAATTAGTGTTAGAAGATTAATCGCTCATGGGAGTTGTTGAGGCTTTGAGCTTTCGTGCATGCAGAAATAGTGCCACTTTAGGTAAATTCGTTAAGGTACAGTAACTTTAAATGCTACTACTTTTATTTTCCTGTGAAATGTTGTAAACTGCAATAAAAATAAAATTAAGTTCATGTAAATGTGAAAACAGATTATTTTTTTTTAGAAACTGAAAAAAACTTTAATACAAAAAAGATTAAACATTTTCAGGTTATAGCCTTGGAACAGGTATGCATGGTATATATGTTCCATAGCCAGGATCCAAAGCAAGAAGGGGTCCTACATACTAAGATCACTTTCAGATTGCTTCTTATACAGCAACCATTAATGCTACATGGCAAATTGCTTTTGAAACAAGACTTTCATGAGAAGTCTGTGACAGTATGTGGACGTGGTTTGGGAAAAAATCACCCTGACCTGGATTATCAGATCTCGGATGCTAACCAGGGCCGACCATGTCAAGTAATTGGAAAGCAGACCTCCAAAGAATACCAGGGCTCAGGATGCAGAGGCTGGCTATGAAGACACCTCTGAAAACCATCCAAGCACCCAGTAGGGGTTGCCAGAAGTCACCATGACTTCCAGGCATTGCAAGCACACACACACACACAATACCCCCTCCAAAAAGTGATAAAAATCCTGCCAGCTGAATTTAAGTAGAAATTTTGGATCCTGGACCATGGTGCTAAGGTAAGCAACTGCAAATATGATGACTGGACAACAGTGTTTTTTTGTTACAGAGACTGTGTGCCCTTGATCCAGCGCAAAGTATAAATGTGTATACTTCCACACAGGGCTATTTTTGGGCAGGAACGCACAGGAACAGAGTTCCAGCTGGCTCTCAAGTTGGGCACGCCCAGCAGGAACTCATTAGCATAATAGGCCGCACCCAACAGCAGAAACGCATTAGAATTGGCTACATTAGGGGTGTGTGGCCTAACATGCAAAGGAGTTCCTGCTACAAAAATAGCCCTGGGTTTTGACCACAAACAACGTCAACAGAATAAGAAGCAAAAGGTGGGCATGGCTGGATGACCACACTTCTGGTAACATGGGTGTGTGGCCTAATATGCTCATGAGCTAGGGCTGCCAAGTGGGGGCGGGGGGCAGGGAATCCCCCACTTTGGAGGCCCGATTTCCGCCACGGCGGAATCGGGCCCTGGGGGGAACTCCGCCCCTGAAGCTGCGTCACCAGAGGTGACGCAGCCACGTCGCTCATGTTGGGGGCGTGGCCCAGATCGTCGGGGGGAAAACCATATGGTTTCCTCCCCTGACGATCTGGGCCACGCCCCCAATGTGAGCACGTAGCACGTCACTTCCTGTGACGTGCTGCTGGCGTACGCGCATCCACCAAGAGCTCCCGGAGCCCAGCCAGGCTCCCTTGCTCCGAGGGGTGAGTAGACTTGGCAACCCTATCATGAGCTGTGCTGTCAGGGCTATGGCCTAATATGCTAATGGGTTTCTGCTGTTGGGTGTGGCCTATTATGCTAATGAGTTCCTGCTGGGCTTTTTCTACAAAAAGAGCCCTGCTTCCACAACTATCCTGCATGGAATTGATAACTGTTTCCTGTTTCCTTCCCTGAGTCATCTGAAATATACAGAAGACCCAGAGAAGGACTGGAGTCTTTTTTCTCACCCCATGTTGGAATTTGGAAGCACTTGATGCACAGCTAGGCAAGATGATGGAGGGGCTGCCTATGATATTTCCTCAAGGTAAATTGTTCCCTTCAACTTGTCTATTATACTATTATATATTAAACCTACTGGAGCTAACAGCAGTGTGGATGCAATTTCCCTTGAGGAAACAATGAAAGGGGAAAGTGTGAATTGTTTCCCAGTTCAGGGCAGAGGAGAACACACACACACCAGAAAATTCAAGCCACCTTGCAGTAGAAGTGAGCTCAACTCAGATATCAGACAAGCTTGCAATTCACAGAAGGAGAGAGTTGATATCTGATGTAGAACTATAGGGGAATGTTTTAGCAGCATTCCATAGTGAGTGAGGTATTACCTTGCTTGGAATAAGTTCACTGGAAATCAGTAGAATTTACTTTTTAGTAAAAAAAAAAAGATTGGAAATATTGTGAGAGAATAAATGTAATATTCATATTTGCTTCACTAAAATTATGAAACATTTCATGTAACTTCTCCTTAGAACTCTGTCATATAATCCATCAATTTCTCTTTGTATTTTAATGTGTTTTATGATATTCTAGGAGCAGATTTTATTGTCTTTATTAAGTATAAACAAAATTATGTATAATCCTCAATATAGCCAAATCTGTGGATACCTAATCTGGAGCCTGGAGCAATGAACAGATGAGGCAGATCTTGGTACAAAATGTCACAAGTTTGCAGAAAAATCTGGAAAATGGGGTGACCCCAATGATAGCAGCAGCACCTGTAGCTTTAAGAAACAGCTCCTCTCAGTGACTGTTGCTGGGTAACCACCCAGTATTGCCAATTTTCAAGACTTGGTTTCTGTCAGTACAAGGCATGGGGAGAGGGCAGGGCCTTTCCAGGGCTATTTTTGAGGAAGAACCTATGCTAACTAAGGCTTGGCTGCTTGCTATTGTTCAACAGCTGCCAACCCACAAAAAGCCAGTGTGATGTAGTGGTTAGAGATTTGGACTAGGGTCTGGGACCTAGGTTGAAATCACCACATTGCCAAGGAAACTCTCTAGATGACCTTGGGTAAGTTATTCATACTCAGCCTAATTTACTTCAGAGGCTTTTTGTCAGGGCTGGATTAAGCCCTGATGCCCTAAGCACAGCCCAACAATGGTGCCCCTTGGCTCTTCCATTGCAGAGCCAGTTTGGTATAGTGGTTAAGTGTGCTGACTCTAATCTGGGAGAACTGGGTTTGATTCCCCACTCCTCCACTTGCAGCTCCTGGATGACCTTGGGCAAGTCATAGTTCTGTCAGAGCTACCTACCTCACAGGGCGTCTGTTGTGGGGATGGGAAGGGAAAGAATTTGTAAGCCACTCTGAGACTCCGAGTGAAGGCAGGGTATAAATCCAATCTCTTCTTCTTCTTAATTGACAAGACATTAAGACTCAATAAGTGCTGAAGGTGAAATAAGAGATTAAAATTCAGTTTTCTTCCAGGCCATCCACCAGGTTCTACAACTATATTAAATATAAACTTTTAAAAATATATTTAACTCTAAATAGCAATAAGCAACATTAGCAAAAAAAAAATCCTCTGTGGTGCCCCCCTTCCCTTGGTGTCCTAAGCATGTGCTTATTTTGCTTAATGGTTAACACAGGGCTGGTTGTGAGAATAAATTGGAGGCTATGAGAACAATGTAAGCTGCTTTGTGTCCCCATTGTGGAGGAAGGTGGGGTATAAATGAAATAATAATAGCTCATAAAAGGTAGGTTTGTTGGTAGGTGTGAAGAAGAGAAGAAAATAGGGAAAGGTGAGGATATGAGGGTTGTCAGGATCAAGGAAGGAGGAAATAGTATGAGCAAGTGAATACATGGGGAAAATATGGTGTCCTTGCAAGTTCCCCACCCACTGGACCTGTCCTGGCAGCTGGCACTGCACAACTTGGTCATTTTTTTTCTCAGGTAGAGGCTGCCAGGGGAAGGGAAGGATGGAAAGCTGAAGACAGGAGCAGATAAAGACAAATTGGCTAGTTGATGGGAAGGAGAAAAGGAAGCAGAAAAGGGGGGAAAGCTATGGGAGTAATAGTGGGGGAAGCAAAAATAAGATGCCCCCCAAATGTCCTTGTGGGTCCCCTACTTGTAATTAACTAAATCAGATTTATACCCAACAAATGGCTTCCTCATTTTCATTCTACTACCATAGATACGCATTGAGATATACCTAAGGTTAGTTGAAATAAAGAGAAAAACATAAATCAGTCACTTGCTAGCTTGCAGGCTTATTATTAATAAAAGTGCCTTCAGAAATACAAACTACAGCCTAATTTTGAAAGTGCACTTATTTTAGATCTGCTCTACCTCTCAACATAATTTCAACAATACATTTACATCCAGCTGTGCAGAAATGCTGAAGGGCTGCAATGTGACATCTCTGACATGGTAAAGATTGCAAATAATGAAAAGTAATTATGTATAAAGTGTTAACTTCTTTGCCTGCTATAAGTTCTGAAAAGTTTAAGTGCTTGAGTACTTTATTATAGAACTTGAGCACTCGTTAGGTTGTTAGTGTACAGCAGTGCATTTTGTGACATAATTTAGCCAGAGATCAGTAGCTCTAGAGAATACTAATGTTAGCTATCAGCAGTAGACTATGATCAGGGTATGTAGCATGATACATAGTTGAATGTACACATGCTTTTGTATTTAAATATGGGATTCCCAGACTTTTTTGTGAGAACCTTGTAATTCTGCTGTGGTTAGGGGGGGTGTGTGTTTTAATTCAACTGATAGTGCAAAAGTACAACCGGTGTTGGGGGGAATGTGCAAATTCACCTTAAATTATGGAGGAATGATTCTAAGCATGAATAATCATAAAGCCATATTAATAAGGTTTATCCCAGGAAAAAATCTTGTAGGGTTGCAGCTTTATTCTTGCAGTGTTGCTCAGCACAGAATCTTTGTCTGCAAATAGAATGGGGGGTGGATCCAACTATGGATTTAAATAATCAATGTACAAGAAATGCTCTAATCTTGCTTCTCTTTCTGTTGACTCCTGTATAGTATGACTGTAAGCTCATTGGGGCAAATACCTGTCTTTTTCTGTCCGCAACCCTTTGTAGATATTGTTGGCAGTGTATAAGCGAACAGACTAATAACAATGCCTAGGAGTCAGTGCAGTTCCAAGTTCATTATATACCAAGTGGAAAGAATACCATATTAAATCATTTCAGACCTTTTTTTGTTGTTTAAAGGCTAGGCCATCTCCTTGTGATTAATCAAAATAGTTGCAAGTATCTGTTTTTTGAATCTGTAGCCAACCACCAATAAACATTTTGGATATTTCTTACCGACACTTTCAAACAGTTATGGTGAGTTTATGAGGAAAATGGAAGAGATTCAAGAGAAATATTGTTTATGCTTGTTTCAGCAAAAAAAAAAAGATTTCTTCAAGGATAAAATAGTAGGTCAAGGGAGAAATCTGTTCTTGTTTGAAAGGAAAAGTGGAATGCTGAAGCTTGGTAAAACAATTCTCAGTCTTATTATGCAGAATCAGAAGAAGGGTGGGGTTTTTCTTGCTGACAAGTGCAATTCATACAAGTTAGCACATGTCAAGTGCTGTTACCTTGTCCTGAACTGCCATTCAGTGTGCTGTGAACATCTGACTTCCCTTCTAAACAAAAACAAAAAACAAGCTGTACTTTGATCATGTTTTAATGTGGGGAAACGTATCCGAACTTTTCCTTGTACAAATTACATAAACACTGAAAAGGGATTTGAATAACATTTTTTGTGGGATGATGTTCTTCAGTAATGACTTCTTTTCATACTTCTGCCTTTGGATTTGTGTTGCTTTAAACTCACCTTATTATTGTCAGAGCAAAAGATTCCCTCTTTAATAAGACTGCCTATGGAAAGGCATCCTTCACTGTGAAAAGAGGATCAGCTGTTTTTGATATTCCTGTGCAGTGTGTCTTTCTTCTCTTCCTCAAAGAGTGTGCTAATCTCTCTGTCAGGGTGAGCGTCCTAATTTAGAACTCAACCCCCTTAGGCAACATTTTTGCCCCTTTCTAGTAATTGACATCTCAATGAGAATGCAAGTGCATCCCCCCTCCCATAGATCCACCTAGATATTGTCAAGGATGCTTAGTATTCTATAAATGTGACATACAGCAAAGAAAACTGCGGGCAAATGTGTTTACTAGGAATGAGAAGTCCCATTAACTGTATCTAATGTTGTCCTCTATTCCAATTGTAATAACATCCCATAATATACAGTTTTAAAAGCAGGCAATATGGACACACACATATGGGTATGCTGACCAAAAGAGAATATCTGTAGTTAAAATAAATCCCATAATTTCCTTAGTGGGTTTTAGCATGCTTAAAACCATGCTGAGCTGTGAACCACAGCTGATTTTGTGCCAATTAGAAGTCTAAACAGAAAGATCTCATCTCTAGAAAATATTTGGACTTTGATTTTTGCAGATCCCAGGGGCAGAAAGTTTTATAGTTGCTGAAAATGGCTCCTGATGTGCTTTTGCAATTCAAACATAGTATTTGACCATAATGTTAAGAACACTGTTGGTCAAGCTGAATGCTTGAGGGCAATGGGCCAAAAGACATTTGGTAAGGTAGTATGACCTAAACCATATTAATTTATAGTTTCTAGATCAAAATAAGCAGCATGAATTATGCACAGAAGTTATATCAATATTAGTGATGCTTCTATAGTGCATTATTGTATTCAACTTCTGGGAAAAAAATAAAGAAATTAAGATTCATTTGGAATTACCCTGTATGCACTTTGCATTTTTAGTATTTTTTTTACTGTAATGTATAGCTCTTATGTCTAGTGGACCTTTGCATTATGAATGTGATTGTGGCTCCAGATTTCCAAAGATAATCTTGCTGTCATTGTTTAAAATTGCTTCCATAGCTAAATGCCTTACTCACATTCCAAAAATCTTCTCTACATGTTCAGTTTGCATAGTTTATATTTAGTTATTTAATTAAAGGTGCATTTACTGGTATATAACAAACATTATAAGACATTAAGACCTCATGATATGTTCTAAATGTTACATACAAAAAACAAACACAAAATGTTTTAAACATAGGCGGGAAGCTCCATTGTTAACTTGTTTTCGCATTCATATATTTTGTACACATAAAAAACCCAAAGAAACTATCAATTATTTACAATTATTCTTGAATAAGAATAATTGGACTGATCTTCTGTTACAATTTCCATTGTTATCTTTTGGGCTCTTTTTTCTGTAAGGCTAATGATATTTTCTAGCAAGCAAAAAATGTGTGTCCGTGTGTTTGTGAAGTTAGAGCTTTACAGTTATAGTGTTTTAGGTTCTCTGCTGACGGCTGCGTCACATTATTGTTTCCAAGCATATGCTCATTTTATGATGCAATACTAAATATAGTTACATCTTTCTAAGTCTATTGAAGAACATGAGCTTAGAAAGGTATAGCTCTGCTTAGGACTGCACTGTTAAGTACTACATTTTACTAGTAGTTTGTTCTGTCCTTATTGGCAAACAAAGCACTTCTGGAAAGGTTTGAAATGTTGAGTTTGTGTTTGATCAAAGTAAATAATATTTTTTAATGGTGATATGTATTGTTAACTGATTGCCTGATTTTTTTTTAATACACTTGTGGTGCTTTCAACCAGGTGTGTGAGTGTATATGTTTTGAAGAGCAATTTCAGATGTTTTTTTCTGTGCGTGACAATGTAAGTTTTTAAAAGTACATCCATGAGGAATTCATAGATTTAACATTGTTTTGGAGTAGGAAGGTTTGCCAGAAATTGCCTGTTTCAGGCTGATGATGCAAAACTAGACATCTGTTAAATTAACAGCTACCTAACATTTTTGTCTTTCAGTCAAATGCCTGAGAAAAAAGTGAAATTCTTCTAGCTGTCAAAACAATCCGGCTCAAGATTTTTTTACAATAGGTTACTTAAGGAAAGCAGCATATGATTGACTGTGCTGAACCTATATTCAGATTGGTATTGCCTAACTAGCTTGTCAGGACATAGTTTGTGTCAGGGTTCCTAGGACTGAGTCTCAGATGCTGTTTTGGAAACCAAGATCAACCCTAGAGCATGAGAGTGATTTCTTCTGACCATGTGCAGAGTGAATTTCCCACCACCAGCTCTTCTGCACAGTGGGGAAAAGGGCTTTAAAGTCAGTAGAATCAAGGGCACAGAGTGCAGTTTCCGTGGAGTACATAAGGACCAGGATATTTCTGTTTAAAAAAAATACTGAGACTGCTAGCAAAGACACATATTGCCCAATTCTTTCTTATTTTTTAAAAAATACAGTAGCACAATTTTTGGGTGACATACATAGCCTTTTGAATAGATTTACTTGATGCATGTTATAGTTTTGGGGTAAGAATCTTTCAATTCTCATTTTCCTTTCTCCTTTAAATAGAAAATAGACAATGAAAAAGGATAAAGAAAGATAAACATTCCTTTGTTCAGCAGCATATACTAGTACAAGCTCTACATTCATCTCCACTAACAATAGCCAGAAATTAGCTTCTTTTTTAGTTTAATCTTTTATCAATCATTTCTCTTTATTCTCCAGAAGGTGTAATAAATGAAACAGAAATTCTACGAAGGTTAGAATCATTACAGAAGTTTTGCCTTGTCTTGCCTTGTAGCATTTATTATTTAGAGAAATTTAAGGTTCACTAAAATGGTTGGTTCAGTTATTAATGTTAGAAATTAATGTGACAACCAACAGCCTGGACTGAAATCATCATTGAAATCTTGGATTACGTAATACTATAAGCAAAAGCTATACCAGCTCTATTTCAACTCTGTGATTTTTGGATTAATGTTTTAATCTGCATTTCTTGGTACCTTTAGTCATTTATTTTGCAAGTGCAGGAAAAGGTAGGGGTAAGGGGGAAAGGAATCTGCAGCACAGAAGCATGTGTGAATGTGAGATAGCCTGCTCTGGGAATAGCCTGTAGCTTTTTAGGCTAGTAAAGATTGCAACAGCTCAGGATATGACACATTTTACCTCTGGGGAGACAAGAAAAGAGTCACCCATACCACTTCAGCCCTTCAGGGAGCATCCCTTACTTTTTCATTCACAGAGCAGCTTCCATTTTCATCTCAAAACAAGAAGAGCCCTATATAAAATCCATGCAATAAATCACTGCATTTCATTAGTTATTAATAGAAAATTTTCAAGTATCCCACGAGGCATTATTGAGCTGCTGTGTCATAAGGATACAACACTTGAACACTTAGAACAGAATCACAAATGTTGGTAGCATTTCTTTTAAAAGTTTCTCCTTCTAAATTCATTACATACATTCTATAACGTCACATCTTCAAAATTAATATTGCTTAATAGGGCAGATGGCTTTCAGAGTTATAATAGAAGTAAAAAGCTCCTTTAAAAATATTAAAATGCAGATTGCCCCAGATAAAAATGCAATTATCAAAAGTTTAAAATTTTCTCTGTAAATGATTTGGGAGGTACAGATTCAGCTAACAAAAGTTTGCAAAATTCATACTCATCTAAAAGAGTCCTGATTTTTTTAGTGATCTACATCACTTGACAATTGACTCTCTGTCAATCATTTGACAATTGACTCTTTGAAAGTTATTCAAAGATTCATAGCCAAAAGAGCTCTTTTTTCATGTAAATTCAAGGGGTTGGCTCTTATCCATTTTTCTGCTATTGAAAGAGAGGGGAGGGGCCTCTTCTGATCATCAAAAAGGTTACACTCAAATTCATGAGATCTGTATGGACAGAAGTCTTGTGGGATATGGGCTGTAAGGAGGAGGGGAATCAAGCAAGATGAAGTAGAAAAACTGGTGTGATCTAACTGAAAATCTAATAGTGTAGACATAATATTTGATGATTCCTTGGTATCAGTTAAGTTGATTGAATGAACCAACTCTTAATTTGGCACCTCATTCAGAAATTGGTGAGAATGTGGATTGCTCTTTGATCCTGCTATTTTATTATTTAGTTATTACCCTTTTAACCAGCTTGTTTATATGGTTGAAGACATTTGGTATTTTTTCTGAGCTTGTTGATTAAGAACTGTTATAGTCCTTTCCAGTTTATTATCTTGTTTAAGTGAGGACTATGTAATAAACTGGAATGAATTATGTTACCTGCATGCTGCGGCCAACATCTGGGGCCTTTGTATGTGTATTGTGACTTGTGAACTCTACCTGACCAGTTTTGTTGTTGTTGTTTACCATAACAACATTAACACAATCCTTTCCCTAGGTTGAAATGCACAGTCACAATCTCCTCTTAAATTCTAAGGCTACAATTTTAAGCACACTTACTAGGCAATAAGCCCATTGAATTTAGTGGAAACTACAATATGCATTGAAACTTAGACCGATTCCGCAAAAGCAGTTGTTGTGACCTCGGTCTCCCATTTCCCCCAGTTGTACTGCTCAATTTCCCACTATTTGATGTGCGGCCGCATTTAGACCCGCATCTCCCCCCCCCCATTCCCCCTATGTTGATTGTATAAGCAAAGCTAATGTTCATCTAAGTCTTTCTTGGGACCAACTCTTATTGAACTCAGTGGGATTTACTTGTGAGTTAAAATGTATAGGAATGTGCTGCATGTGTATTATTGTTCTATGTGATGAAAACGGCTCCAAGATAATTTCTTACCTGTATTCTCTAATATTCCTGGTAAAAGTGTCGTGTCATTGGTTAGCATAACAATACATCCATCATTCTTCATGTAAAACTTTCCACCAGATCTTTATATACCAAGTCCTATTTTGTTTAAAACTGACAAGGACAATGCATAGCCAGTGGCTTTATAAAACAATATTTGGATAATAGTATAACTGGGTATATAACTGGATAGAGTTCTATATGTTATTTTTTAATTTAAAAATAAAGTGGAAATTACAAAATAATGCATGGTGGCATCTAAGGTATAATCAGAACCTAAAACATCAGTATTTATTTATCAACTGTCCTCCTCAATTTTAAAAGTTGCTTGCTGCTGATAACACAATGGTATCACATATAGGGCTATATTAGCAGAAAGGATTTGGGGCGGGGAGAGAAGAAACAAGAAACAGGAAAGAGAGTAACTTCCATAGAAGTTATATTATCAGAGAAACATTTTGATATAATTCCAAAACTCTGTATAATTTTAAAACATTTGTATGGATATTCCTACATGTAAAAGTTTCCTGAACATGGACAATGAGTAGAAGGAATCTGAGCTCTCCCCCCCCCCCCCCCACATTTGCCACTTTTCCATGTGTGGGAAGTTTTTGATGTGGGGAAAGCACGCAGACAATTAATCTCTCACCTGCAACAAATACATTCACACTGCCCCTTATCCTACAAGGAATCTCTACTTCTGAGGAGTTCCATAGTGAGCAAGTAATCACAGAAAACTTGTCTATATGATTTTCATGATCATAAAGATAATTATGATTGCAGTAGATGCTTCTGAAAATAATGTTCACAAATTTGTTCCTTTGATGATATGTGGATAAAAATATACATAATTAAGTATAATAATTAAGTATAATAAGTTATACTTGTGCACAGTCTTGTTTTGTTTTTTTCCTGTGAGGTTTGTGGTTGCTAGCTAATGATTGGAGGAGGACATACTAAGGCTTTACATCTCCAGATAAATAGCAGGCTACACATTATACTTTTTTCACCAATGTGTTGGGTGCTGGGTAACATATGGAATCATTATCTATTTAATAGTTGGTGTGCCTACCGCTCTCCTTTGACTGAGAAATTGGCAGCATGAGGGAAGGCAGCATCTGTCATATGTAAGTATAGACTGAGGAAGCTAAATCACTTGGTGTTCTCTTTGCTCTCATTTCTACCTTTCTCAAGAGGCAGTTCATACTTCACCTCTAGGAATAGCAAATCCCTCTCTGGCAGGATGAAGTTCCACTGACTCATTGCCTCTGCAAAGAATGCGACCGTTAGCATCTGTATGGGCTTTGATCTATTCTTTAGTATCCCTTTGGTCTCAGAGGTATGTGAAGTGTTTGCATCGTGCAATGGCTGTACAGTCCAAAAAGATGGGAAAATTATTTGAGAAAATTTGATCCCCCCCCCTCAGGCTACTGAGCAATATGTCAAGATATAGTGCCTTTTATTGTTTTAACAATATATTGATAACATTGAGAGTGGCAGAGATAAGAAACAGTCACCTCTGTAATTGATCACCTTGAATCGCAGATGGAATCCCAGTCCATTCTCCCTGCATCCCAGCCTGGAAGATGTAGGGACAAGGACTGTTCATCAAAAACACAGTTATGATGACATCCCTCTGGTGGATTATGTTCATCAGATCTCGTCTTCAGGATACTGGAACTGTCTATGGAGATGGACTTTTCCAGGTTCTTTTCAGGGAACTTGTACATTGGCAGCAAAAAGGTCTAGTACCCTCTAAGTTTCTCAAAATAATCAAATTCCACTTGCTCCAACCTTGCAATAGTCCTTCCCGCCTAGGGATGCCAGCCTCCAGGTGGGACCTGGGGCATCCCCCACGATTACAGGTCATCTCCAGACTACAGGGATCAGTTCCCTTGTAGAAAATTGATGCTTTGGGGGATAGACTCCATGACATTGTACCCCACTGAGGTCCCTGTCCTCCCCAGGCTCCATCCCCAAATCTCCTGGAGTTTCCCAACCTAGATCTGGCAACCCTACCCCCCATCCCCCACTGGTGGTTCAAGGGACTTGGCAACCCTAATTTAAGAGGATAATTAATTCTCAGAAGTTTATTGTTTTAATTGCTTTTTAGTTCCTGTTTTGATTAACTGGAGGCTTCGTATCACTATAGAATAAATTCATATATGTTGTGGTGGTGGCAACGATGCTTTATGAATATTGTGTTAAACCTAAAATAATTGAAGGAATTTTAAATTAGGGGATTCCAAATGGAAAAACCAACAGTATGGCTTTCAGATGAATTTGATCCACACCTCTCTCATTTGTTTACTGAGAATATTTATTTATTTATTTATTATTTTGATTTATAGCCCGCCCTTCCTGCAAGCAGGCTCAGGGTGGTTCACAAATAGGGCTCAGTTTACTCCCTAATGCTTGAACAGAATTAATATCATACACTGTATTTACAGAATGACAAACATAATTATTTGTTTTCTTTACACAATTAGAGTACTAGTTTGGTTATCCTGGTGACTATCTAGACACAGTTTGCCATTAGGGCAATGCTCCTGGTTGATCTACTGTTTGATCTACTGTGCTGTTCAAGCATTCCCTCTGTATCACATCAGCAGCCACAAGCCAAAGGATTTTCCTTCTCTGACTTTCTTGAGCATTTTCTCAGTTCAGACACTGTCAGTCCTGCTTTACATCAAAGACTGCTCCTTCTTTCTTGCAGCCCAGCCTTAGAACAGGGTCCTTCGAGTCTTGCTGTAGACATTGTTCAGTATGCCACAGATGCTGCTGCAGGATCTCAAAATAGTGTTCAGCTTCCTCCATCACAGAGTACAGTGGAACTTAGACATAAGAGAGAAATGGCCTTTCTGTCTCTTCCTCACCAATAACCAGACATACCATTTGTCCCTTCATCACATGACATGCAATACTGTTAATAAACTTTTTCAAAAAAAGCATGGGTAGGTCTCAGCAATAATCAGGTATAAGGATGAGATAGTTGTACCCTACCAGTGAACAGCTTGTATATTCTGCCCTCTAGCAACATGTATTATATGCACAAGAAGTTTATCATATCTGCTAACTGTTTTCCTGAAAAGATCAAGGAACAGATAAAGACTACTAGGGTTCACTTATAGCATTAGTTTTCTCACCCAGCTGGTCCTCTAAAACAGTATTGATCTTACTTGTCCCTCTGTTGTCAACAGACTGGTGGAGAATGGAAAAGCTAAACTTTAGCAAACTGTGGGAAGCTTCCTTTTTTTTTGGGGGGGGGTGCATATAGGGGTATGTGCGTGGGTGTGGGTGTGCCCATGCCTGGAAGTCATGGCAATCTCTGGTGACTTTTACTGGGGCATAGAGGACATTCAGAGAAGTGGCTTGATAGCCTGCCTCTGGCCTCCTGGCCCTGGTATTCTCTGGAGGTCTCCCATCCAAATACGTTCCAGGGTTGGCCCTGCTTAACTTCCAAGATCTGACAAGATCAGGCTTGACTGGGCTATCCAGGTCAGGGCAACTGTGGGAGCTTCTTGAGGGTGGCAGCAGTGAATTCTTCCAGACATAAAGACTGGTTTGAACTGTATTAGAGCAGGGATGGGAGAAAACTGATAAGGTTATGTTGTGAGTTTATTGTGTTTTACATGATAATTACATGCACTCCACTTCTCCGAGTGGTGAGAAGTTGCAG
Organism: Gekko japonicus; assembly: GCF_001447785.1. Taxonomy (NCBI): domain Eukaryota; kingdom Metazoa; phylum Chordata; class Lepidosauria; order Squamata; family Gekkonidae; genus Gekko; species Gekko japonicus. Next base: position 180,723 of record NW_015163608.1, read on the forward strand.
GGGCTCATGCTTACCCAAGTCGGTTCTCTTTTATTCATTGGAGACCTACAGTGCATTACTTGCTTTATTTACAAATACACAGATGGAACACAGGTGGAGGCACAGAAGAACTCATTGCAAGCAGCAAATCCATAGGGAGCAAGTCGGAAGAACATCTTACCAACTGTTTAACATCTTTGCTGAGAATTTGCTCTTTTCCTTTCCTCATTCAAGTATCCTATAAAGCTTTCCCATGGCCAGAGATGCAAGGCAAGGAGCAAGAGTCAAAGGGCTGTTGGACCTTTTACTCAGCCTGTGTCTTATTATTTATTTATTTTTAACATTTTTCCCCCGCCCTCCCCGCAAGTGGGATCAGGGCGGCTTACAAGAGGGCACAAGCCCATGCATAAAAACAAGATAAAACAATAAAACCATTAAATAACAACAAAGACAAGAATAAAGTGCTCCATGAAAACAAGATGGTCTCCGAATAATTTCATGGTAATATCAGTCATTTCATTGGGGGTGATATTGTCCTGTAGATGGTCCAAGGCCAGTTCAGCAGTACCAGTGCCACACAATATTATGGCAGATCTTCCAAGGACTGCCCCTAACCCCGTTGTTGTCTTCACCATTGGTGGTGGTGGTAGTGGTGGCCCCTATATGAAAGCCTGGCGAAAGAGCTCCGTCTTGCAGGCCCTGTGGAACTGCATAAGGTCCCGCAGGGCCCTGATCTCCACCGGGAGCTCATTCCACCAGCTAGGGGCTGCCACTGAAAAGGATCTGGCCCTGGTCGCAGCAAACTTTGCCTCCCAGGGGCCTGGAATCACCAGGCGGTGTTGTGTCCCCGACCGAAGTGCTCTTGGGGGTATATGTGGGGAAAGGCGGTCCCTCAGGTAAGTTGGACCCTGGCCATATAGGGCTTTAATGGTAAGTACCATCACTTTGAAACTGATTCAGTATGGTATTGGCAGCCAGTGCAGCGGTTTCAGACCAGGCTGGATGTGCTCCCACTTAGGGAGGCCCATCAGCAGCCTGGCCGCCGCGTTCTGCACTAGCTGCAGCTTCCGAATCTGCGACAAAGGCAGACCCATGTGGAGAGCGTTACAGTAGTCTAGCCTTGAGGTGATCGTCGCATGAATCACTGTAGCCAGGTCATCGCGGTCGAGGAAGGGAACCAACTGCCAAACCTGCCTAAGATGGTAAAATGCTGATCTGGCAGTGGCTGCCACCTGGGCCTCCATAGTTAGGGAGGGATCCAGGAGCACTCCCAGATTCCTAACCTCTGACGCTGGCACCAACGGTGCCCCATCAAAGGTCGGGAGAGGGATCCCCAACCCCAAACTGCACCGACTCAGGCACAGGACCTCCGTCTTCACTGGGTTTAATTTCAGCCAGCTCAGCCTGAGCCATCCAGCCACGGCCTGTAATGCCCAGTTCAGGTCTTCTGGGTCGGAGCCCAACTGGCCACCCAACATCAAATAGAGCTGGATGTCATCTGCATATTGATGACAACCCAGCCCATACCTCCTGGCAATCTGGGCGAGGGGGCACATTTAGATGTTAAGCAACATTGGGTAAAACACTGCCCCCTGAGGCACACCACATTCAAGTGGGTGCCTCCGGGACTGCTGTTCCCCTATCGCCACCCTCTGTCCCCAACCTTGGAGAAAAGAGGCAAGCCATTGAAGAGCGAGGCCCTGTATCCCCACGTTGGGGGATACAGCCAGTCTCTTCAAATGAGTCATCCAAAGAGTTGAACAACTCCATCTGGACACATATTGGTTTGGTTGCTTGTCTACTGATGGTATATATGGTGTCTCTTCTATCATAAGTTATTTTGGATCGTTCCGGAAAGCAAAGTGTGGTATAAATAAATCCCACATCACTTCCACAGAGAGATAGCTTTCACTCCCAAGGGGCTTCTGGCCACTTCAGTAGCAACTATCTGCTCCTCTTTGTCTCTCTTTCTAGCAACTCCCAATGCTGTGATTTCTTTTTACATCCCCATCTGCTCCTTCCCTTCATTTAGACAGGAAGATCACCTCTGCCAGCTTTCATAGGCACTTGAGCTGTAGCAATTACACGTTACTATTCCCCTTGTCATGGGCTCTGGTTCTGCCACTTCATGCCAAGTCTGTAGAGGAGAACCATTTGCAAAACTTGAGCTCATTACAATAAGAATGAGGTGGCAGAAACTCAAAAAAAATTGTATTGTACCAGAAATATGGATTGACAAATACGCAAGCAACAGGACAATACTAAGTAATATCCTTCAAAGTTCACTGACTTCAGTGCACTTAGAAGCTTATAGCGCCATTTCAGCTAGCACTGGAACAAAATCATCAGCCTGTGATTTTTCTGTACAGGGCCCCCTCCCCCCAAATCCCTAGATACTATGGTATCACAAAAAAATCAAATAACTGTAACATATTGTTGCAGAATAATAGTTTTACCCAGTGAGAATACACTGTGATTGACAGGTCTGAAGGTGAAGAGTCATTTGGCTATTATTTCAGACTAGGAGTAAAGCCCGTTGTGGGAAGAAATACAACGAGTTCTAGAAGGAAGCTCCAGGTGAGTGTCCCGGCTGTGGCTGCTGTGGCAGAGGGAAGGGGAAAATAGAGGGAGGCAAGCCATGTTTATTTCCTTCTGCTTAGCTATAAGGCAGGGCTGTCTCAAGTCATTTTGCTATCCCAAGTGGGTAATATGGGAGGACAGCCTCATGGTAACAGGTATGGTTCCCTCCACCCCTGACTTATGTTGATTTGGGGTTATGCAGTGGCAGATAAGGTAGGAAACCACCTCCTCCTATGCCATGTCTCCTGGGTTCCAAGGGTTTGGAGAGTGGTTTCATAGCCAAATACATGGTTGCCAACTCTGGGTTGGGAAATATCTGTAGATTTCAGGGGTAGAGCCTGGGGAGGGCAGGGTTTGGGGTGCGGAGGGACCTCAGCAAGGTATAAGGCCAGAATCCACTGGCCAAAGCAGCCATTGTCTCCAGCAGAACTGATCTTGGTCATCTGGACATCAGTTTTAATAGCTGGAGATTTCCAGGTGCCGTCTGGAGGTTGGCTTATGTTAATTTGGGGCTATGCAGTGACAGTGAAGGTAGAAAAGCACCTCCTCCTATGCCATGTTTTCTGAGTTCCAAGGGTCTGGAAAGCGGTTCCATAGCCAGTTACAGGGTTACCAATTGTGGGTTGGGAAATACCTGTAGATTTGTGGAGTGGAGCCTGGGGAGGGAAGGGGTGGGGAGGGACCTCAGCAGGGTATAATGCCAGAGTCCACTGGCCAAAGCAGCCATTGTCTCCAGGTGAACTGACTTTGGTCATCTGGAGATCAGTTGTAATAGCTTGGAAATTTTCTGTAGGGGAAATGATGTGCTGTGGCTGAGGAACACGGAGATCTCCAGGTCCCACAGGGAGATTGGCAACTCCAGTGACCATTTAAGGGACGATTGGGGTATGTATTTTACCTCAGGACACATTCAGAGACTCCCAATGGCAACAGCAAACTGTTTAGAATGTTATAGGCAAAGGCCAATCAGGTTGCATATGTAAATGACCTTTGTGCTCCAACTGGCTATGGGGGGGAGAGGAACAGCAAGCTGTTTGGAATGTTGGAGGCAGGACTCAGGCAACACAGCCAGTGGATAGGGACAGCTTCTGAGTGACACATCATGGGAGTCAACTGATTTAGGAGTGTGTGGAATGTTCAGAAATTGCCACCCCACTTCACAATTATATATAAGGAGAGACTTGTTGAAATATTCCCCAGATAGCAGAACACAGACAAATCTGTGCAATAATGTACATTCCTTCCCTCAATTCTCACCGCCTCTCATCTGCAAAGGTAATGGACAATACCCTGGCTATTTGAAGGCAGGATATAGTTTCTCATTTGGAGAGATTGATCCCTGTTCAAATGATCAGGATATCCTCCAATCATCCATTTCCCTCATAATGAAGAGAGCAGAGGGGCTTATTTTACCTGTCATCAATTATACAGCAAAAACATACCACTTCCATCTTCTCATTAGACGAATTGTTGAATTGTAGCCTTCACCACATCTCATTTTTGGTTTTGAGGCTTCATATAATGAGTCAAAGATCTACCTACAGCAGATGGCAGCAGATGACTCATTTCAAACTAGGGTTACCAACGTCCAGGTTGAGCCTGGAGACTTCTGGAAGTACAAGTGATCTCTAGACTACAGAGATCAGTTCCCCTGGAGAAAATGCCAGCTCCTGAGGGTGGACTCTACGGCATTATACCCTGCTGAGATCCCAAGTCTGCCCAAACCCACAATGTCCAGAAATTTCCTAGCCCAGAGCTGGCAATCCTATTTAGGCCCTATGCTTCACTTACGTTCTGACCTTCACCTTGTGCAGATGCTGATTGAAATTTAATTTATTAACCATTGTAATGGTTTTAAGAGGAGAAATTGGTATTTTACTGTGTGTTTTCCTTTATAGTTGAAAATGAGTAATGTCCTACAAAGATACTCTTATTTTTTAAAAACTATATGTATATATTAATGAAAATAATTATTTATTTACTCATTTACCTCCAATTTTTGGCACTTGGTGTCCTGAGACAGCTCACTACCACATTAAAAAAAATAATTGAAACACTCAAATATGTAGGGTTGCCAACATCAAGGTGGCAACTGAAGATCTCCTGCTATTCAAAGTAATCTACAGATGACCAAGATCATTTCCGCTGGACAAAATGACTGCTTTGGAAGGTGGACTCTATGGCATTATACCCTGCTGAGGTCCCTCTCCTCCTCAAACCCTGCCCTCCCCAGGCTCCACCCCCCCCCCAGGTATTTCCCAACCCAGAGCTGGCAACCTTAAATAGGCAGTCTTGCTAAATTTCAGGTGCCTAGATACAGTTCAAGGCATAGAATCATAGAGTTGGAAGGGATCTCCAGGGTCATCTAATCCAACCCCATGCACAATGCAGGGAATTCACAACTATCTCACCACCCCAAACTCCAGTGACCCCTGCTCCATGCCCAGAAGTCGGCAAAATAATAATAATTAAAAAAATCCTCCAGGATCTCTGGCCAAACTGGCCTGGATAAAATTACTTCCTGACCCCAGAGTGGTGATCAGCATTTCCCTGGGAATGTAAGATAGGGCCACACACACACACACACAAAAAGGGCACAAAAGCAAGCAGCAGTGTGGAGATCAGGCTTGGGGGTCAGGAATCGGAGGGAGCAGTCAAAAGTTCAGGTGCTGGAGATTAGATGCATAATATGAGCAGGCAGAGTTGAGTATGAAGAAGTGAGGAAGAGAGGAATGGCAACAGGAGAGCTCAACTAAATCAGGTACAAGTCCTTATTAGCTAAAAACTTGTCCAGACTGAGGACAGTCAGTAGCCCAGCCTTTATAACTGTGATCAGGTGATCTCAGACCAGGAGGGAAAATGCAGCCCAGGGGGCACTGTTATGTTATGTGAACTGCAAAAGATAACCTTGTGTAGGTTACAAGACACAGGACTTTGGATCAGTAAGAGTTCTAGCTTTAAATTTTTTTGAATGATTTTAGAATCAAAGGAAAGCATCCCCCCCATTAGTACCAGAGTTTCCACTGATGAATTTAAGGTGCTCAGGATTCTATACTTTTTCTGTACTGTGAATAGAATTAACTAGACATCAATTTACATCTCATTGTTAAGAGTAGCTGATATGTCTGTAAGTGAGACCACATTTACATCTTTTGTAAGTTAAAAGGGGGAATATGGTGGTTTTTTATTTTTTGCTGCAAATTATGAAGCAAATATTTTATGTTGAATGAGTTCAAATGTTAAAATAAACACAATAATGAAAGAAAGGAATAAGAAGTGCCTGATTCTATCACAGTCTACTATCTATATATTAATGGCGAAGGCACCCCCTGCGTGTGGATATCTAAATCCACACATCGGGGGCACCTGGGGGGCAGGGAGATTTTCCTGCACACTTGGGGCAGTCCGCAGGTGTGCACCAAAATCTAAAAAGTTGAAAAAAATATGGGGGGGATATTTAAATCCCCCCAAAAGTAAAAGAGCCTTCCCTGCGCATGCGCAGGGAACGCTCTGGGAACTCTGTGGCGGGCTGGCGGTTGGAAGCAGCTCAGGCCACGCCGCAGGAGAAGGGAGGAGAAGATCGGCGGCGGCGGTGGCGGAGACCGCCGGAGCTGGAGGTAAGAACAGTTGCAAGCTGCACAGGCTTCACCGTTTGTGTGGGGGGGCTTGGTTGCCAAGCTCCATGTGGCACCTGGAGATCTCCAGACAACGAAGATCAGTTCCCCTGGAGAAAATGGCTGCTTTGGAGGGTGGATTCTATGGCATTATGTCCTGCTGAGGTTCCTCCCCTCCCCAAATCCCACCCTCAAAATCTTCAGGTATTTCCCATCCTGGAGATGGCAACCCTAGCTTGGGTGCAGAGAGAAAGAAGGGGGTATTGGGTTGGGAAGAGAAAGAAAGAGAAAGAAGGGGAGGTGGAAAGAAGCAAAGGTGGAAGAATACCCCCTTCCTGCATTTTTTGGGTGTCCCTAATTCTGCAAGCCCCCCTCCTTCTTTTCCCTCCCATTATATCACACTTAACCTTTTAAATGCCAGGGTGGTGATACCAGCTTCAGTGGTCTCTGATGCACAGGGTCGCTTTGAACATTTTACTGCTGTGCCCAGTAATTCCCACCCCCTGCAGTCTGCTGGAGATGCTCTGTGATGCCCCTTTAAAGTCTTCCATATACCTTGGCCTTATAGGGATATAAAACAAACCACAACACATTACGCAACATTTTGTTGCGGATCCTCTCTTGTACTGAAATATTAGTAATCCCTTCTTCCATTAAAGGTTTTGTTTTATGAAACAGAATAATTACCACTGTGGAGCTGAGGATCTTTTAAAGCAAAACTTCTGGGACTGGAATAACCAATGTGAGCAGAGGTCATTTCGGGGGGGAACGCGGGGGAACGCAGTTCCCCCGGGTGAGGTGCAGGGGACGGGGCACATGACAAAGCCCCGCCCCCTGCTTCCGGCCGCCCCGCTTCCAGCCCTCATTCAGCCAGGAGGAGGCAGGAGAAGAGGGAGGGTAAGTTGCTTCCTCCCCGCCTCTCCCCACCCCTGCCTGCCTGGGGCCAGGGAGGGCCTTGGTGGGGCTTCCTCGCACTCCCGCTGACCTTGCAGGTCCACCGCTGGGCCCCTGATGTCAGGGGGTGTGGCATATGCTAATGAGTTATGCTAATGAGTTCCCCTAGCTCTTTTTCTACGAAATGACCCCTGAATGTGAGTGAAACTAGCTGATATTTATATTATGATTATTAGTATTAGGAAGTCTCACACCTGAATGAATGCTTATATATTCCTAGCACTGTACACTGTGCATCGCTAGTCATGTCTGTGAGTTTTACTTATCATGCTACTATTTTTAAATGGTGTAACTTTTTAATACCCAAAATTACAGCCAGTACTGTCAGATCAGTAACATTTGGACACATGGCAGGGAGTATTTACATTTTTTTAAAAAAAATGTACAGTTGTCTACAGGATTTTTTATTTTTAATAATATTTTTTATTTTTTAAAACATAACAAACATACATACATGGGGGGAAATTTCTTTTCCCTTCATATATTGAACAAACTCATGCCTAATTTATCATACATTTATGTAATTCACCTTAAATCATTAAAAATATCATCTGCAAATGTATCAAGTTCATACTTTATATGTCCTCAACAAGTTCTAAATGTCTATATTGTTTACTTAGTATAGTCTTCAAACCAGTTATAAAATCTTGACCGTGTATTTTCAAATGTAGTTTCTGGTCCTTTCAAAATTAAAGTTAGTTTGTCCATTTCCGCTTTTTCCAAAATTTTATTTAAAACTTCTTCTCTCGAAGGTGTTTCTCTTCTTTTCCAATATTTAGCATAGAGTATTCTGGCAGTTGTAACCAAATACAGTATGAAATAAGAGACTTTTTTTACAGTTTTCAGGTAAAGATACTCAACAAGAATATTTCTAGAACAAGCGGTACAGGACATTGTCTACACGATTTCTAACACTATGTCCACCTTCTTAAGAGCCAGCATGGTATAGTGGCTAAGAGCGGTAGACTCTAATCGGGAGAACTGGGTATGATTCCTGGGTTTCCTATAGGCATTATCACTAGTATATAGGTAAAGTATCTATAATCTATAATATGTGACAAATAATTATATGTCTCTTTAATTGTGTGTGGATGTGGTGGGAAGCTACAACTGAACGTAATCTCCCACTCTGCAAAACATTATTATAGTTATACAGAAGCTGCAAAAAAGTTTCCACATAATGGGTACACTATTTGTAGCAATGACATGTGTAGCTGGTTTGCCAAAAAGCTAGCCCTATAGCGTGAAGAGAGTTTCCACGTTAGTGATCTCCATAAAAAGGATGCATGCAGCAAGCTCTTGCACACAAAGAAGTGCTAGCCAAGGACTAAGGTCCAAGATTCTTTTGTCTCTTGCTGTTGGGTTCACACGAAATTACAGTGGGTGGGGTCAGATGTGGCTTTTGCCCAGCAGAGCTTTTGATTGGCCACTGGAGCTCTGATTGGCTGTGCAGATTTTTTACAAATTGCTTTGGCAGCAGCTGCCACCACAGCACAAGAATTTTCACTGCACCGTTGAAGAAAATATTTTAAAACAATATGTTCATTTTAAAAGGCATCTTGTTATACAGAGCTTCTGCGTGCAGTATTGAAGTGGTACTATTAGGGTTATGCATAATCTCACTCCCTAATATTTTGTAGTTGGGTCTGCCTCCTCTGGCAGCCATTTCATGGTTGCACCTATCATCCTGTGTCAAAATTCCAAAGGTTCCCACAGGTTCAAAAAGGTTGGGGACCATGCTTTATATCTGTAAACAGAAAGGATACAGAAGCACAGTTCAGATGTGTGGTAGTTGGCAAGATGTTCCCCAACAAATCTACTTGCTCTGTTATATAGGCCTGATGGAATCAATTCTAATTCTGCTAATGATTTAACATAGATATCACTTGACTTCTTTTTAGAATAAAATTAGATTTTTACTTTGCAAACATGGATGCAGTCATTTACACCCGGTATCAATAACCTGATAAACACCAACAAGAGGCCCTCAGGATTTGACTTGCTATATAAAGTATGGAAGACAGCTAATGGAATACAAACAGGCTTTGGCAGTTGTGCAGATGTGTTGTTTAAATGGAGCAAAATACCAGGACCCAAATGCGAGTGTGGTGCAGCCCAAAGAAGTATTTTCCATCTGTTAGAGGAATGTGAGCATCGTACTTTCCAGGGAGATGTGACAGAGCTCTTTGAACTCTTACCAGCTGTGACTGAGTGGATTGATACTAGTATTTAGGGGGATTACCCAAGTTGCCTGCATACCTGTTGTATCAACTTGGTGACATATTTTATATTATTATATACTTCCTGTGTGTAACTGTCATACAATAAAATAAATAAATAAATAAATTTACTTTGGGCTAATTCCATATTTCATGCATAGAATTGTGCAGAAAACTTACTGGATAAACAGTATGAATAAGTCTATACATTTGACTTTAGTTGTTGTCACCATTTAACTAGGTTTATATTCTTAAATAGTTGCTGTTCATGTGAACATATTATACTGTGGGGAAAACATTACCAAAGAAAGATAAGAGAAAGAGAGCAAGAACTGTATCCAGTAAAAGTTGTCATCTTAACACTACATGGGGCAAGAGTTCTGCACCTTATCACTTTGAGGTGATATTATTTGGTCACACTGCCCCATTTGGACACTTGTAAGAGAATTGTCTACATTATCTAGTGACCACTGAATTTGCACAGAGCAGCACTATTGAGGTATTACTTTTATGTAGCCATTTTCTTTCTTCTATATATATAAAAGAAAGTCCCCTCACCGTAAAATCAATGCCCAGGTCAAACCGCTGGACCTAGAAACACCAAATTCTGGAGTGCGCTCCTACCGTGGCGTGGGTGCTCGCTAAGAAGGGATTTTTAGAAATTCGACCCCTAAGTGGGACAAAAGGGGGGAAATGTGCTCCCCCCATTGATTCTGCCAGGAAGCTGCCTCTCTGCACCCCCCACTCTCTGATTGGTCAGCTGCAGAGCTCCGTGTTCTGAGGTTAAAAAAAAAAAGTTACAGGGGACTGCAGAGAACTAATGACAGTTGAGGAACCAGCTATGAGGTGAAGCAAAGCTGCTGGCCCAGCCTCTCTGATGGCTTCCAACACACTCCCCCCACCTCCTACACCAAACAGGCGCTTGTCTGTCAGGTGCAGCCCCACGTCCACAATGACTTCTAATACTCCTCCCCCCTCCCCCTCCTACACTGGACAGGCAGCTGGCTGTCAGGTGTAGGAGAGGAGGTGGGGTGGCTTCCAACATACTCCCCCCCACCTCCTACACCTAAAGGTGTCTGTCAGGTGCAGCTCCACCACAGTGGCTTCTAATACTCCTTCCCCTCCCCCTCCTACACTGGACAGACAGCTGCCTGTCAGGTGTAGGAGAAGAGGTAGGATGGCTTCCAACACACTCCCCCCACCTCCTATACCTAAGAGACAGTTGTCTGAAGAAAGGTTAAAGCACTTGGGGCTCTTTAGCTTGGAGAAAGGATGGCTGAGGGATGACATGATTGAGGTTTATAAGATTATGCATGGGATAGATCAGGTAGAGTGAAAGCCTAATCACTCTTTATGAGAGATAATTAGCTTATTAATATTTGGGTTCCTGTCTTTGTATACGAAGGGTGCCGCTGTGCCTGTGACACTTTGATAAAAAGACAAAAGACTCCGATTTAAAGTAACAATTCTTTACTGAACTGTAATCATTCAAACAGGGAATAATAATAAAACCACACATACATTCAAGTACTAAGAAAGTCAGATAGAATAGTTTCAGCACAATTAGGAAATAACGTTGTTTCTTGTAGCATATATTTACCTCAGATGAATCCTTGTGCTCCTAAAGCTTCCAGTAAAAGGGCAGT
>NW_015163608.1:192633-209432 GCF_001447785.1 Gekko japonicus
AATGTCCATCACATCACCACTCCCTCACACCAACTACCCCTCACACCTCTTACTGCCCCCAAGAAAGCTCCTGGCAGATGTCAAGCCAGATACACCAATGGTACAAGGAGGAGGCAACTTAGGAATGCGGCAAAGACATTTGCACATAATACTCCTGCAGTACACTGAGCAGCACAGGCCAAGTACCAGCAAGATCATCCCGAGGTGCTCAGAACAACACAGTCTCCATATGAGCAAAACAATCCAGGAACACAAGTATAGAGGCCATCGCTTTTGTGGAAGGTAGCAGGAGTTGACGTAACAGATGACTGCTTCTTAAATGGACAGTTCTATGTGGCCTGCTCCAGAGTGAGCTCACCAAGCAGCCTGGTGATCCTAGCACCTGAGGGCAGAACCACCAATGTGGTCTAGAGAGAGGTCCTTCAGTAGAGAGGGGGGAAAGTATGTATATCTCACTTCATTTCTTACACTACAATCTTCTCTGTTAGAATTCCTGTAACAATAAAGCTTTATTGTTCATGTCTTTTGAAATATTAAAATAAAAGATTAAAAAAAAGAATTCCTGTAACAAATGTCACATTTCAAATTTCACATCATCAGTATTATAACTGGAATTACGGAATTTAAATACCATAGCGAAGCACGGGTAGCAAGCTAGTAAAATATATTTGCTTTCTAAATAACCTTAAGAAGTAGCCATTTGGGTGTGTGCTAGAACAGTTATGTTTAGATGCTCCCTGAAAATCTAACTAATAAATAACCACTGCAATGTGGAAATAATTCTGTGTGAATTAAATACAATACAAAATGGAAACCACTTTTTTTTGTCATTCTGCCTTGTATGACTTATCAGATTCTTTCACCATGACCTTGCAGGCTGATATCTGTGTGTGCTCATTAATTCTTCAGAAAGATTTTAAATTTAGTAGGAAGCAATGAATGAGAACCAGTAACAGGAGTGTAGAACTGAAGGAAAAGATGAAAGATAATAACATTTGTTTATTTTAAACCATCCGTATACTAGTGGTTGTCATGTTGGTTGACCACATTCACTTCCTTTTGACTTAAAACATTTCATAGGTAATTGAATTTTAAAACAAAACTTGAGTGCTCACAATCTTACCTTTACCAGGAACGACAACTGAAGGGTTGTGTGGGGGTTCCAATTTAACCTAGATGCTTATGCTGATGCAAATGCTTTTGTTATTGTCTGCATTCAGATGTTGCAAATAAGCCTCTTTGTTCATGAACTTGGTTGTGCTCAGGTGTTCATTCTTTCTTCTTCAAGCACAGAGCACAGTTGAAGGTTTCCTAGTTTCAGAAGTGTTGAATCACACTTATAACAACCATATGTGACTGACTGTAAAAATGGGAAGTTATTTCCTCTCCTCAAAACAGGATTCTGAACCATAATTAAATCCCATTTAATTTGTGATGACTAAATGCAGCCATATAGTGGTTTGCCATCAAATGCTGTTGTGCAGTCATGAGGCTTGCACAAAGCAGACTTGATTTTTTCCCCCTCTCTCTTTGGCTTCCTTCCAACCCTATTCAGGAAGTGAGATGTTCCATAGTATCAGCTCCTAAATGAGCACTGCCTCAAAAACAGAAGGTGGAATTCCACCCCCAAGGGGGAAAATGTATTTATTTATTTACTAGAAATAAGGCTCGTTGCGGAAATAAATACAATGAGCTCTAGAAAGGGGCTCCTGGAGAGTGCCAAGGCCTTGGGCACTCAGTGTCAATGTGCCATGGCAACCTCAGCAGGATATAATGACACAGAGTCCACAATTTTCTCCAGAGGAACTGATCTCTGCTACTTGAAGAGCAGGTGTAATTTTCAGATTGGCAACAATTGTTACCCAGGAGGAAATGGCTGGTCTGGCGGGTGGAGTCTATGGCATTGTACCTGTCTGAGGTCCCACCCCTCCTCAAACCTCACCCTCTCCAGGCTCAACCCCCCAAATCTCCATGAATTTCCCAACCTGGAGTTGGCAGCTCTATCTCCTTACCAGCCAAGCATCAACCTGCCATTATCTGCCTCTCTGATTTCAGCTTTGCATCTCTTCCCCCCTCCCTCCTGGAGATCAGTTGTAATTCTGAGTGATTTCCACCCCTCTCCTGAGATTGGGAACAGTGGTTCCCCAGAATGGAATGGCTGGTTGGGAGAGTGGAGTCTATGGCATTGTACCTTTCTGAGGTCCCACCCCTCCTCAAACTTCACCCTCTCCAGGTTCCATCCCTCAAATCTCCAGGAATTTCCCACCTGGAGTTGGCAACCCTATCTCCTTCCCAGCCAATCATCAACCTACCTTTATTTCCCCCTCTCTCTGCATATTAGAAGATTGCTTGTTTGTTCTTCACACTAGGATCCTTAAATGTATCTAGGGTTGGCAACCTCCATGAGGTAGCTGGAGATCTCCTGGGATTATGTTGTGTCCTGACCTAGCCATGTGCTCAATCCAGTTTCTGCTGGTTACACATGCGGTCAGGTGAGGTACCTGAGCTTCGCTCCCAAACACAATAGACATTCGGGTCCTAGTTCCCAGCCAATCGGGAACCTAGGCTCCCCAGGAATAATCTAATCAGTGTAAATAGACCATTCACGGGTGTGGGGTGTGTGTGTGTGTGTTTTCCTTGGGGCATATAAACCGGCCTGCGAGCCAGCTACTTTGTCTTGTTCTTCTCCGAATAAAGTATGAGAGCGGAATTCACAAAATAAGTCTCAGTACTTTTCAGATTATGACTGATCTCAAGGCGACAGAGATCAGTTCACCTGGAGAAAATGGGCCACTTTGGAAGGTAGACTCTATGGCATTATACCCCTCCCTCAACCCTGCCCTCCACAGGCTCCACCCCCCAAATATCCAGTTATTTCCCAACCTGGAGCAGGCAACTCTATTAAATGTCATATGCTTAAATTGACTTTGTAAACAGAATTACACCCTTCTGAACACAACGACTTCAGTGAGCTTAGAAAGGTCTAATTCTGTTTAGGAGGGTATCGTTTGTATTACTGTCTGACAAGCACTTTTGTAGGATGGAAATGTGGGGAGAGAGAGAGGCTGTAATTCTGTCATATTATACAGTGTATTTCATGTCTCTGTCTCCCAGCTTCCAGGGGGTTTTAGATATTCAGCATCAAAATTGCACTGTTTATCCCAGATTTCACAAATAACAGTCAGATTATTATGAAAAGAGCTTGCTGATAAGTAAGGTTTTTGAATTGCTTCTGTGATAGCCATAGGTAGGACTATACTGGCAAATGGCTGCAGCTGCAGAAAACTGTCTTGCTGTTTAGAAAAAAAATGTTAAAAATCTGTAACACTAAATTTCTTTGCTTATGAATATGTCAAACACTGTGTTTACAGTAAAGCTTCTGCTCTGATGCCTCTGAATTTACAGTGTTGGAAAACATTCATAATAACTATCAAATAGTTCACCAATGGCTGTATTCAACTAAGTGGAAGAGATGCTATACACTCAGTCATCAACTTGCACTGGATTTAAATCTAGTGATTCCATAGGGAAAATATCTGAAGAAATACCACTTTTTAATCGAAATAATAATAATAAATAAATTTAATGTTGTTTTTGCTCTTTACTGTGTGGCTAGTTTTTGACTTGATAGGTTACTTTACAGACATTTATGAGAAGTCCAATGATTAAAAAGTTATGATTCAGTACTGTGATCTTATCTAGCATACTTCATAGCCTTAGTATATTGATTTTTTTTAACCAAATGTGTGGATTTCCATTGACTTGAGTTACAGTTAGCTGGTACTGTCATTAAACTCTTGACACTCTGCTGCCCAAAATTTTCCACTGCATTTTTATTTACAGTTTGTCTCCATCCCTAATAAGAACTTCAGTCACCCCCAACCCCCCAAACCCATGTCTACTGAGATACTGCACATTTAGGAAGAGAGGGGAGATTTATAGGGGAGAACTGGCAGGCTAGAGGAGATGGTGATTAATGCCCCGTACCCACTGATTCTATGTTGCAACCCCCCCCCCCCCCGTGACTTGCTTCTGGTTTCAGAGCCAGGGCTGACTAAGAAAAAAATTAAGTACAGGGCATTTGCAGAGAAGACTCAATAGGCTGATGAATGGTGAATCTCTCCCCACCCCCATTCTTCCCTTGATTTCGCCTACAAGTACCTCACATTTACCTTATGAGGAAAACATGGGGTTGGGAAACTTGTGTTTATCTGCAACAGTCAGGTCTGTCCTTTAAAAAAAACAGAGAAGAGAAGATGGGCATAATGGAACATGGAAGCTAGCAGGAAAGAGTCTATGGATTCTGCCTAGAGAGTTCATTTTCTGTTTTCCCATCAGATATATAAAGCAAAAGGAATGATACACCTATGTTATATGATATTTGAAATTATTATAGACTGGTGTACATTACAGATGTCTGATAAATAAGTGGGTGGGATCCAAGCACTCCTTTCCACTAAGCAAGGAGCTTTTCTTTAATGGAGGAAGACTTCCTCCATCAGGAATATTTTTCACTTAGTGGGAAGGAGTCCTTGGGTCTAGGTCATTGGCATTCAGGCCAAATCATACTCAGCAAAAAGTATCCTCCGTGCATCATCATTATATCTAATCATAAAATGTCTGCTCCTATGCCAAACATAAAAGCAGCAAAACCAGATCACAAAACGTTTCTGCATACTCAGAAAATCTCTAGGTTATGCAAAGAATAATTCTTAAATTAATCAATAAAAACCCAGCCATGAAATATAGGGTTGCCAGCTTAGTGCTGGCACCTGGCAGAAGATTGCAGGAGGCATGACCAACATGGTTTAACCACTATGATTTAACCACAGAGTTCTGGGTTAATCCTAGAGCACTGCCCCAGTGTGTTATTAGTTCTAGTTCATGCTGCTGGTGGTATGGTGTTGGCAAAAGCCTGAATTGCCTTACTGCTCTCCTCCACCACCACCCCATGCTGTGTTGAGCAGCAGCAGTGGATGGGTTCAGGGCTAGCTGCCCTTCTGAAGTAGCATGATGGGAACTAAATAGGTTCCAGGAGCACAGATTTTCAGAAACAGCTGAGTTTGTAGGCTCTGGGCTGGTCTAGGCAATACAGATATCATGGGGACATTTCTGTTCTAGCAGCTTAAAACTTTGCATCATGCTCCCATAGAAGTTAGGCTTTTGATGTCTTCCATCATTGAGTTCTGATTGCTTACTCTGGAACTCTACCCTTCTGTTTCACTTAAGAATGGTTTGTAGCCTTGTAGTTTGTAGCCTTGTTAGTAAGCGTGATTTTGGAAACTATATGGATGTTTAGTTGGGGGTTGGTTTTGTATTTTATCTTAAACCCAGTATTTTATATCTTTTTTGCATTTTATATAGCTTCATATTGTCTAAAAGCCTATGAGCTGTATAGACACATCTGTTAATAAATGAAAATGGAGAGAGTTCTAATACCATCTACAAGAATAGTGACTATTTAGCCATCTGTGACTATGGTTCTCTTTTCCTTCTACACATTCCTTTAAGAAGCTTGCAATGATTTATTTGGTAAGAAACCTCTGCAGCCCCAAGGGGGAAAAATTGAGGCGTGTGTGTGTAATCCTTTATACCATGCAGTGCAGATTTTGGCCCTACATGAAGCAGCCAAGGGCATGCTTCATGAGGGCCACCTTTGTCTCCTCGTGATGAGGAAGGGTTGCAGTTGCAGCCTGGTCTCCTAAAGGGGGAGCGGAGTTGGCGCTGCTTTTAATGGCCAGCTCCGCACTCACCTTCCAGTTGCTCGCCTCATGCTCGGCCCACCCACCCGCCCTGTCTGTAGTGCAAGCATAGGCTGGGCGCCCCATTGAAAGGGGAGCCAGGTAGGAATTTTTTGCCACTTCTCTGATTGGCGATTGAGAAAGGGTGTTTTTTGCCTTCCCTGCACTGCTGCTATTGGATTGATGAATTGGTTTGGGATGGGGCCATGAGATATATTTGTCACTTTATTTAGGGCAGAATTAAGTCTAGATAAAGTTCATGTGGCTCAGTAAGCACCAGTCAGCAACCCCGGGGGGTGATATAGGGGTCTGCAGGATCGGCCTTGCGGCCAGGGATGAGGAATTGCAGACTGCCTTTGGGAATGGCCACAACGGATCCTCCACGCTGGCCATGCAGTGGTGTTGGAGGGATCCTCAAGGCACATCCCAATCGCTGGGCTCGGCTGGGTTTGCAAGCAACTTACATTTGGCTGCAACCCGGGGCCTTGGTGTCTTGCCCATTGTACGGTAAGGATGGGGCCATGGTAGCCCCAGGCCTTGACCGTGCCACTGTTCACTGTTTGCCCTTGCCATTTACTTTCATTATGTTAAATAAAGTGACCTTAGTTTTATCCAAGCTTGGTTGTCTGACTCTTTCTTCCGTCTGGGGGGGGGCAATAACGTTTGCAACAATTAACACACCTGGCAAGTACTCCTACCTCACATATGGGAATACAGTAAATAGTCTTGTTTAGATTAAACCACAGTTAAGCTCTGTTGGTCCATCTAGTTCAGCATTCTGTTTAACACCGGTAAGTTGCCCTGGAAGGCCAAGATACAGGGAATAGAGGCTAAGGACTTTCCCTGATGTTGCTTCCTGGCACTGGCATCCAGAAGTTCTGAATGTGGTTCTTTTCAGTTACCATGGCTCCAAGTCAATGGTCAGCGGCCACCACAACATCCAATGGGAGTGAATTCCAAAATTTAATTACTGAATGAGTAATGAAGTCCATCCTGAATTATTCCTATCAACTTCACTAAATACCCCTGAATTCTAGAAAAGGGGGAGGGGATTAGCCAGTTCAAGCCCATGAGACTCATGGGAAAGGAGATTGGGGGGAGAATTGAGGTGAGATTTCCTTTCCAAGTTGTTCCCTAGTCACTGCACTTGATCAAACAATAACCTGATCACTAGAACTAACAATAACCTGGGTGTCTTGGTCAGTCACAAAAGAAGCAAACACAGAACATCTACAGACAAGACAAGGTTTTTATTAACTTGGGAGATTCCCTAGAAATACAAAGAAATAAATAAGACTCTGTAAATTAACCAAAGGGGGGGTGGAGATTGAATATGTTCCAGGAGCAACAGAACATTGTGCGCTGTTCCAAAATCTGTTAAGGAAAGGAGGGGAGAGAGAAGGCAAACTGGCGTACTCAACCCCCTGAGAGGTGGGATCTCGCGAGAGGTACGGCGCGGTGATGGGCAGTTTCTCGGTCGCTCTGAGAATGCCCGATCCTTTTTACGCTTTTCAGGGACCCCGGGAGACCGGGGGACTCTGGGTAGACCTCCCGGAGAGAGGTCGAACGCAGGGGACTCTGTTGCGGCCCCTCCCACTCTGGCAATGCGGGGGTGACCGCTTCTGTCCCGAAGCAGGAACGTTGTAAGGAGTAGAGCATGCACTCATGCCTTACAGAAGCTGTGACCATCCTCCCTTTAATCATTTCTAGATTTAAAATATGTTACAATATGGATATATAAACAAAATGGAAAAGAAGAGGAATGAATTTGTGAGTATGCTTTTTTCTATGATGGTAAAGACGTCGTTTTGCAAATTATCCCGAAATTCCTGAGCCCAAGACGGAGGTGATTAGCGGCCAGAGAAAGAATGGGGAAAGAAACTTATAGGATGTCTTTTTTTCCCCGCTCTCGGGGTTAAAGAACTTTATTGTTTGGGACTCACATCTATACTTGAATTGTTGAATTATTGGAGGATTATTTGGATATATTTGGAAGCAATTAAACCCTTAAAATGGCGTCTTCAGAAGAGGTGCAGGAGGACTAGGATGAGGATACCTTAGTAGGGGAACTTACTTTGGAGCAATTTATGAAGGTATTAAGATTAAATACAAAGAGGAATTAAACAAGCGTGTGTGAATGTGCTTGGAAGTTTACAAGGGTTACAGCAGGCCAAGGAAAATGAGGAGAGAAGTGGAGAGGAAGAGGAGCAGGGTGGGCAGGACGAGGTGGAGCAACAGGTTTGCTGCTATGAAGAGATATTTGTTAACGTCCAGCCTGTGCTGTTAATAGAGGTTCATGAGAAGAGAAGTGGATTGTACTATCTGGAGGCAAAACAGAATAAAAGAAGAGACAAAATACATATGACATGGAAGGGAGAAACAAAAAGGAAAAAGGAAAAAAGAGAGACTAAGACAAGATTCAGGGAAAAGAAAGATGCAAAAGTCAAACAGGAACACAACTAGGTGGAACTATAGGAGAAGCTCTGGAGTAACATCACAGATAGGTAAAGAAAAGAGTAACGTGGATTGGTTGAGGCAAAAGAAAAAGAAAAAAATAAGATCAAGACGAGGTGTGTGGAAGGGCAAGATGAGAAGTACAGATTGGGACACAGTAAGGTGGAAATACAGAAGAAGTGGTGCAGAAATAAAACTCCATGCATGCAAAGAGAAAAACCATGTGGACATTGAGGTGGAAAAGTAAACTTCAGATTCATAGGAAAAAAATTAAGATGTATGAAGATTGATGGGTGGTACAAAGTATTATACTTACTGATAAAATGAAGTGAAGGTCTTGTTGCATGTTAACACTGATGAATTTGTTTATAGGGATAATTATGTATTTATTTCTGTATGATGGGGGCAAGGCATTGGTAGCATAAGTGAAAAATGTAGAAAATGAAATGAAGGTCTTGCGGTATTTTAACACTGAAGAATTTGCTTACAGAGATACGTGTAGTATAAGTGAAAATTGTAGAAGTAAGCATCTTCATTAAATGTGGAAAGAAATACAAGGAATGGGATTAATCAGATTGGTTCTGAAGATGTGGGTTATATTGGAAATACAAATTTATGGTTTTTATTGTGTGCCAATATTGAGGATTTTGCTTAAAGATTTCGGCTAGTTACGTATGGTCGGATTAAGGTATTTTGATATGAGCAGAAAAGTAATTTTATTATGTTTTGTTTTTTCTTGTATGTATGTATTTGTTGTGTTTTTTTAACTTTAAAGATGGGAAGGAAAATTAGGATTGAGGTTTAAATAGGGCTTTAGGTAATTAGTTTGATTTGTTTTGTGGATTTTTTGCTAAAAATGAACTTATGGCTAAGGTTGTATTATGACATGGACAACGGAGTTTGTATGTTTAGTTATTTAACTATTTATGTTTGTGGGATGTAAGGTATTTCTGGGAATAAGTGAAGCTTGTGGTAAATATAGGAAGAAAAATTCTGAATAAGATTTAAATTTGAATTATAGAAAATTAGTTCAAAGGATTTTGAAGATTCTTGGTGTATGAAAAACGAATGAATTTTGGTGTACTTTATGAAGGATGATGTTTTCTATATGTTTATATGTACTTTATGAAGGAGGATGTCTATATGTTTATATATCTAAGTACTTAGTTATTTATAAATGGTGGGTAAAAGGTAGTTTGATAGTTTGAATTGGGAATATAAATTAAAGTAAATGTTTGGTAATATCAATTAATAGTTTGTAATGTAAAAGATGGTAACTAGGAAATGTTTTTGTAACCTGACAAGTATCAAGTATAAATTGTGAGACCCTATGTAGAGAGCTGAAAGTCTTTAGAGAATGAGTAAATATATAATATATGAGTAAAGATAAAAGCAAGTTAAAATCTATTATGATAGTAACTTTAGAAAGGCGTACACAAAGTGCTGAGTTGTTTTCTTTTTTCCTCTCTAAACCTCTAGGATTAAGAGATCAGTGTGTGTTATGGTAACTGATAAAATTTCCTAGGATGTATCTGTATTGTTTTTGTGATTGTACGTGATGTTTGTGTGTAGCATATTGAAAACCCAATAAATAGATTTTTTTTAAAAAAACCCTGAGAGGTAATGGAATCTGAGAACGAAAAACTTTGGGAATGGTCAAGGGAACGTCTCCGTACAATTCCTGAGGAACCTGCAGCTTATTGGTTTCTTAAGCATCTTCCAATTGAGAAAAAAATAAGGATTTTTATAGTTCTAGTATAAAGTACTGGGTTCACCGCATGGAGGACTCGTACTACGACATGCGGATGGACGCGTTTATTAGTACCTTACAACAGAACAAGGAAATTGCCGGCCATATGCCAACTATATACAATCCCGCAGACCTATTGGTGGGTTTAAACTTCCCACCTATGTTACCATTGGTGCCCACGGGAGGATTCAGGATCCTAGTCCCTATTGTCCTTGCTGAGCCAAGCTTAGGTATTTCTTACCGTCACCTACTGGTGGGCAACAGACATAGCATCTAGTATCAATGGCAAGCTGTTTCTTCTACTGAAATATTTATTTACTTACTTCTTTCAACATAGTATTCCACTCTGACTTAGGCTGTATAGACAACTTGGTGATGTTTTCTTATTATTTCTATAATGTTTAAAAAGCTAACTTTGCTTGAGATGCAAGTCGTCAGCATTTTTATTGTTGATATAGACATGCAACATGTTTCAGGGAACATTACTAAAGAGTTAATATTCAGATTGATGTACCTTTCTTCTCTATATTGCTATCTCTTTAGTTAACAGTTAAAAATACATTATGCAATATGTGATGAACCTGACTGAAAGATATGAGAGAAAGTAAGTGGAATGTATGTTATTATGGCTCCTTTTGCAGGCTGAATTGTCTTGTTCTAAGGAACTAGCTGGGGATTCTGGGATTTCCCATCTTCAGGGGGAGAATTAGGTTTAAATCAATGAATCTGTACTTCATGGCATTTACCTGGGGCCATGTACTTTGCATAGTCAGACTGTTAAATCTGGCTTTCAAGTATGCAGCCAGGGCTCAGTATCTATCTATTACTGTGAATAAATGCCACTTCTTACACTGTCATAAGCAGTCAGTACTCCACTTGAATAATAATAATGAGATGCTGTTGGGCCTTGCAGAGGTACATTTTGCCCAACAAATATGGTTCGTTGGTCAGCACTGAGGCTGAGTAATTTGAAGAAACACGTGCTAAGTGCCAATGTTAACACTAGTAAATCGTCCTGTACTCTTGGCAAATTGCATGCTTGATAAGCCTGCCCCCTGCCCACTAAATTTTGGGAGGTTGTGTCACAGCATCAGGCTGTAGAAAGACTATAGAAATGAAAGGGCTGTAAGAAAATAAAGGAGAGATGCAGGAGGTCTTTCTCTTAAGTGTTAAGCTCGCCTTATAATTGGCTTTGCTAAGGTGATGGGGAGAGAAAGCTTTGATTAGTTGTTTCCCTAGAGCTAAGGAAACTTATATGAGGCTAGGCTCGAAACCAATTATTTACATTTCCAAGGAAAATGTCATTATTAGTAAATTTTGCTCTGTAATAGTTATTCTAATGTGCTGTGGGATGGTTTTTTGCATGGCTCAGTAATGATATTGGAGAAATTTTAACTCAAAACATATTTAAAGACGGAAAAAAGAACCTGTACATCTCACATAACTAAGCACACTGTCTCTTTATATCAGATTATGTTCTTCTTCCTCACAAAAGTAATTTACTTATTTCTTTAATTTTTAAACTGAATTATTAGGATCTCACTTTTCCACCCAGTTAGGGCCTTCAAGATAGTGAACAGCTAAAAAGACATTGACAATCAATGTTTAAAATTTAGTGTAATTATTTTGCCATCCACTTTCAGCCAATTTATGGCAGCTCCCATAGGGTTTTCTAGGCAAGAGGCATTCAGAAGTGGTTTGTCCTTGCCTGCCTCTGGTCTTCCTTGAGGGCTTCCCTTCCAAATACTTACCAAAACCAACCCCTGCTTAGCTTCTGAGATCTGATGCAGTATGGCTAGCCTGTGCTATCTAGGTCAGAGCTTGAAAACAATGTGTATACGTAAAATAATCATTAAAACAAATAGGAAGGAAAGTTGAGAAGAAATGCCAAATGCCAACAAACGAAGAACAGTCTTCACCCATATTTGGGGCTCTGGCCAGGAGCTCCAAGGTTCACAGAAATCCCAAGGAAATTATATGCAAGATACAGGTTTGCTTACAAGGAGATTTTAATAAGCAATGATCGAGCTTATGAAAATATCCAGCTAAGCTCCCATCTGCTGGGTCTCAAACACACAGAGTGAACCTTAGCCAGACCTCGAGATGAGATATATAGCTAAAACTAAGCATCTTATACCCTAATTGCTGGCTCCAACTCAATAAATTATTAATCAGGCTACCCCAAACACTCAGAGGAGCCAAGCCATCTTGCACCTGGCATCTAGTGATGAGTGATAGTGATGGACACAAACCAAACCATGAAGCAAAATTTGTGACAAATTTTGCCCTGTTTGTGGTTCAGAACAGAAATCCATGATGGGTCTACCATCATGGACTTCCATGAACTTTTAAGACAGTTTGTGAAGTTCATGCCAGTTCCTGGCCAGAGCAGAAAAAAGAGATCTAAAGGGACTCCAAGCCCCTTTAAACACCTGCTTTATGCTTGGCAATAGCAAGCCACCTCTTTTAAACATCCAAGCCACACTAGGGGTCACCATAAGTCAACCATGACTTCAGACACACTCACACACACACACAAAAACACCCCAAAAACCCTGCATTCTGCTCCAGCAGACAGTTGCAAAAACATATGAGTGGATGGGACTTCCCGCTGCTCAGCTGTTTCAGGCTTTCTTTAAAGATTAAACTGTTCCATGCCTTTCAGCTGTTTAAAGTAGCTTTCATAGGCCGCTAGCCCTTGGGGCTCACAGTCCAAGAAATGTCCTATAAACAGCTTAGAGGCAGCTCAGCTGCTTTATGGGGCTTTCTTTGGCAGCTAGCCCCTGGGGCTTGCTGTCCAAGAAATCTCCTTGAAGTACAGAGCAGGGATGAGCAATTTGTTCTGTGCCTCTCAGCTGTTTAAAGGGGCTTTATTGACAGCCAGACCCCAGGACTCACTTCCCAAGAAAGTCCCTTTAAATATCTGAGCAGCATGGAGCAACTCTGTACTTCTCAGCTGTTTAAAGGGGCTTGCTTTGACAGCTAGATCCTGAGGCTTGCTGCCCAGGAAAGCCCCTTTAAATAGCTGAGCTTAGCTGTTGAAAGGGGTTTTCTTGGGTTCCGCTCTGGGTTCTTTTGCCCCCCAGCAGAAGCATTTGGGAGGAATTTTTAGCTAAAGTAGGTAGGGATGTCTGTGCTCTAATAGGGTTGCCAGGTCCCCCCTGACCACCGGTGGAGGATGGGGGGTGGGTAGGATTGCCAAAATCAGGTTGGGAACCTCCTGGAGACTTGGGGATGAAGCCTGGGGAAGACATCAATGGGGTATAATGCCACAAAGTCCACCCTCAAAAGCATCCCTTTTTCCAGGGGAACTGATCTCTGCAGTCCAGAGATGAGGTGTAATTCTGGGGGATCCCCAGGTCCCATCTGGAGGCTGGCATCCGTACTTGATATAAATCCTTTCCATCAGCAGATATTACCACTGGAAGTCTGTAGTGTAAGGATCTCCAACAAGGAGCCCGTGGGCGCCGTGGTGCATGCCAACATGTTTCCTGATGTCTGCCACATGTTGGGCAGGAACAAGATGGGGCTTTTGCCCAGCAGGGCTTCTGCTTGGCCCTTGAAGATCTGACTGGCTGTGCAGATTTTTTAAAATTGCTTTGGCTGCAGCTGCCAGCACAAGTAAAAAGGAATTAACAATCTGTTCATTTTAAAAGGCATTCCATTAAGCAGAGTTTGTGCCTGGAATATTTAAGATTTACTATCAGAATTATATATAACCTCACTTCCTGACATTGTGTTGTTAAGCTCTGCCTCCTGCGGCAGCTGTTTTGTATTTGTACTGACCACCCTGTGTTGGGATTCCAAAAGTGCCTTCAGGTTCATAAAGGCTGGAGGTGCCTGTATTTGTATGGAGAGCCAGTGGTCATTAGCATACTTAATACTGATCTTTCATTTGATCATCAATCAATGAACCTCCTTGAATTCCTTCCTCACTTTCTGGCTGTTAAGATAAGAGTTAATATGCCACCATCTTATATTTCCATTTGGGACTGGACACTACAGGAAAATGTTTTTCAGTGTGGTTAATGGCCATTGCATGGTTACTGATAGTCTTCATGCTTCGGATAGCTATTTTAATTTGTGTGACTCTCCCAGATGCAGAGGTGGCTCCAGGATGACATAATACCATACAACTCTCCTGGTCCCAGCAGCAGCTCGCACACAACTTTCACAGCTAGGCTGGCCTCAGCAGCGGCCACACACAACTCACCTGAGCAACCTCCTGCCATTCTACTTCTTCCCCTTGACCAGACTTTTCCCGGGAAGAAGGGAAGGAGGTAAAGCTGAGAGGCAGTGTGGTGATGTGGTTAGACTAAGATCTGGGAGACTGAGGTTGAAAGTCCTACACTGCCATGGAAACTTACTAGGTGACCCTGGGCTAGTTGCTCTCTCAGCATAATCTGTTTCACAGGATAACATAGAAGAGAATGAAATAAGATGCTTTCAGTCCCAATTGGGAAGAAAGTTGGAGTATAAATTAAACAAAACTGAAAACTGGGAGAGGCAGGTTAAAAATGGTTGGTGAGTGGTAAGGAAAGACAGAAGCAGGGAAATGGCAGAGGACAGGGGGTTACCCAGAGGAGAGACAGAGGAAATAGTGGGGCCTACATGAACCCCAACCATGCTTAGAGAACAGCTTCCCCCTGCTAGTTGTCAGGTAATGCTCATGTTTACCCTTACGATCTGAGTTAAAACCATCAGCCTCTAGGAAGAGGACCTTTATTACCATTGGTCTTAGGCTCTGGTTTAATATGGAGGTCAGGATTAGCACAGGACCTTCTGAAGGGACCAGGAGATACATCGATTTGGGGTGAACTTTTCCCCCCCAAACACATTTTTTTATTTTCAAGATGTAACATCTCCCTTATAAATAAAAGCCGAATGGTGGTGGCACTTCTCTAGAACATTCCACACGCTCCAAAATCAGTTCGCTCTCTGATCTGTCATTCAGAGGATCTCCCTATCCACTGGCTGCTTTGCCTGAGTCTCGCCTCCAACCTTCTAAACATTTTGCTAATCCTCTCCCTCCCGTAGCCAGTCAGAACAGCCTCATTGGCCTCTGCCTCGGAACACAGAGGTCGTTTGCATATGCGACTTGATTGGCTTTTGCCTCTAACATTCAAAACAGTTTTGCTGTTCTGAGGTAAGGGCTGGAGGTCCAGGTGAGGGCTGGAGATCACTCAGAATTACAACTGCTTTCCAGATGGCAGAGATCAGTTCCCCTGGAGAAAATGGTGGGCTCTGTATCCTTATATGCTGCTGAGGTGGCCCCCATATGACAGCCAATGTGACGTAGCAGTCAGGGCTTCAGAGCACGGGAGAGGCTGCAGGTGTGTGGGGGGTAGAAAGCTGAATAGTGAGGGGGAAATAAAGGTAGGCTGATGATTGACTGGGAAGAAGATACGGTTGCCAACTCCAGGTGGGAAATTCCTGGTGAGGGATGGAGCCTGGAGAGGGTGAGGTTTCAGGAGGCGTGGGACCTCAGACAGGTACAAAGCCATAGACTCCACCCTCCAAACCAACTATTCCTTTCTGGGGAACCATTGTTGCCAATCTCCAGGTGAGGGCTGGAGATCACTCAAAATTACAACTGTTCTTTAGGTAGCAGAGATTATATCCAACACAGAGCAAAAAAGGTCCAAGAAAAATTTTGGGAGGCTAAGGCAAACTCAAACAGTAAAAACAGTAAATAAAAACACGGAGCTCAGCGTCTTGCGTCTTGCCTCGGCCGCCGACCGGAAGCCTACCAGAGATCAGTTCCTCTGGAGAAAATGGTGAACTCAGTGTCATTATACCCTGCTGAGGTCGCCACAGCAAATTGACACTGAGTCTGGGCACCCGCCCAGAGCCTCTTTCTAGAGTTGAGTTTGCCTTAGCCTCCCAAGCATTCATTTCTACAATGGGTCTTTTTCCTAGTAGAACATGTAACAGAGAGAAAAAATCACATCCTTAAACATATTTGCAATTTAGTCTGGCAATATTCTATGCGGCGCCAAAATGAGTTGGTTGTCATTATACCCTGCTGAGGTCGCCACAGCAAATTGACACTGAGTGTCCAAGGCCGGGGCACCCGCCCAGAGCCTCTTTCTAGAGGCCATTGTATTTATTTCTACAATGGGCCTTTTCCCTAGTAGAACATATAACAGAGAAAAAAATTCACATCCTTAAACATATTTGCAATTTAGTCTGGCAGTATTCTATGCGGCGCCAAAATGAGTTGGTTGAATGATCTGTCACTCAGAATGTGTCCCTAGCCACTGGCTGTGTTGCCTGAGTCCCGCTCAGCCGCCACTCAAGAGTACTTATGTGCCATTGGCTGGGGGCTGGGTTAGCTCCTTTTCCCCACCCACTCCTTCAGCCTCTGGGCCCTCTCAGAATTTCTTGGCAGACAGCTTTCTTGCTTGACAAAGACAGTTGCCTCCTGTGTGAGACTACCTTTTTCCCTCAGTAGCTGTTGGTAGGTATAACGAAATGGCAGTTATCTGTATCTGTGAGATGGCTGCCATCTCTGTGTTTAAAATGTTCCCCCAGAAGGCTTAATTGAGCTTTGGTTCCAGAGAGGGGCCTTCCTCATCTGCTGGCCTACACTTCCGAACTGCACCAAAAAATGTGGGAAAAGAGGGACCTTGGGGCGGGGCAGCATCAATATAGACTCCAGCTAGGCCACAAGCCAAAGACGTGCGGGAACCCTGGGAGGCAGCAGAAATTCAGCCACTCCACAGTCAGCTGGACTGGGGAATGAATGGAAGTTTCCCTGCTCTCTTGGGCAAGAGAGAGAGAGGCTGAAGCAGAGCCAGTCCAAGGAGAGATCCTGTCCTGAGCCCACAAACTCCAGAGCTAGAGTGTTGTGT
>NW_015163608.1:212148-212296 GCF_001447785.1 Gekko japonicus
TCCCTCTAAAAAGGCAGTGACAATTCAGTGAGTTGTGGCAGCAAATTTCAGGAGTGACATACGTGCACGGGATGAGGGTGGGAGGCAAACAGTTGAGTGGTAAACTGGAGCCCGTTTCACCACAGTAGGCAACCAAGCTTGGCTCAGA
>NW_015163608.1:212443-212605 GCF_001447785.1 Gekko japonicus
ATTTTCTCCAGGGGGGGATCAGTTGTCTGGAGTTCAGTTGTAATACCTGGTGAGCTTCAGGCTCCACCTGGAGGTTGGTTGGCCTAGGCGTAACAGTCAGTGCTTTAGAGCAGTCTGATAGATCCAGGTTCTTGCTGTAGAAGCTGAGTGGGTGATTTTGGA
>NW_015163608.1:212758-213155 GCF_001447785.1 Gekko japonicus
ACCATTGTTGCCAATCTCCAGGTGAGGGCTGGAGATCACTCAGAATTACAACTGCTCTCCAGATGGCAGAGATCAGTTCCCCTGGATAAAATGGTGGACTCTGTGGCAGTCAGGCCTTCAGAGCGCAGAAAATGGTGGACTCTGGCAGTCAGGGCTTCAGAGCACGGGAGAGGCTGCAGGTATGTATGTGGGGGGAATGGAAATTTGAAGAGAGAGGGGGAAGTAAAGGCCAGTTGATGATTGGCTGGGAAGGAAATAGGATTGCCAACTCCAGGTGGGAAATTCCTGGAGATTTGAGGGATGGTTTGAGGAGGCGTGGGACCTCAGACAGGTACAATGTCATAGATTCCACCCTCCCAACCAGCCAATCTCAGGAGCGGGGTGGAAATACACAAGA
>NW_015163608.1:213200-227475 GCF_001447785.1 Gekko japonicus
GGTCCTGTCACCTACTTTGGCCTTTGGGAGAAAACACATTGGGGCCAGTCCTGATAGGGTTGCCAACTCCAGATGGGAAATTCCTGGAGATTTGAGGGATGGAGCCTGAAGAGGGTGAGGTTTGAGGAGGGGTGGGCCCCCAGACAGGTACAATGCCATAGACTCCATCCACCAGACCATTCATTTCCTCTTGGGTAACAATTGTTGCCAATCTTTAGGTGAGGGCTGGAGATCACTCAAAAATTACAACTGCTCTTCAGGTACAGAGATCAGTTCCTCTGGAGAAAATGGTGGACTCTGTGTTATTATACCCTGCTGAGGTTGCCACAGCACACCTCTCAGAGTCACTTTCTAGAGTTCGTTGTATTTATTTCCACAACAGGCCTTATTCCTAGTTAATACAATAAACAGAGAGAAGATAGAATTGCTGCTAATATTAACCCAAAAATACTTGCATATCATATAACTTTTTCACATACATCAGCCAATGTATTTGTCTGTATTCTTAGTAGAATAGGAATTAGCGAAGAAATATATTCAGAAATATAACCAGTGTTTGTCTTTAGTAAATGAAGGGACCACCTCCCTGTCTGAAAGAAACTGAATAATTGGGAACCATTTACACACAAAGGGTGTCTGATAATCCTCGCTTGAAGTATTAGTTATTCTGTTTGCTATTTTCCCCATGATGAACTGCATCCATATTTTATCATGCCACAGATCTAGAGGGGGGCCTGTGTTTGATTTCTACCTGGCAGGAATGGTGAGTCTGGCTGCAGCAATTAGAATGGAGATTGTTTCCTTCGTTTCTTTTGGAGGGGACGGTTCTGGCCATTGTTCCAGCAAAATCAATTCAGGGTCAAGAGAGATCGATAGATTGGTTATCTGGCTTATTGTCTTGGTTATATCCTTCCAGAAATTCTGAATAACAGGGCATTCCCACCAACAATGCCAGAATGTCGTAGAAAGGCCACAGCCCTTCCAGCATAGTGGGCTGATTGCTTTCTTTATGTTATGCAGCCTTTGAGGAGTGTAGTACCAATGAGATATCATTTTTAAAAATTGAAAGTTTATATTAAAGACCTTTGATTTATTTGAAGGAGCTCGCCATACCCACTGCCAGAATAATTCTGGGAGTTCTCTACTTAGATTTTGTTATGTATTAAGTTCTGCATTAGCTTGAGTTCTGAAACAGGATTGTAAATACACCAATCAGAGCTGTGCAATGTTCTGGAGGGAAGCACTCTGATTGGACCTTATATGTAAATAGTGATTGGTTATTAACTGAATTGTGGGCGTGGCTACCTAAGCCCAGACTGTTTAAAAGAGAGCCTGTTGCTCTGTATGTTTGTCTCATTCTTTCTTCTGACTTCGTTAATAAAGCTGATTCACTGTTCACAAGTTGTGTTGACAGATTTCTTTGCCATTTTTTTTTAAGTTAAATTGGGGTGAATTTAACGGCAGATGGCACCAAATCCCGCTGCCGAATTAGTTGTTTTGTTGTAAAGCTTTTCTTACTTATGGTTTTAAGTATAGTTTTGAAAAGTCTTACTGAATTTTATATCAACTGCCTTGAGTTTGGGAAAGGTGATATATAAACATTTAAAATAAATCAATATTAATATGTGATACATCCTATAATGTTTTTACTTTGTGCAATAGCAACACAGCCTGTGATTGTCATTGGCTTTAATTCCACCTAAAATTTGCACGGGCAGAAGAACTGCCACCAATGGAAGTGTAACTTCCCTGCATCTTCTTCCCACTGTACCAAAAAATGCCCCCCATTATGGTCCTGAGGGACCCTGAGAAAGAGCTTGGGGGAGGAGGAAATTGCTGGAAATCATCCTAGGCCTTGGGAGGATAAAACTGGTGTCCCCCCCCCCCCCAATTTCACTTGTGGAAATTTTAGGTGGGATCCAACAGATTTGTAGCACCTGTTTGACTGCAGGGAGATAGTTGGCGCTTCTACTGGACCAAGTCATGCATCCGTAAATGCCTTTGCTCTTAAGTTCAGTAATTAATGGGAAACTCAACAGATGGAGGAATCTGCTGACTAAATATAGATCTTATTTGTTTGGGAGCAAAGTTTACGGTACAAATACTGAAATTCCATTTCTAGTTTTGAAATTGCCATTTAGATATCTCAGTTCTAAATCTGATGTTAATGGCTGATTGAGATGGCATATTGTTAGACCTTGCTCACCCCCCCTTCATTTATCCCAGTGTAAAAATAACAGTGTGAACAGAGGGGAATGTCTATCATACCTTTCTTCTGAAGCACAGATTCAGCACTGCTAATGTGTTTTGTTACAGTGCAAATTCAATTAGCAGCATTAAGCATTTGTTCAGGCTTTTGTTTATCAGTGGCAGTTTGTCAGTAGTTATAAGTAGAGTTCCATCTGCCAGTTAAAACCGCACTGTAAATCGCGGTGGAAATTAGCAGCTCACTTTGAGAGAGAGATGGGGAGGCAATCCGCAGAAACAGGTGAAATAAATGGCTGATAAATGCATTCGAGGAAGGGATTTTTTTTCCCTCCTCCCCCCCCTTCCCCCCCAAAGGCACGTATCTCCCTGCCCAGGAAAATGCCAATGAGGTGAAAGCGGCACACATGGTAACTGACTCCGTTTTCAAACCTGGGAGCCCTAACAATGTGCTGCCACATGTGAGTGAGGCAGGATGTCATGCCCAACGAGAGGTAAACAGAAGATGCTGGCTGCCTTCGCCTTAGTCCGCTAACCCCCCCCCCCCCCCGAAAGTCCTGGGTGTTGCTTGGCGGCTGCTTCGCGTTGGCTCTGCCTCTCGCCCATTGTTCTCTCCCTCTTTTCCTTGCCTTTGATGCAGATACGTTGTCACATTCCATTGACTCTCCCCTCTTCTTCTGTTCTTACGCTCACGCCTAGTGGTGCTTTAAGCCAGAGCTACCGCCTGCCTCTCCGGCGAGGGTGTTTTTCGGTTTTTTTTTTTAGTCATGTGTGAAGCTCAGTTTGATCGAGCGCTCCTTTCCTGCTTTTTCACTCTCGCCAAAGATTAATAGGCGGCGTCACATCGCTCCCCTGCTCCTTTCCCGCAGGAGGGACTTTAAAAAGGGACAACAGGAGCAACAAAAAAACTAATCACTTTCCAGAAGAATTTTCTTGCGGGGGGGGGAAGGGGGGGACTTAAAGCCGTGAAAAATCCGCGAGCGGTAGGCGAGGATCCGGAAGGCTAGAGATGCTTCATACTGCTAACAAGGGAAGGAAGGCTTCCACCGAGGCAGGTAAGAAGAAGTGGTTGGGTCGGAGGGGATTCGGTGGCGTCGCTTGGTCGGAAAGGCAGATTTTAATCGTCTGCTCGCTCGCTCTTCCCCACCCCAGGAGACCATCATCAGTGGTGGTCAGCGGGGCTTGTGGTGCCAGCTTCCTTTTGTTTGCCATCTAAAGTACCTGTAATCATGTTGATGAATTGGGAGCGTGCGACAGACTCCGTCGCAAATGGGCTGGTGGGGAAGACGCGGGCACTGGCAAGCGATGGGTTGGTCCCCCCCTCCCCCCGTTTTGCCGTGTGGGCTGAATCGGAATGCTGCTGTAAAAAAAAGCAGGATTTGGACAGAAGGTTACATCCAGCGCTTTAAGGAAAGCTGGAGGTAGAATTCCAGCTCCGGGGCTTGCAACCTTGCAGGTAGCGAGCATGCTGCAGTTTGTTGCCCAATTCATCTGAAGTGCTTTCCATTAGGGATTTGGGCTCTAGCAGCTGCATGACCGGTTCGGGCAATGCCGGCGTCCCTGGGAAAGGGCAAAAGCTCTTCAGAAGTTCTGGGCAGCCCAACATCTGTCCTGCTTGGGAACAAATAGGTACTAAATTCCATCCTCGTGAAATGTGGGCTCGGGCCACACGAACAGCGCCCAGGCTCCGAAAAGCAATCAGCATATTAGAATAGTGGATTAATGTCAGCTGTCAAATGGAGTTAACTCTGGAAGTGCTGTCGACCCGCGCACCTGGGTTATAAGGAAGGGCTTCCTGTGGAACAGTTAAACACAGAGAGGCTAATTATCACTCGGAAAGGCTGAACTTTGGATTGGTGAAGGCAGAATACAATTATGTAGCTTAGGGTGGCCCTGGCTTTTGCAGGGAGGGAGGAAGTATGCCATATAGAAAAGCTAAAAGTAATTTCACAATTAAATTTAAGTGGCCACATGCTGCTTAATTGCTTTTTTGAGTTCACAGCTACCAAGATGTTTAGCAGTTTGGGAGTCCTTGTTTAAAGGTCTCATCTGTATTTTGTGTGTACACACACATGTATATACACATACCCCCCCACATATATATATTAAGTGCAAGGATGCTTCAACTTGATAGAGATCAGTGGCATCCTGTATGCAACTGATGCATTCTTTCCCCCCATCCTTCTCTCCACCCTATAAAATTTGCATATTCTTTACAATGAAAAACTAAAGAAAATGAGGATGAAAAATCAAATTGGGTTGGACTCACTGCTAAGGTAGTAAATTAAACTATTCCTGAAAAGGAAGATCTTAAAAAGTTATGTATGATAGTGCATCCCTGTCAAAAGAAACCTTATTGGAAGGTATATAATAACATTACATGACTTACAGACATGCTACAAACAAAAATTAATATTTTAACAAATTCTGTATCATTATGTGTACATGTGCAATGACACTATTCTGCTGATAAATAACCACACATAACCATAAACTGTGTTATCAGAACAATATGAACCACAATGATTTGGCAAATAGAATTGCTCTCAAGGTATATGATCAATGTACAGAAATGCAACTGGATGCGTCCCTAATATGGCAGTCTCTTGTACGAAGCCTGGTGTTGAAAATGAATGTGAAGAAAAAAATTGATTCACAGAATTGGTAAAAATCTCAATATGTCTAGGATATATCGCTTTGCCAAATATTAAAAGTTTTATGTAGTTTACTGCAGTTTAAAATGGAGAGCTATGCAATAAAGCAGGGGTAACTTTGCTTTTTTATGTATATCATTTTGACAGATGCCACTTTTATTTTAGATCTGCATAACCTTGTGTCAAATCAACCACACCTGATTAACAAGAAAAGTGATTGAACAAGAAACTTTACAGAATTGGTGTTTCTTTGTCTTGTGGAACCCAATCTTTTAAATTATTGCTTTTTACAATGTCATTGTAGTGCTGATGGGGTTTTTTTTGTTTTTTTTAAATCAAAGTAGTGCACATTCAGTATCACTTAAAAAGATCTAGGAGGTCAAATGATTGCAAGAGTGCTAGTTTCAAGCCTATGGCAATAGTAAAGGCTCTATTTCCTGACCAAATCTTAGTTCATTCATAGCTCTCCTTCTTCTGCTCTCTCCTCCCCCATCCTTTTTTGGCAGATGCTAACTTCCTTCTTCTCAACATTAACAGTGTGATTAATATGAATTGAAGCATTTTACAGATAATCCAGTAGATGCTGCTGTAGAGCAAAGGAAACATCATTTTATTTGTTGGGGGAGGGAGGAGGAGAGAGCAGTGCAATGGGAATATAAAAGCTCCAGGGGGGGGGGGAATTAAACATTGCTGATCCTGCGTATGTAGGCTGCTGATTGAAGAGTAATGTGAAATCATTACATTTTCGTACCATTCTATAGGGTGTTATTAAAGCTGAAGCCACACTTACTGGAATTATCACAGTTCTGCTAGGCACATAGCACGTCTGCTATTTTAAATTGTAAAATCAGTTTACTGTACATTACTATGCAGAACATTTCATCACTGAATACTAAAGCCCTTTAACATGCAAATTTTCTAAGAGGAAGAGCTGAAATGGCACACTCTTAAAAGAATAATTCCCAGATTCATTATAAAAATGTGCACCGATTGCCAATGCACAGTAAATTATTAAGAAATTAAAGAAAACTGCAGCCCCTAAATTAATAGGATGGAAATTCACAAATGGTAGTCTTCTGGTGAATATTAAATGCTTAATGTAGTAGTCTGTAAAACAAAAGAAATTGCAGGTTTGTAAGGATCAATTTCTAGGATATTTAAAAATCATATTGTAGACTGACAGTGGAATAGATATAAGAAAGAAGGCTGCATGTTTTCCTGCTGGCAAAAAGGTAATCTAAGTAGGGTAGAGAGCAAATTGTGTTCTGCATACTGTAGTATTCTAAGCTGTAACTCCTGTGCTTGTAATCAGTGAAAACATGACAAAGCAGACCCAAAGGAGCAGAGAGTTTTAGAATACAGTCACTTACTGATGCAATTTCAGGCAACCACTGACCTCTATCTGTGGGAATATTTATTTTTGGCAGTGATCACCTAACTGTCAGATTTCACATTCAAAATAGTATTAAATTGTTTTAAATATAGAACAGGTATTGGATATTATAATCCAATAATTGCTTACTTTTCTAACCTATGTCTTGTGATTCTCATCTCTGAGTAATTAAAGGCTTTCTGGAACTTATTAGTTTCAAAATCCTTGGGTGAATAAGTTGATCATAGATATCTTTGATGTCATCTTCTTAGCAGTGTACATGTACAAAACACTTTGTTTTCTGCTGTTAACACTGAACTTGAAGAAATTTATCCCTCCTTTTCCCCTCCCAAGCTTTGGTTAAAAGTTATGCAAATTGGTAGGACTACTGACTGTAAAATCAGAGATGTTTGACTTACAGTTTGCAGTTTTAGCTTTATGATTTTTTTAAACTTTAGTGTACTTTTCTGGTGCATAGTTGCTGGAAACAAGTTTTAATCTGACAAGCTCCTATACAAGCTGACAGAAGGGGACATTTGATAATAAATTGGGCTTGCACTTTAATAAAATTTTACTCAGGTGTTGTTCCACGCAAGTGGAACAAGTAGAGATATGTTAAATATGTTAAAGTACATGACAGATGTGTTTTTAAGTATTAGAAAATGTTTTATGTATTTCAGTTTCAGATGTTGTAGTTCCAAAACTGTACATCATTCATTTCTTGACATACCGGTTTATGGGTAAGTGTCAGGGGAAGAGGAACGGTTTAAAATTTTGGCATGATAAAATGCCAAATGTTTGCTATATTTGCATAGGTTTTTTTCTTAAATGCACAAAATATAGCCTAGCATTGGATAGGTTATACTTCATATAACAGACAGGTACAACTAGTTTAAAATACTTTAGTTGTTATAGTTTATAATTTAAATAGACAACAATTTCTTAGTGAAATAGTTTCAGAAAGAAAATGGTCTAGCTCTCATGTAGAAGAGGTATAGCTGTTGAGAATTCATATTTATGTTCAAATATCTTGTATTATGTGTAATAATTACTGTTTAGAAGACATTGATTTTATGTGATTAGAATGAATTTATTTTCACAATTCCCCTGAATCTTGCACTGAACCCATTCATTTTTATGAGACTTGTGCAGGAGAACTTTGCATAGTTTGCCTATATTTATATAGGATATTTTAAGATGCATTTGTGTTTAACACATGCATTACAGTTTGAATTTTCACATTTTCATTTTAAAAGGAATGACAGAACTCATAGCACAAATTCTTAACTCCATGGGTTATAAAGCAGATATTTAAAAAGCAACTTTTCAAGGGTTTTGTGTTCAGAAAGTTAATACATTTTAGGCACTCCATCATTTGGAAGTTTGTATTTCTCTGTAAACAGTTTTGGATATCCAAATGTCTCTGAAATAATCAAGATCTAAAGTTAAATTTCTTAAAGTTCAGTTAATATTCCAGGCTGTACTGTAGCCAATAAACGTGTATTCTTCATGCATTTCATAGCTGTTCACAAGTTATGTAAAATTTACATCATGCACTACATTGATTAACATGATGTAAAATTATAAAATAACCTGATGCAAAGGAAAGAATTATGAAATCCAGGGGCAAGCCTTTCAGAGTACTCACATCTGTCTCAAACTGTTGCTAGAAAAATCGTAAAAATAGCTTTTGTTTTCTTTTGTAGCTCTAATGTTTTTATCAGTGTTAGGCACTGCTTATGTAACATATCAAAGTATTGCAGTGGAAATTTATTAATTAGAATACTGGCTTTTAGAATTTGTGTTGAGCTGAAAATGTACATCAACAGAATTTATGTTATAATCATTCTAATGTTAACTCATCTGAGCTGTCTTTTAATTGAACATTTTTATTTAAGTAATTGTGGCATACACATTTTATATTGTTGATGATGTTGTTGTTTAGTACAAGTGCAGTGATTTCATCTAATTTCCACATTACCCAGATTTTTACTTTGGAAAGGCTTTATTATGGAGATGCAGTAGACTCTCTTACTGATGTTGCTCACTGTTTCTCTGTGGTCTAAAACTGATGTCCCAGTGTAAGGCCTTTCCCCAGATGACATCAAGGCATCACTGCAGAAACTGACGTGAGATGTTACCTTATTTAATAAGCCTTGATATCCAGCTTTTACATATATATTCCCCATTCTTTTTTTATACCTTGATGAAAGCTTCAGTATGTAGTGAGATTCTTAAAGAGATGAAATGTCAAGTAAGCAGTGATAAAAGTTAAAGAAACAGCTGTATTCCTATTAATTAGTAAAACAGTTAGCTTACCTTTGGTGAAATATAGACATTCATGGTCTATATTTTACCCATAAGAAATGTGTTCCATTGTTTTCAATATAGAAAGGAAATCTTTTAAACTTTACATTGACCTTATGTTTTTTAGAAGCCTTTTGTTGAGTGTGCGCGTGCTACATCAAATCTGCAGTGTCCGAGTGATCCTAATAGTCATGCTTATACAGAGATGTATGCATATCTATATACAATCATACATGTCTCTAGAGGTCAGTAGAATGTAAGGAATGGACAGTCATTCCATTCTCTTCTATGGGGCTTAGAAAGTCCATATACCAGTTATCCTTACTTTTGAAAAGATAAATATGCTGCAAATGAAACTGAAGTGAAATAATTAATCAGAGTTAACAAAGAGCCAAATGAAAAAGAATCACGTCTATCTTGTTGCAGATATGAATTTAATCTATTTGTTTTAGTCAACTGCTTGATAAATGTTCATTTATGTAGACAGAACTTTGTAGAAACATAAGCTGTAATTATATTATAGTTCATTATCCTTGACACCTTTCTTCTGAAAAGGCTTCTAGAAAGAATGGAATACCAATTTAGGATTAGACTATTTTTGTTACTAAGAATATTGAGGAATAATACCCAAAAATATTGCTGTATTGATTTCTTGCTTCCTCTAAAGGGCTAAGGATAGTATATAGTTGTATTCTTATCTCATTTTATGCACACAACAGTCCTTTGAGGTAAATTGAGCTGGCTGTGACATACCACAAAGCCGGTTTAGGGATTTGAACTGGAGTTGGCTGCCTGTATTGGTAATAAGGCATGGGATCTACAGTCTTCTGATAAGTTTATGACTATAATGTAGTGAAATCTCATTGACGGGCATGTTTGTAATCCAAAGGCAAGGGAGGCATCATTAGTTTCAGAGAAATTCACTTAATCAAAATTACTATAGTGGCACACTCTACAGTGTGATAAGAGTGGCAGAATGCTTTCCCATGTTCCGGATCCTTGTATTAGTGGGCGTTATGACATGACTGAATCACCATCAGAACCAGGCCATTGAGATATTGTTTGAAAACTATTTATCTACCAAACAGACAAACCTAGATTATGTTGATGTAATTTCAAGGAAGTATTAAGAATTAATTAAGGATTTTTCTTAATTTAATAGTGTTTAATACTGGCTGTTGTTCTAACATTCTCTTCCCAAAATAAAAAGGGCTAAGGAAGTACCTTGGGTATATCTCACAGTCCCACAGTGGGTAAATCTGTGGATAAATCTCCCAGTCATTACCAGTAACGGTATCTCTGAAGCCAACTATTACAGAATGAGAGCTCTGCATTGACTGTTTAGTGGCGTAAGCACCTTCAGCCTCCACTAGTTTCAAGAAGAGTTGGGTTTGATGAGTACTTCACAGAATATGATCCTTATTGTCCTGTAGCAGTTAATCAATAACAGAATGTACTAGTACCAAGACCCACAGCAATGACACAGGCCATCTTTGGCTGCCACCCCCATATCATTTAATCTGCAACAATGCTATTCATTGCAATTTGCCTCATCTAGAGCTGATAATGAGAGTCCTCATTTCTTTTTCCAAATGCAGCCCATGGCAGCATACACACACATAGTACACACAGGCATAAGGCAGTGATTATCTATCACCTTTGTAAAGAAGATTTAGAGGTACAGTTTTCATTCTCAGTTTTCCTAGTGGTCTATCTGATGCTTTCAAGCTGTAGCAACTGTTGTAATTTTGGAAGGATGAAATTAGATTTTAGTACATTATTTTTTTCCCCTTGTCTATTTCTGTTTAACTTAAAATGCATAAGAGCACATAAGACTATATGTATGTAAACAATAACTCAATAATGATCATTTAGGCAAAGTCTGGCAAAATGTACCTGATACGCTTGCTGAAAAAGTGTTCATCGTTTGCATGTGAAATGTTGTAGTTTTCTGCTTTGTGTTAAAATGTGTGTTCAAAATATGTGCAAGTAAATCTAACTCATGCATTCAACATAAGCATTAAAAGACAAATGTTCTCTTTAACAATAATTGTTATTTTGGAAAATAAGTTAAAGACAGTGATGACATTAGCTATCCCGATGGATACCTAAGGAACTTTCCCCACAAATTAACTTGCTGACAGTACTAGCAAATGTTTTATTTGTTTTTGTTTTTGAGGCTTTATACAATGAGTCAAAGAGCAAGTTAAGAGATTTATGAGAGAAATGAGAAGTGGCATCAGATAACACAGGATTGCCAACCTCCAGGTGGAGCCTGGAGTTTCCTGGAATTACAAGTGATCTCCAGACTACAGAGATTAGTTCTCCTGGAGAAAATGACTGCTTCGGAGGGTAGAATCAATAGCACTATACCTCAAATAGGTCCATCCCCTCCCCAAAACCCGTGTCCCTCAGTCTCCATCCCCAAATCTCCAGGAATGTCCCATCCTAGAGTTGGCAACCCTGTGTCAAACCAAAGTATCCAAAAGGGCTACAGAGCCAGTAAAACTGTGCATGAGGATTCTAGCCCTACCCCCTACAAGGTGAATTCCAATGGGTAATGTCTGAAATATTGGGCATGGGCTGAATTTCAGACCATAAATATCTGACTCATTCTTAGCTGAAGACTTTTTGTGCTCAGGAGCTGCTGACATTGAAACTGCAGTTCACAACATGTATGCCTCTTTCAACAGCAGCAATTAATCTTGAAAAAGTGAAAAAGTTTATTGAACCTGGAAGATCTGAAAAATCACTCCAAAATATAATTTTAAATATACAGGCTTTCCACAGGGTTGTAAATCTAGGAATAAGGCAGAATCTCTATCTGTCTGATTCTGTCAAACTCTGGATTTTATAGTCTCTGAGAATCTGTTTATAGAAAGTATAGATATAGAAAGTTATAGATAGTAACAATTAAACCATTAGCTACAGATATTTATTTATTTGATTTGATTTTTACCCTGCCCTCCCCACGGAAGCAGGCTCAGGGAGGCTTACATAAAAGGTTAAGAACAATTTTTTAAAAAAACATAGAACAGTTCTAAAACAATTATAAAAGGAAACACTGCTTGTTTTTGTTAATGTAACTATGAAAGAGCAGATCCTTCAGAATGTTCTAAAGGTGTCTGTATTTGTTAAAACAATAACAGGAATGCAACTTTCATGATTCCATGCCTGACACATTAAGGAAACATCTGAGTTTTCAACCTGACATGAAGACCGCATGGAACACTAGTGGCTCTTATCCATTAACAATAGAGGTCAAGAATATTCTTCAAGCTAGAATCTCAGGATGTGGAACTGAATATGTAACTAAAACCTTAATATACAAACAACCCAAAGTAAATCATTACTATTCTGAAGCTTAATAAGAGTCTAACAAGAAGAGGGTCCTACTAACATTTACCTTTCCTGAATCAGAATGCCCAGGTTTGGGGGCCTCTCCCTTGGTCAAATTCCTTAACATGTTTATTGGGTACATAATATGGGCCAATTTGATTTCATGCCTAAAAGGCAAGTTTCTGTTTGTGTCAGATTAACTCTGAACATTATACAGCATCTTACCCTATATGCTATAAGATCCACAGCTCTCATTACATTGGATGTAGGGTTGCCAGCCTCCAGGTGGTGGCTGGGGATCTCCTGGGATTAAAACCGATCACCAGGCGACAGAGATCAGTTCCCCTGGAGAAAATGACCACTTTGGAAGGTAAACTCTATGACATTATACCCCATTGAATTCCCTCTCCTCCCCAGAACCCCACCCTCCTCCACCCCTCAAATCTCCAGATATTTCCTAACCCAGAGCTGGCAACCCTAATTGGATGAGGGAAAACTGTTGGGTTACTTTTACATTGAGTTTCTTGCATTTAAGAGTGTGGCCTTTGGTGAACAGTTTTGTAATATTTTGAAGAAATTTTATTCTTGACCTAAAGCATTCTTCAGTTCACAATTGTGTTTCTGAACATTTCTTTAAGGAAAATGACATATCAGGGTTGCCCACTCTTCTGCCTATAACTTAGGTGAAAATGTTCACACAGACTTTTAGTTTGTGGGTGGCAACTTCCAATTTCCAGATGTTCACAATTTATGAGATTAATTGGGAACTCCTCTTTTAAATAGCTACACCTGCTGTCAAAATTGATTTTTATACATTTGAAACTATAAGTGTTTATGTTCCTTCAAATAGTCATAAAATTCTGAGTTGTTTTCTTAAAGGCAGTCAAGTGCTCTGAACTATGTAGGCTTTCTTTCTTTCTTTCTTTCTTTCTTTCTTTCTTTCTTTCTTTCTTTCTTTCTTCTACCTGAAATGTCATAAATAGGGATACCAACTCTGGGTTGGGAAATTCCTGGATATTTTGAGAGTGGGGCCTGGGGACAGTGGGGTTTGTGGAGGAGAGGGACCTAAGTAGGATATGATGCAACACAGTCCACCACCCCAAACAGTCATTTTCTTCAGGGGAATTTCTGGAGATCTGCAGGCCCCACCTGGAGTCTGGCAACCTCTAATCATATTTTTTTTATTCTCTAGAAGCAAAGCAGATACTAACATTTGGGGGGGAGAACCTTTTGTTTCAGACAAAGTTACTGGCTTCTGGGGAAAATGAGTGGTCTGTATCCTACGATTCTACTGAGCAGAGTATGAAGCCATTCTCCAACCTAAAAAACTTTCTGCCCATTTAAGGGGGCTCTTTCACCAAAAGGAGAGGAAGTCGTCAAACTTTGCTGAGTGGAGTGGTAGTATACAAGCCAGCAAGTTCCTTTGTTAGTAAACACACAGGTTTTAAAATTCTGCTTTGTTCAAAGTTCTTAAAAGATGGAAGTCTGATAGTTCCTAACACGCTAAACATTGTAGCTCCAAAGTTCATTTAATTTTAGGATGCTTGAGCACTATAAGAACATGTTCCTGTTGTGATTTCCTTTATTTGCCAGATTTCCTTTATTTGGGGGTCCCTGTTAATAATCAGGAATTACTTTATATCTTTTTGAAAATCAAATATCACTCCTCTTACCTTCCAAGTAGTCTAATTTTCTTTTGGTAAGGAAGCATAATGTAGTGTTAGGTCACCAAACTGGCTGTTGAAATTAGCGTGGTTTGAAATGCCTTATTTATAATTATTTAAAATGTTCATTTGTGTGGTTTTTTTAGAGATAAACTAAAGAAGTGCTAGTTGCTGAGTTGTATAAACTGAATGGTATGCCCACAATTCAGTCGTGGCTTACACATTTGGAACTGTATGATAATGGGGAAACTATTCCACCCACTGAAATTTGCACATGAGCAACAGAAACCAAACATGTTTTGCTGATAATGGTGTTTTCCCTCACATGTTGAAGACAAGCTTCCTATATCCAGAAAACAGACCTATATTTATCTATATGCATTTATTTGCTCTCTCTTTTTTGTTTCTTCTTTGCGCTGTTTTATTCTAGTTTGTTTTGACTTGTTATTTCATTTGTGATATATTGCAAGACTTTAAAAATGTTTTCAATTTTTTAAGTAAATAAATTAAAGTTTTCCAAGAAATATAATCCCATGTATGCTGAATAATATCTACATTGCAGTAACCATGGCATCTCTCCTATTCAAGGAGCTCTCAAATGATAATAATAACCAGTATCACTGCAAATAATAACTTGGTATTTTTTCTCTATGTATACACAAAGAAGAAGCTCAAAAAGCTCAGGATACTTATGCTATCTTGGCCATGGATGAGGATTAGTTAATGTTAAATTG
>NW_015163608.1:227523-244030 GCF_001447785.1 Gekko japonicus
ATTAAACTGTAAAATATGGATTGCCTTTACCCTAATGGCCTCTGAATCCTATTACCATCCCATTAGAGAGTGTGGGATTTTAGTAATTCTGTTGTTGTTTCTAGTGGGCAGTGAATATAATGGGGGAGGCCAGGGGTTAATGCAATTCATCTCTTTTAATACTTGTAACGCTGAGTCCCTTATCACTCAGGGTGGTTTCATTAGCTTTCTTTTTTATTGTTATTTTTAACGCCAATAGTTTCTTCCAGCACCTCCAGGAAGAAAACATGTGCTTTCCTTACTTATCTACACTTGGTAAACAGAATAAAAATGAGTAAGTTGGTATGTCAACATTTTACAAAATAGGCTGAAGCTTAGAAGTGTTCTAAATTACTGTCATTATGTGAAGAATAGTATTGGAACACAGTTTCAATCAAGGTCATCACTATATTGTTATTTATTTAGATTGTAGTGGTACACACCATGTGTGAACACATCCTTTGTAAAGTCTTTAGAGGGAATCTGTCCATTCTCCACTCTTCTAGAAGTTGTAATGTGGAAGATACTAAACAGTCAAAGAGACATACAGGAGGGACACTCTTATCAAGGATTGGTTGGATCCTATTGGATTGGACCCTATTTCTGCTGCTGCAAGGGCACTTCTGCCTATAGAGGAAGGGGACAATTTCCCCCCCAGTCCTCCTTTAGTTGTATAGACATGCTGGGCCCAGAGCTATTCCTAGGGGATTTCCTGGGACTACAACTGATCTCCAGGCAACAGAGATCAAGTCACCTGGAGAAAATGGCCACTTTGGAATTTGGATTCTATGGCATTATACCCCGTTGAAGTCCCTCCCCTCCCCAAACCTTGCCCCCCTCAGGCTCCACCTCCAAAATCTCTGCCTATTTCCCAACCCGGAGTTGTCAACCCTCCTTTGTAAGCAAAGCTTCACTTGCAGAATGAAAGCTGCAGCTCTTTGTCAAGTTTTGTGTCGATCTGTTTAGTAATAGAGAACTACGTTTGGTGTCTTATTTCCTAGAAATAGCCAGCCAATGTTAGACATTCCAGAATATATTTATTCAGGGGATTTGACATTTAGTTTGGTGGTTCTACCTTGGGCTGCTGCAACTATATACGATGTTTGGGATGTGGAATGGTGTGGTATAGCACAGTCTTGCCAGATATCAGAAGCTAAGCAGGGTCGGTACTTGAGTGGAGGCCACCAAGGACGATTCTGCAGAAGAATGGCAAACTATCTCTGCTTCTCACTTGCCTTGAAAGCCCCTTGCTGGGATTGCTATAAGTCCATTACAACTAGAAGGCATGTACATACATACACAACATTTTCATGGATTTTGTGTACCTTCTTTGGGTGATGT
Source organism: Gekko japonicus (assembly GCF_001447785.1). Classification (NCBI taxonomy): domain Eukaryota; kingdom Metazoa; phylum Chordata; class Lepidosauria; order Squamata; family Gekkonidae; genus Gekko; species Gekko japonicus. Next base: position 228,883 of record NW_015163608.1, read on the forward strand.
ATCCTACATACTACAGATACATAGACCTGTTTTTAGTGGTAAAACAGATTAATGATGGAATAGGTTCAAGGTGACATTGTTAAACCAGTTTAAGATAGGAATATGAATGTAGCTTTGTGCAAGAGGCCATGTCATGTGTTCACTGTGCATGTGTGTGTAAGAGGTGTTAGAAATAGCATCTACTAGTATAAATGCATGAAATAGTCAAAAACAATAAAGGTATTGTTGTGTGAAATGGAAATTACTGGAAGTAGGGTTGTTCAGTTGCATAGTCGAGTTTGAGTCTTCGCGACCCAATGGACCACATCACGCTAGGCCCTCCTGTCTTCCACCGTCATCCAGAGTTTGCTTAATTTCATGTTCGGTGCATCAAAAACACTGTCCAACCATCTCATCCTTTGTCGTCTCCTTCTTCTCTTACCTTCAGTCTTTCCCAGTAGGTGAAGTAGGGACCCCCCCCCCCCAAAAAAAAATAGTGTACAGGAATAATCTAGTAAAGGTTTCTTTAAGTTTCATGCATCATGTTATAAATGGTAAAGGTAGCAATGCACTTGTCTGTCTTTCAAGAGAATAGTGTGCTAGACCAATAAAATTATTTCGTGAAAGAGAGGAGGAAGCAGTGTAAGATTAGTGTTTAAATGCCTAATGATTGATGCATAAAGCCCGTGCTCTCCATTTGTTGCTAATGAAAAGGAATGTCTCCCCATTTAGCACACAGAAGAAAATGCACAGCATTACACTTCAGCCAAATACTAACCAGCCAGCTGCAACTAGTAAAGGATTGTAATCCATGTATTGATATGTGTCCGTGCTACTGTTGCTATCGATGGATAGGCTAGGCAGTGTTTATTTGCTGTGTGGTGAATTTATAGTCAATGACCCTTGGAGAAGAGTAAATTGGTACACACTGTGTGCTGTTCCTGAGTCACCCAATGCCATTTGTCCTGCATTTGTTAGTGGTGGGAATACACAATTTTGCAGTATTGGCAACTGATTAAATTGGATGCAGATGGTGTTTCAAAACTTTCTTCATCTCTATGGGAATTAGAATTTTTTGCCGTATATTCCAGTAGGTTGATCTTAGGATGGCAGGAGGTGTAGTTGTGCTTAGGATATATCTTTTTAAAATAAAGCAGATAAAGCTCAGCTCTGTCTTTAATTCATTGCCCTGTGTGCAGAAAGATATGAAGTAAACCTTTGGTATTTCTTCTGATTATTGTTCTCTTCCTAATAGCCATCTTCCGGTTAGATATTATGTGCTGAATATAGAAAACCTAAGTTGTGGGTCCTGCATTTGTGAATATCATTTGTGAATATGCATTTGCCCAGGATAGTACATACCTCTCCTCTTCGGAATGGTACAAGCCCTAATTGTATGCACAAGTATAGAGATTAAACTCCCTCCTATTATTAACATCCAGATCCTCTCTGTCATTTCTTTTTTTTTCTCTGTTCATGCTTTCTAGAAAAATCTGTGTGAACCAATATATGGAATTTGTATGTTACTCACTAAACAGTGCAATTAATGGAGACAAATGTAGGCAGGAGAGATTTTAAAAAAGGGAAATATACAAGAAGGGAAGAAATGGTAGTGGTAGAGGCTGTCTTCACTGAATTCCAAATTTAATGTTTTCAGCACAGAAAACTGTTCAAAGTGTAGTGGAGAGCATGGCTGATAGACTTGTCCTTTTGTCTCTTTAAAAATATTCTATCAACTGCTGTTAATCATAATAGCTAAACTGAACCTCCATGTTTAGGGTCAGTATACCTCTGAATAACATATGACATTGCTTTCATACTCTGCTTTTGAGTTTCCAGAAATATCTAGCTGTTAGATTACATTGGAAACAATATCCTAGACGAGATGTTTGATCCAGCAAGATAATTCTTATCTATATGATTATGTGCCAGACTGTACACAAAGAGTGACAAGGACAAGAAATAAAGTCAAGGAACAGAGATATTTAAACAGAAGCTTGAAATTGATGTACAGTATCACAAAAACAAAGGGCTGTATATGAGATTAGAAGATTCTGATATTCCAGATTTTCTGATGGTACATTAAATTACTTCCCCACTGTGATGAATACAGGTTACTGTCCTTAAACCACTTATGGAATCAGTACAATATTCCACCATTTTTTTTAAGGATAAACTAATCCATTCTTAAAGATAGGACTAGGATCCTGAGGTTCTCGTGAACAAGCATCATCCCACTACGTTGCTACTATCTTTAGTATCAATCAGGGCTCTTTTTGTAGAAAAAGCCCAGCAGGAACTCATTAGCATAACAGGCCACACCCAACAGCAGGAACTCATTAGCATATGGGCCACACACCCATGTTATCGGAAGTGTGCTCATCCAGCCACACCCACCTTTTGCTTCTTATTCTGTTTACCTTGTTTGTTGTCAAAACCCAGGGCCTGTTTTTGTAGCAGGAACTCCTTTGCATGTTAGGCCACACACCCCTAATGTAGCCAATCCTAATGAGTTTCTGCTGTTGGGTGTGGCCTATTATGCTAATGAGTTCCTGCTGGGCGTAGCCAACTTGGGAGCCAGCCGGAACTCCGTTCCTGTGCGTTCCTGCCCAAAAATAGCCCTGAGTATCATTTATTGCATTGTTCCTATGCCAGTAAATTCTAGTTAGAATCTTGCACAGCATAAATATTTCTGGAATAATCCAGCTGTTATAAAATTATTTATTCCATGCATGGATCCAGATACTTTACTGTAGTTGAGTTGCTTACCTTGAGTTGCTTACTAATTGGCAGAATTTGTATCTTGTGACAGTACTGTTGTATAGTAGCTTAAATGCTTGAAGATCATCATTTTTCCAGCATACTTTAGGAGGTCATGTAATTGTGAACTTCCCCTACAGCATTAGTATAAACTCTCAGCCACCTCTATACTGGAACAGGTGCAAAAAGCTGTTCTCTGAGACTAGTAATCTTAATGACTTACAGAGCAATACCATGCTGTGCCGGCCGGCTGGCCGCTGTATGACTACAGCAGTGCTAGTCTATCCCCTATAGGCATAAGTTATGCAGTGGCCAGCATACAACGTTGGTGGGTTCACGGTGTTTTCTTATCATGACCAGGGAAACATCTAGAGCAATTGTGCCACAGTGGTCAGTGGAGGTGTTTTGTGGAGGTGCTGGCACTATGATGGATAGGGCTGCCAGAATCGATTAGGGCCATATGGCAAAGGAGTGGAGTCTAGCATCCATCTCAGGCAGGGGGCAGAGAGGCAGGCCACAGGAGTTCCCCCACCCCCTTAAAGGAACCAACCCCTGTCAGCAAATACAGGAACCTGATAAAGGGGAAGGGGTTCCAGCTGTCCAGCCTTGATGCCCACACGGAGCACAGGGTCCCCAAAGGCAGAAGAAGGGAGGTTGTCATTTCCACCCTAGGCGTTTGCTTACCAGAAGGTGTGCTTCCAGCAGCCAAGCCACGTTGCTGAGGGCACTCCTGCGCCACCCCTGCCAGTGGCAGAGCAGGAGAGGGGGCCACTAGGGTGGGCTCAGATATGGGGGCATGCAGCACCACCCTCAGATTCCTGAATTCCATCCTCAGTGGAGCAAAGGTGGTCTTAGGCTGGAATGACCATCATTCCATTCTGGGCTCTGTCATTCCAGTTCCAGAGCACTCCGTGCCCAGAGACTGTCATTCCAAGTCCATTCTGCATCCATCATTACTGCCATGTGTAGTGATGTAGTACTGATGTATTGTAATGGAAACTATGCAAGTCATTTCTCATTCGTAGCTGCCAGTATATCTAACGAACATAACCCCCCAAAACCTACCCACCCCTCCAAAAACTTCTGAGTCTGCCTGCTGCATTGGCTTCCCCCCAGTTGTTTGTTCCAGGGACCCCTGTGATCCCCTGCCCCTTCAGTGTTACCTTCACATATGTTTTACCCCTGGATGACAGAACCCCCCCTTAGAGCAAGCACATAGTTATGTACTTCATTAACTCTATTTATTTCCAACCTCCCCACCCAAGTGGCTTACATCATTCCCCTCTCCTCCATTTTATGTTCATAACAACCCTGTGAGGTTGGTTAGGCTGAGAGTGTGCATCTGGCCCAAGGCCACCCACCTAGCTTCCACAGAACAAGTTGGGACTGGAATCTGGGTCTCCCAGATCTAGTCTCATGCTCTAAACACCACACCAAGCTGGCTCATTCACCCAGACCACCCTCTGGCCCCTCCCCCTTCACACAGAAGCCTGTGAGGTAAGGGAGGGAACCTGTTATTAGGTCAGCTTTGGAGGTGCCACTGGGTCCCTGCTATGTTTGGCAGATGACTATAACCAGTGGGACCTGCACAGCCATCCACAGCCATCCAAAGCACCCAAGAGCCTTCCCTCTTAGACATGTCCTTGGGAAGCCCTCAGGGGAGTCACAGATCGGCTGGGGAGGGAGTGAGGTGGGGAGGGGTGTGGAGCTACTGTCATGTAGTCAAAACCAACCAAAACAAAGGCACACTTGAGACACTACACAGACTTTATTGAACTGCAAACCATGGTGAGGTGTGAAGACTCAGTTCACTTCTTCCCTGAGGCCATGGGGAAGCGGACTGAGGATCCTCAGCATGGCATGTGTCTAAGTGGGCTGGTATTGCAGGTGGAACTTGGAAGGGCTGGTCGAATGCTATGCTCCATTTCAAGAGGAGGGCTGGAACCACAGACTGAGCAGAGTGTGTGTGTGTGGGGGGGGGCTTTCTACACCCACTAGACTCCCTGTTGAATCTTCACTTGCAGGAAAGTAAAACAGAGATACATTCAGCCATAGCAAGCGGACATGCGTGCCATGCCAGGCTCAGCCATAGATATGTTGTCCTGACAGGGTCTGCAAACACAGCCCGGGGGGGGGGTGCTTTGCCACAACCCCCCTTTTGGCACATGATGGTACCATAGAAATTACACTCACCTGTCCTGTGTTGAAGTGCTCAGGGATTGCTGGGATCTTTTCCCATGGCATTTGAGGGGCCACAGTGCTTGTGCCACCCTGGCATGAACTTGCGTGCAGGAGGCACTGTCATGGCACCCAGTCTCAAACTAGGGAAATCAGGAAGCAGGTTTGGGATTCTTGTCCTTGTTTACCTGTCAGTGCATGGTTTCCCCTTTGAGTCAAGTGTCCAAAAGTGGGGTACCTTGTTATTGTTCTGATATGGGAGAGGTCAGCCACAGAGTATGTACTTTGTTCTCTTCCTTAGGTGTTAGGGCTAAGTGCTCGCCCCGTAGTGCTAAGTGCCCTCTCTGTGCTTTTCCCACCACAAAAGTGCCTTGCTGCTTGTCCTAAGTCCACACGGCAGGGAGCTCTGAGAGTCCCTTGCTGCACACCCTAACTACTGAATTGTAAGATCTTCTGGCTGAAGTTTTTGTAGGGTGGGCAGCATAATTAGGGAGGGGCTTGACTGCTGTGGCCCTTTTCTTAGTCATGCACATGAGGAACTATTAGTATATCTCGGCTGTGCATGGACAGAGCTATAGCATTTCTGCAATCATGGGAAAGAGTGTTTCCCTGAGCATGTAAATTACTGCCAGCTGTATCGCAGCACAATCTGAGTCATGCTGTTTCCTGTGCATATGTCACACAAGCATTTGTACATTCACTGCTGGCTGAGCAAATAGGGCTAAAAGATTAAAACAAAAATGGAATGAATAAATAGCTGTATATAATCAGTGAAAAATGCAGCCAAATTTAGTTGCTGCTAAGTCTACCTCATATCTTACCTCACTGGAATTTGGCCACAACTAATGCTTGGTGGCTTGAAGTAAATGTATATGTTCTCTTTTGAGAGACCACTGGAGAGGAATGGATGTCAGATTTGCTGCCTGTAGAACAAGTGTACAATTAGCTTACAAGGTTATCTGGGGTAAGAAACAATTAGGGACGTAGTAGCACCTTCTTTGGCTGCCACAACATGCATGCACTATCCTCCACTCAAGGAAAAGCATTAAGCCCCTGCAGGCTTTGCCTTTCCCAAGCCTTTAAGGCAGCCTTGCAAAGTGTTTTCTACTCAACAAAAATATTAACTAATCTCTCTGACTCCTGCATACACAGATGCAACAGGGCAGCTGAGTAGTCTCAAAGGCTGCTTGTCCAAAAGGATTTGTCCTAGGAATTAGCTTAGTTGCCCTGGGATGGAAGGATACCCCAAGGGGTAAAGAAATTGCCTAGTAGTTCAGAAAAGGACTAATCAGGTAAGGACTCACCTGGCTCTCTGCATGGTGAGCAGAACAGATATATGTAAGTCTTTTCACAGTGTAATTTTTTTTCTGCTTTCCCACAATGACATCTGGTTATGGAGCCTCGTTGACCACATATAAAAATCTTCAATTGGTTGTATTTATTTTAGCACTGCATAGGTATTATCCATTATCAGGACTATTTCCATTGTTTTACAACATGATCTCTGAAACTTTTTGGAGAAAAGTAATGATATCTACTTATTTATTATGGGAGTTCCGGAATTTTTGCTTTTTACAACAGTTTTCATTTCTGCCTTTTTAGTGCTCTTTGTCAAGTTTCTTGAAGTACCCTCATTAGCGTACACAGGCTCAGAATCCTTTTTGATCTCTCTAGCAATATCGGTATTCTTGCAGACATTGTGAATTCATTTAATATTGGAGAGTGCAACACTCTTTGTACAAAACAGAAAAGGCCCTATGCCATCCTGAGCAATGCAGCCATCGAGTATCTTCTTCCCCTCTTTAAAAAAAGGGGGTGGGCATGTTCAGCCCTGTCAAGGAACAACTACTGCTTCGGTTGTATGATCAAACTAGTTGCCTGGCTGTGGAGCTGCAGATATTTTATACAAGGCTTTTTCTTTGTTGAAACTTTTTTAAAGAATCCATTGTAAATATTTGCATCCCAGTTCTGTGTTGTAAAAATGGTCAATTAATACTCTTGTATTGGGAAATGTGCATGCAATCTATATTCACACCGTGTAGCATAGGAAAAGGTATATAAAAAGTTTGAAACAAGTGCAAATCATTTAAAGTACATTTCTTATGCTGGATATACGTCTGAGCAGTGTGCCTGAGACAATAATTAAAATGTTATCTTTATAAGGCTGGTTCCCAATTGTAACATCCCACACTGTTAGCTGTTGACTTAGCTTTTAACAAGAAGTGTTTGAAGTAGTATCAAGAAAAAGAGACCAACTATGGTATGCAGGGTGTTGCTGAACAATTCCAGGACAATCCTTCACTAGAATTGTTTAGGCTGCAAACCTCCAGGTGAGGCCTGGAGTCTTCTAAAATAACCACTCATCTCCAGACTACAGAGATCAGTAGCCTTGGAGAAAATGGCTACTTTGGAGGGTAGACTGTATAGTAGGGTTGCCACATCCTCTTACCTTGTCGATGGAGGCCTTTTGGGGGGGGGGGTATTCTGGAAGTAGCCAAAAACCAGAAGTTCTGCCCCCAACACATACACTTGAGTGGTCCCTTTAAGCAAAAGGGATCACTCAAATGGCTGCCAGCCAGTTCACAACCAGTCTCCCCCCCCCCTTCTAATCAGGAGGAGTGAAACTGATCACTGAAGAGGCTTGCAACCAGCTGCAAGCCTTTTCAGTGATCAATCTCCCCCTCCCCGATTAGAAGTGGGGAGAAGCAAAATTGGTCTTGAAACGGCTGCAAGCCTTCACTGTTTAGGAAAGGTAAATACCTTCTTTGATCGCTGAGAAGGCTTGCAGCAAGTTTAGGTTAACATCCTAAAGCAAGCCTTTTCAGTGATCAGTTTTGGTGCCCCTTCCCCCCATTAGAAGTGGGGAGGAACCAAACTGGCCTTGAAATGGCTACATTAGGGTCAGCACTTCCAGTTTTTGGGGCACTTCAAGTAAAACCAGAAGTGGCCCAAAAACATCATTTTAGGGTGGTGGGGAAGCCCATTCTAAATTGGAGGATCCCCCACCTGAATTGAGGAGCTGGGACCCCTACTGTATAGCATTATGCCCCACTGGGGTTTGGCCAGTCAGTGTACTTATTGTCTAGACTGTCCACCCTCAGTGTTGTTGTTGTTTTCCCTGTATCAAAGATGAGTCCTCTATGTGGATTGGAAGCCAATATTTCTGTTAAGTCATTCCAGTCAAGCTTAAGAGCTTCAGGGAAAAGATTGTTCAATTTTTTTAAAAAAACAACACCTGTCCTTTTCTCAAAGAAAGGACAGGATATGGTATTTTTTAGGGGGGGAAAGAGTTTTTAAGTTTTTATTGCTGGAAGGAAGAGTGGGTGGGTAGGAACATTTTGGAGATATGCTATTTGATCTGTTTTACGCATAGTTCCCCCCCCCCCAATTGCTTTAGGAATAAATAACCCCATTCCCTTCCAATATATTCAACATATCAATAACATTTCTATTTTGTTTTCTGTTATGGTAAAAGTGTCACTGTTTGTTTGTTTTGTTAAAAAAACTTTTTGAAATGAATCAGCAGTAGTTACCATAAATGCATTTCATCTATTAAAGCCCAGATTAATCTGACTTTTAACTCGGGTGAGCTGATTGATGCCATAGCTCATTTATTTCATTTAAATCATTTATTAACCATCTTTTATTCCTTTTGGAACTCAAGGCGGCTTATTTTGGTTTTAGGAAAGGACTCTTTGACCAGGATATTATTGGTTATGTCCTTTATGATGCAGAGTCAATGGAAATAAAAATAATTGGTGAAGAGGTGTAGGGGGAAAGGGGATTTTACAATACCTGTTTTCTCCTTTGCTCATCTCCTAAGATGTGTAGTGACTCAGTGCCAAGATTTTTCTGGCACCATTCTCTTATTTCCATGGTGATCTTCAGCTCTCATGAATACTCATTGGGGGACTATGATATTTTAAAAGCAACAAGAATTTTGGTAATTAAAATGGCTGGAAGAACAAATCTTTCTAAATTATGCTCACTTTGATAAATATGAAAGGCAATTGAAGCTAAGTGGAGTGCCATTTTGTGTTCTTTTTCTTGCCAATGAGAACAAGCTATATAGACATTGTCAAAGGTAGTTGCCGGCTCCCCCCCCCCCCCGAAGTAGATTTTGAGTTTAGTGCTCATAATTTTTGCTTTATGTGAGTGGCCAAAGAACTAGTAGAATTTTCAGGCTTCAGTGTACATGGAAAACTGGAGACCAAAACTGCCCAAGCCGACACAGATTGTGCCCTTTTGAGGAGTGAGTAAATTGCATGTTTTCTCTCAACATGATTGTAGCTCCTTAATGTCAGGATCCGGCTCTGTATGCATATAAGTGTTGTTTGTGATATTTGACTATTATTCATTTGACCTTTGCAGTGCTTAACAAATTATGAACATTTCTGGCTCAGATTCTTATACACAAACTCAAGAGAGCAGATGGTGTCAGGAAACTCTGTTCAGTACAAGCTCCAGTGCAACTTATCCACGCCTTCAAGCAACAGGCATAGTACTATGCTTCAGCCCCCCCCCTTCAAAATCTACTTCCACTATTTCAGTTAGGAAGTATTATGGAAAGATATGAATAATCACAGCATTAGTCACATGGTTATTTTGACAGTCTCACCACATGGGTCCAGTTGTCAGCAAGGACGGAGAAGTGATGGAGGCAATATGGCCATCCTATTTTAAAAGCTGTGCAGTGAGATGGAGTGACCAATTCTCCCATCACTTGTATGGCTGTTATGAGAGTTATTTCCCCTTCCTATCACTAGGTAGAGGCCTAATTCTTATTACATGTAGGAGATCTGACCAGCAGGTGTTTGAGGTGGGATTCACTGGCAGAGGTTGTCCAAGTATGTTGAGTCATATGTAAACTGTCCCTGAGTGTATTAAAGCCATTGCTCATGGCTTATGCAAATAAAAACATATTATTTCATCTTTTCTGAGGCCCTAAGGGTAAGGGAAAGATGTCAATTCACTTCCATCAGAATGTGTTCCAATACTGTCTTGAATTTTAAAAAGATACAAAAGGACATACTAAGGATAATGTACATATTATTGAACATTTGGTTTCAAATGTTTAAGTGTAGCTCAAAAGTGCTGAAGGAGATATACATTCCTTGTGAATGCTGGAAAGAAAGCCTGTTTACACTTATTAAATGCCAAATAGCATTTAACTTTGCTTTGGATGCAACACTTGAATTTGAAATTGAGCCAGATGTTAACTCTTGGTATGTGTATCACAGGCAATTTTGAAAGGCATTTTGTGATGAGACTTTAAAGGTTAGGAGTATGGATACTACTGGAACAAACTCAACTGTCTTTTTTATTATTGCTTTTGTGAAATGTCGTCTAAGAACAATTCTCCAAAATCTCCAAGAGGGTAGGAAAGTTGCACAGGTGTCAATTTATTTGTGAGAACTATGCATCCATTCACAGCCTGCAAATCCACATGCACGCTGTACAGGTTGTTTGGTTACACATAACTTGTATGTGACTGGCATACAGTTGTTACCACCAGTGGCCTGCCTTGTTGTTTGGGGAAGTTAGCCATGCGGGGCAAACCCTGGGTGGGACCAGTTAGCTTTCAGAGGGGCAGAGTCTAGCTATAATGGGATTAAGTCAGATGCTGGGTGGGTGGCTGGGAGTGTCCATTGTGGAACGACAGAGTGGCCTGGTGTTTACCTGGTGCCAGACAAAAGCGGTGATGTTTCTTAATGTGTGACAGGATGAACCTGAATGGGAAACCATTCACTAGATATGGAGAGTTAATGTTTCCTTGATAGGTCTGGCATAGTTGTAAGAATGTAGATGTCTTAGACAAATATATGGAGACAGGAATGAAAGGATTATTGCAAAAGTATTTCTTGACATATAGGTGAAACAGGAGATGGGGATGTAAACATGCAACATGCTTCGTTCATGATAATAGCACAGACCAGAGCCTCTTTGTCCCTGCCTACCTGTACATTTCACAGACAAAAGACTAGCCATTTGGTCAGCAGAAGATGCCTGAGGCAAGGGTAGAGGCTTGCCCATTCTAGTTCTTTTTGGACTGAGCTGACAGGATAGATGTGTGTGGGGGGGGGGTGCTTGCATGGAGGATGCTTGGCAGTGCAGCCAGCCTCGAGAATTCTCTTTGGCCTGAGTTTTCTCAGCCAAGATGTGGTTCTCCAAGCCTCCCAGCAAAAGCCACTGCTTAAGCCAAGCCTGACTTCATGAGGGCACTGCTTGTGGAGGTTCAGAGGTCGTTTTGGGGTGTCTCTCAGGTAAGACCACCCCAGGTTCAGGGCTGAGGAGGCTGGCTACACAGTTTGCAAAAATGGCTGCAGTTCATGAGTTCCCAACAATGAAGAACTACATTTCTTCAAACTTCTAATGAAAATATGGAGGAAAAGCTTGGAAAACATTAACTACAGGGGAACTGTGTATGAGAGAGAATTCAGCAAGCAACATACATGGAAACATATATGAATGTGCAAGCAACATACATGGAAACATATATATATTCATAATGAACCAGGCTAGTCTGCACCTGTAAGAAATATGTTATGTACCAAAGAAGAGGAGAAGAGATTGGATTTATACCATGCCCTTCACTACCCAAAGGTGTCTCAGAGCGGTTTACAAACTCCTTTCCCTTCCCCTCCCCACAACAGACACCCAGTGAGGTAGGTGGGGCTGAGAGAGCTCTTGACAGAAACGGCTCTTTTTTCAAGGACAGCTCTTATCAGAACTACGGCTTGCCCAAGGTCATCCAGCCAGGTGCAAGTTGAGGAGTGGGGGAATCAAACCCGGTTTTCCCAGATTAGAGTCCGCGCACTTAACCACTACACCAAACTGGCTCACTGGTTCACTGGCTCACATTGTATTGTACCAGTCTCTACGCTGTCACTAGTGTTATATGGACCCAAAGAATTTAGTTCTGAATGTCTGTTTTCAGTTGAATGGCATGGTGATACTCTTCTAATGTAAAAATTCATTTGTATATGATCTGACATTTTAAGTACTTTGTTCTTTTGGTGACTTTTTCTTTTGCAAAAGGAAAGTGTGCTGTACGTTTTCTATTCCCCAACTGATTACATATAACTGTGTTGACTTTAAGGATACACAGAGATGTCCCCAAGGGGGTGGGGCAAGTACTTATGCTGGTAGATGAGAATTCTGTTCAACTCAACATTAGAGGAGACTGACTGAACTCAAAGAGGACTGCTTATTTTTTTTTATTTTTTTTATCCCGCCCTCCCTGCCATGATAGGCTCAGAGCGGCTTACATAAAATATATTGAACAACTAAAACACAAAATTCAATTAAACCACAACAAAATAATTATAAAACATAGCATAAAGTGCTAGTGCAGATTCGTAACCAGTAGTGGGCTTTAGCAGCATCCAACATTAACAGATAATCAGCTAACATCATAGTCTGGACATAATACTGATGTTGGTATTGGGGCCAGAGCCTCAAATTACTGATGGCAGCTCCCTAATCAAAAGCCTGGTGGAAGAGCTCTGTCTTGCTGGCCCTGCAGAACTGTAAAAAGTCCCACAGGGCCCTGATGTCATCTGGGAGCTCATTCCAACAATGCGGAGCCGCCACTGAAAAGGCCCTGGCCCTTGTCACAGCCAGCCTGCCTTATCTAGGACCCAGGAGGGCCAGACAGTTTTGGGTCCCTGATTGTAGTGCTCTCTGGGGAACATGTGGGGAAAGGTATATAGGTACCTGACCATATAGGGCTTTAAAGGTAAGAACCAGTACCTTGAACCGAATTCGGTATGCTATAGGCAGCCAGTGCAGTGCTTTTAGCACAGGCTGGATGTGCTCCCACACAAGGAGACCCAACAACAGCCTGGCTGCTGCATTCTGCACCAGCTGCAGTTTCTGGATCTGAGACAAGGGCAGCCCCATGTAGAGAGTGTTACAGTAATCCAGTCTCAAGGTGAACATTGCATGGATCACTGTTGCCAGGTCATTGCATTTGAGGAAGGGAACCAACTGCCTAATCAGCTGGAGATGGTAGAAGGCTGACTTCTCAGTGGCTGCTACCTGGGCCTCCAACACTAAGGGGACTCCAGGAGCACTCCCAAACTCCTAACCTCTGATGCTGGGGACCAATGGTGCCCCATCGAAGGTTGGGAGTGGTATCCCTACCCTCGGGCCACTCTGACTCAGGTACAGAACCTCTGTCTTCATTGGATTCAATTTCAGTTGACTCAGTCTAAGCCAACCAGCCACAGCTTTCAACACCAAGTCCAGTTCTTCCGGACTAGAGTCAGACTGGCTGTCCAACAACAGACAGAGCTAGGTGTCATCTGCATATTGGTGACAAACCCAGCCCATGACTCTGGGCAATCTGGGCAAGGGGTCGCATATAGATGTTAAATAACATTGGAAAAGGCACCATGCCTTGGGGCACTCTGCGAACTAGTGGATTCCTTTGGGACAGCTATCCCCAACAGCCACCCTTTGTGCCCGACCTTGAAGGAGTGAGGAGAGCCACTGCAAGGCAAATCCCTGAATCCCAGTGTTGGCGAGGCAGTGGGTCAGTAGTTGGTGGTTGAGAGGAGGTCCTAAAACTGATAGACAACTTAAAAACTGATAAATCACAAGGCCCAGATGGCATACATCCCAGAGTTCTGAAAGAACTCAAATGTGAACTTGTGGATCTCCTTAAAATCTGCCTCCATTCCTGAGGACTGGAAGGTAACTAATGTCACTCCCATCTTTAAAAAGGGTTCCAGAGGAGATCCGGAAGAATTAGTAGGCACATAGATGAACAAAACCTATTGAGGCAGACTCAGCATGGGTTCTGTAATGGAAGATCTTGCCTCACTAACCTGTTAGTGTTCTTTGAGGGGGTGAACAAACATGTGGACAAGGGGGATCCAATAGATATTGTTTACCTTGACTTCCAGAAAGCTTTTGATAAAGTTCCTCATCAAAGGCTGCTAAGTAAGCTCAAAAATCATAGGATGAAAGGACAAGTCCAGACAGCAAGAAGTGGCAAATCCTCTGCTATGTTGGATCAGGGTCCCGAAGGAAAGACCCCCCCCCCAACAAGTTCTTTTATGGATCAAAAACTGGCTAATTAATAGAAAACAGAGAGTGAGTATAAATGGGCAGCTCTCTCAGGGGAGGGGGGTAAGCAGTAGGGTACCGCAGGGATCAGTACTTGGTCCACTGCTTTTTAACTTGTTCATTAATGATTTGGAGTTGGGAGTAAGCAGTGAAGTGGCTAAATTTGCGGATGATACGAAGTTGTTCAGGGTGGTGAAAACCAGTGAGAATTGTAAGGCACTCCAAAGGGATCTGTCAAAGTTGGGCGAGTGGGCGTCAACATGGCAAATGGGGTTCAATGTGGCCAAGTGCAAGGTGATGCACATTGGAGCCAAAAATCCTAAATATAAATACACATTGATGGGGTCTGAACTGGCAGAGACAGATCAAGAGAGAGATCTTGGAGTTGTAGTAGATAACTCACTGAAAATGTCGAGACAGTGTGTGACTGCAATAAAGAAGGCAAATGCTATGCTGGGGATTATTAGGAAGGGTATTGAAAACAGATCAGCCAATATAATAATGCCCCTATATAAATCAATGGTGAGACCTCATTTGGAATACTGTGTGCAATTCTGGTCACCACACCTTAAAAAGGATATTATAGCTTTGGAAAAAGTGCAGAAAAGAGCAACTCGAATGATAAAAGGGTTGGAACACTTTCCCTATGAGGAAAGGTTAAAGCGCTTAGGGCTCTTTAGCTTGGAGAAAAGACGACTGAGGGGTGACATGATCGAGGTTTATAAGATTATGCATGGGAAAGAGCAGGTAAAGAAAGAGGTACTTTTCTCCCTTTCTCACAATACAAGAACCCGTGGGCACTCCATGAAATTGCTGAGCGGTCGGGTTAGAACGGATAAAAGGAAGTACTTCTTCACCCAAAGAGTGATTAACACTTGGAATTCACTGCCACAGGAAGTGGTGGCAGCTACAAGCATGGACGGCTTCAAAAGGGAATTAGATAAGCATATGGAGCAGAGGTCCATCAGTGGCTATTAGCCACAAGGTATAGATAGGGACTCTGGGGCAAGTGATGCTCTGTCATCTTGGTGCTTGGGGGGGGGTCAACAGTGGGAGGGCTTCTAATGTCCTGGCCCCACTGGTGGACCTCCTGATGGCACTGGTATTTCTGGCCACTGTGTGACACAGAGTGTTGGACTGGATGGGCCTTTGGCCTGAT
>NW_015163608.1:244283-266975 GCF_001447785.1 Gekko japonicus
CCCGGAAGTGACGTCGCACGCTGGGGGCGGGGCCATGCCATTTGAGGGGAAAACAAAGTTTCCCCCTCAAATGGTGTGGCCCCGCCCCCAGCGTGCGACGTCACTTCCGGGTGATGCGCGTGCACACGCCTCAGACGCCGGCCGGGAGCCCCCCGCTCCCGGCCAAAACAAATTCGGTAACCCTAATGGCACCTGGTATTTTTGGCCACTGTGTGACAGAGTGTTGGACTGGATGAGCCTTTGGCCTGATCCAACATTGGCGTCTCTTATGTACTTATGACTGTGCTGAACACTGCTGACAGGTCTAACAACAGCAACACCGCCATCCTTCCCCAATCCAGATGCTTCCGGAGGTTGTCCGTGAGGGCACCCAGCACTGTCTCCATCCCCTGGCCTGGTCGGACGCCAGACTGGAAGGGATCTAATGCTAAGGTGTCATCCAAAAAACCCTCCAACTGAATTGCCATCACCCTCTCAATTAGTTTACCCAAATAGGGAAAATTGGATACCTGCTGGTAATTAGCCAATTCGGCTGGGTTCAAGGATGGTTTTTTAAAGAGCAGGCACACCACAGGTGTCATCCAAAAAACCCTCCAACTGAATTGCCATCACCCTCTCAATTAGTTTACCCAAATAGGGAAAATTGGATACCTGCTGGTAATTAGCCAATTCGGCTGGGTTCAAGGATGGTTTTTTAAAGAGCAGGCACACCACTGCCTCGTTTAGTGCCCTAGGGAACAGTCCCTCAGAGAGGGATTTGTTGATAATCTCCCTTAGGACACCTTTTAGCCCGTCACAGCCGGCTTTCATTAGCACAGATCAAGGCTGCAAGTGGTCAGGCAAACAGTTGAGAGTAATTTGCCAACCTCCTCTAGGCTGAATGGACTGAAATAATCCAAAACTTGACAAGAAGACGTGCATGGAGCCTCAAGTTATGCAGTTTTCTGATGGGACCTTCATAGATTTTTTTCCCCACCTAATCCCCACAGTATCAGCTCTATTCATAGGGTTTGCTAACGTGTGCAGTCCAGTTGAGTTAAGGCTTAGCCTGTTGCACAGCAGAATGGCAATCACTTGACTTCACTGTTTTTGAAGGGAAGAATTATATTACATCATCCTGTAGGAGATTTTAAGCTATGTTACCAATCAGTTTCTCAACTTCACTACTGTTTCCTGGAGTTTAATTAAATTGTTCCTCAAAAATTAGGCTAGTTAAAGACTGTGACTAAATTCAAACGTAACACCATATGATTTCAGACATAGGTTACTCAAACTGTGGTAAGTTTGAGTGTCACTCCACTTAACTATGGTTGGTTAGGGACATCAAACCAGATTCTCATCTAAAACCAATGTGTGATGTATGAACATGGACATCCCAGTTTAATCATGGTTTAATCTTTGGTATTACCTTTCACACTTCCCATATACAGAGATATTTGTCCACAGTGAAAGACATGACATCATTTATCAGGCAAACAGGATTTGAATGATTATATGAGAGCCATATTCTGGTTTCACAAATCAACCTTAGATAAAATAAACCATGGTTTCATATTGTAGTCCAGTACTAAATAATATAGTGGTTCAGTAATTGTTGTTGTGATGCCTAAGCATGTTTTAGCTAGAAACACATCTCCATGTAAAAGGACTATGGCAATTAATGTGTACAGAATAGCTGAATGTTAATATTGGACTGTACCATGTAGTAATTTACAAAATATGTGCAAATTTAGATATATTTAGGCACACCCTCCAAGTGTCCATTCCCTGGAAATAAAAATTGTTGCTACACAGTTGCATATCCATTTTGATTGAGAGCAAATGGATATTTTCTTGAATGGACTCTTTGAGAAATCCTTGGCCAAATCACAAAGTTTGTTATAAGACAAAATTTATAACTTCTGGACAGAGCTAAGTGCATTTGAACTTTGGTATTAAGTAACATCAGATATATTCTTTATATTTAAAAGGTGGGAAATCTGGAATTCAATGCCCAGGGTTGTATAGGACAACAGAAAACTCCAGAGCTCACAGTTTCTGATTCTATTGGACTGCCTGATTTCAATTAACCATACTGTCTAATTGCATGGTCCACTGAAGGATAGGCTCCACTTATTCAAGGAGACCTGGCTGTAGGTTCATGTACCTGTTATTTGCTTTCTTCTCCTCGATCTCAAAACATGTGTCAACTTTGTGAGATTCTGACACAGAGTGTATATGTTGTATGAGAGCATTCTTTAAGCTATGGTAACATTTCCATGGAAGTGTGTAGCTTCCTGATTGTCTTTAGACTAAAGTAAATCATGAAACATTAAATTAAGCAAACTCCGAAGCACAATGGAAGACAGGAGGGCCTGGCATGATGTGGTCCATGGGGTCACAAAGAGTCGGACTTGACTGTGCGACTGAACAACAACAACAACAACAGCAGAATCTTTTTACTTTCTTAGGGAAAAACATGAGATCAAAATATATTTACTGTTCTAAGTAGTGTTATTTATTTGGTTATGAACCAAGCATTTAAAAACATAGCTTTAGCTTACCTCTGCTTCTTTTCTCTATCATCCTGGCTCTACTTAAGATGAGAACTGCAAATAACCTAAATTAGTCTGAAGCATTTATATCTTGTTAGGTTTCCTGCTTCAGAAAATATGCAGGAAAAATGATTATACGTGGTATTCATCTAGAGGCTGATGAGTTTCTTATAATTATGAAGGTAGACATAATGAGATGAAAACATCTTTCTTCAGGCTCCCTGAGGGATTCCTCCCTTCCACGCTGCCATGTTGGGTTAACTGTTTTCTGCCCAGGAGGCTGCCAGCTTGAGTAAAACACATCTCCTATAGCGTTTGGCCTTGTTGTCTGACTCCCACATGGTAGCATGGAAGGGATTAACCGGCAGAAGTGCTATTAGCCTGTGTGGGAGCAGATAACTGCCTGACTCCTACAGGTACACTGGTGGGCAATTAAACCCACTTTTCATATCTAATTTATTAAGACAAATCTGTGTTGTGTGCAGTTGTCAGCTCAGTGTTATTTCACGTGTTATTTAACACGTTGACTGCTGCTGTTTTGCCCCTTTTAATATCTTTTGGATGTCTGCCTGCCTTTGAAAAAACATAGCAGGGGGAAGAGAACGGAAAATAGAATGTCTTGATTTGATGTGACATGGGGTGCAGAGTTTTCTGTACTGGGTTTATTTTTTGTTCTTTTCTTTTTGTAGTAGTGGCTGGTACTTTTGAAAATGTTGCTGTAGATGAGATTAATTCCTTCAGTGAGGCCTAAGTCTATTAAGTGAATCCAAAAGTTCCTTCTAACATTTAGTGAGTATTGTACAGAATTTTACCAGAGAAGTTCTGATGTACATAGTAGTTCAATTTATCATTTCCTGTGCAGTGAGCAACTCTAGCAAGGAATCTAGAAGAGTAGGACATGAATCTTGAATATCTGATAAGCAGAGTTGAAACAATGTCCTTGATCTCAGTGTGTGGGTAGATTATAAATTAGGCAGTGATTTGGGTTAGGGTGATAGGTTTCTTAAAACAACACTCTAACTTTTGTTTCTCAATTAATAAAATCTCTCCTTATGCATAACTGAGTAGTGGGGTAGCACTTTCTGAACATTCCACATGCCTCTAAATCAGTTGGCTCCATGATGCGTCACTCAGAAGCTGTCCCTATCCACTGGCTGCGTTGCCTGAGTCCCACCCACAGAGGTGGCACTCGCCAAAACTTTTCTCAGAAGATGGTTGCGTCACTCCAGTGAACACAGCTACTGTCTTCACTCTCCTCGTCAGACGACAATTGATTCCCTCAGGGGACAAAACCCACTGTCTTTAGCCTCAAAGCCAAGTTTGCTGAGGCAACACTTTCCAGAACAGAAAAAAAAAACACCACCAAGTAAACAGCTGTCAGCATGGCAGAGGTGTGTGTGGGGGGACCAGCCCAAGTTATCACAAAAATGCCAGTGGATACACACGGAAGCAGAGATAGAGGATGGGACCAGACACACAGAAAACAGGAAGCCAAAAACCGAGGCATGCTGCAAAGCAGAAATACAGCCACAGACACAGAGCTATGTAGGCATGCAAAAACAGGAGGAATGCAGGAACAACTGTCTGAAGTGGAGAATGACATATACACAGTGGTCATTTTGAAGAAAAAGAGGTGCAGAAGCTCATTAGCATACCTCATTAGCATAACTTATTTGCATATGCCACACCCCCTGACATCACCAGAAGTGTGTCAGAAGGCAACACCCACAGCTCAGGCTCCACTGGACTGTTTTGGATTGCTAGCTATTGGGAGGATGAGACGTGCAGATCTGTCCTCACAGAGGAGGGAGAGTTTGTACCTGAATAAAACTTGTTCTTTTTTTTTTTTTGGTAAACAAAGTTTTATTTTCATAGGAATTCAACATATAACATTCAATCATTTTCACTTTACCATTGTTTACCCCATTCCCATTTCCTCCCTTCCCCTCTGTGGCTTCCCGCAATGCTTCCCCCCCAACTCCACCTTACTATACTTCATCCATTATATCATTTTCTTATCATTACAATCTCAAGATAACATCATTTAACTTAATATTGATCTAAACATATTAAATTTTGTTTCACATCCCAGTTCTTTTCCAGATATATTTTAAAGTCACTCCATTCTTCAAAAAAGACGTCATCTTCTTTGTTATTCAACTTTTTTGTTATTTTATCCATTTCAGCCATGAACAGAACTTTTTGTATCCAGTCTTCAATCTCTGGTACTTTCTCTGTTTTCCAGCATTGTGCATAAATCATTCTCGCTGTTGTTATTAAGTACCAGAGTAAAGTCTTTTTAGTCGTGTCTACAGCTTTTTCACAAGTCCACCACATATGGTAAAATGAGCCCTCATGGTTCTTACATTTCCAACATTTATTTGACATATTCTGGTTCATATTTGCAATTTTCTTTGGAGTCATGTACCATCTATACATCATTTTATAACAGTTCTCTCTAACATTGGTACATGTCGATATCTTAATGGAATTTTTCCACAAATACTCCCAGGTTTCCATAGACACTTCTTTGTTATAAAACTTGTTCTTAAAGGTGCCACGGGACTGTTCTGGACCCGGGGGCCGGGGGGGCTCTGCAATTTACCTGGCTGCTTCTTGCTCTGACTGAGGGCTGCTGGGAGCAGGGGGTGGGGCTTGTTGCATGTGCCCGTGCCCTGGGCTCTTTACTGCTGGAGCTCTGCTCCTGTGCACTCCTGCTGGAACTGACCCCTGCATATACATTAAAAGAATACAGAGTGTGAAAACCAATTACAAAGAGAGAGGCAAACTGACAGAGACATATCCTCTGACACCAGTCATCTGCTGTGCCTCATTCAACCCATACTTGCACCCAGCAGAAGACAGTGTCACATCCAGTATGAGTGTATCATCAAGCTCCTCAACAAGAAAAAAAAGACACCTCAGAATGCCACTGAAAAAGATGTAAGCACTGTGAAATGTATGCCTCTCCCCACTGATCAGGACAATCTCCAGCATTCCATTCTGCCGTAGGTGACATCACTGATGACCATGCATTCCCAGCACACAGCCACAGACCACTGGACTAAGCCTGTGAACTCTGTGCAGGCATTCACATTGCATGTGACATGCCCTGTGATGGAAAGTTCTCCACCTGCTGTTCCAAAACCACTATGACTCTACAAGATATTCACCTGCTGTCCTCATAATGCTTTTGCATGACCTCTCAATCATTCTTATTACATCTGGCTCTGCCAAGGGCTGATGTTCACTTAAAAAAAATGTTTCTCCAGTTCCATGAGTGACACCTCTTTTATACAATACAGCTTTACTCAAAACAGCAAGTGTACTTTTCATGGCTTTGACTTCAACTGATATCAGATGGTTTGCTCTTCTTTTCTTGGGGGAGGGGAGTATGTCTTTTATTGCTTGGAACTTAAGTTACCTGCATGGTACTTTTTTCAGTGGAACAGGTCATAAATACTTTAAATAAATTATCCAAATGCAAAATCTGAGTTGGCATCTATCCTAAAATTACATGGAAGACATTTGATGGATGGCTGCTTCCATTCAAGACTTTTCCCCCTGCTAAGCCCATCCTGGTTTTGCAAAGGATGCAGGTTGCAACACTTATCATCAACCTGACTGTTCCTTTTTCATAGAGTAGGAATATTACAATGGAATCAACCCTAATCGTATTTTGTGCCTATATGTTTTAGTACCAACCGTGTAAAATATGATGACATCATTTATGATGATGCTCACTCTCTTTGCTCATGCATGTCTGTGTACAGATAAATATGCCTATGCTATACAAAAATTTATAAAGTTATATTTGTCTAAAAGTTTACACATAAGGACAGATGTGATGGACTGCACTTTTTTGTATCTTTTGTGTGTGTGTGTGTGTAAGTAAGAAAGTTTGAGAGGTAGGCTCTGTTAGCCAAATTGCTATATTTCTGTAATAAAAGGTTGGGGAAATATATTAAAGTGCAATTGGAATAACTAAGGGACACAAGCCTATGTATACAGAAGTTGCACCTTTCCAGTAAAACCAGAAAATAAATGCAGAAGCCACATTTTAAAGAAATGGATTCTTTACTGGGATATTTTAAAGCATACAATAAAAACACAAGCACACATACACTTATTCAGACCTAGGGAAATTAGAGAGAAAGGGACAGCTTTGCATTAGCAAGTAAATACGTTGATTGGGTGATACTTGCCTGTCTTGAAGAGATGAAGCGGTCCATAGGAAAAATAGGGAGACTATGGGGAACAGGGATCATATTCTGCTGGAAAGACTCTTGGGCAGCAACTCCAAAGTCCACAAGATAGGGCAGGGTTATGTATAGATGCAGAGAGAGAGAGAGCATGGCTGGTCATGCTCTTTTATGCACTCTGGGCTGGGGGGGGGGGGCTTTTACCAGCCACTTCCCCTCATGTCCCCAGGAAGTTGCTAAAAAACTGGTTGCAGATGGTCATGTGATGACCAGGAGAAAGGGTTTAATGGTTGGGCAATCTGGTTTCTATGGCTACTGACAGTGGTCACCTTTAGAGGACAGTAGTAGTAGCAGCAGCAGCAGCAGCAGCGCTAGGGTCATTAGTCTTGATGGCCTGCTGAGGGGCTCGGCAGGTAAGAGAAGTAATCTGGTTAATCCCTTTGTATCCTTTTGTTATGCTGTTGCAGCATACGTGCTGCCTGCATGCTGAAGGAGAGGTTTGCTTCTGGAGTCCCTGTCCAGGTACTCAGGTCATGGCATGGTGTTTCTTCTACAGTATACTTTTACTGGCATTTGTGCACTGTCTGTGGCCAGGGTGCTTGGCTCATCTCTGCTGTGTTGCAGGTGAGTTGGCAGGTAACCCATGGATCCATCCTTGGTCTGGCACATCATCTCAGGAAGTCTTCCCACATCTGGGTGCATGTTTACAGTCCAGGCAGTTGGCATCAGCTAGTGGTCACCATACAGTCCATCTTTGGCACATTGACCACATAGTCCAGCCATTAGTTACAGCTATTAGCTCCTTGCAGGGCAACAGCGAAGACTCCCATTTGGGCCAAGGAAAGAGGATAGATCTTCTAGAGACAAAAGAAAATTCCCTACCCAGTCAACCAGGGAGTTTGCTCTGAAGAGTAATGAGATCTCTAGTCTGGTGTGGCTAGATACTGCCTTTGGAAACTTCAGTTAAAGAGTGTATCAGCCTTCTGGAAACCAAAAAAGTCAGAAAGTGTACTGGAGTGTTGTTGAAAACATTGGAGTAAAAACCTCTCAACATAAAGATTTAAGTAACTGTGAAAAGCTTAAGAAACTCACATTAGCCTAAAACACAAGAACTAAAGTCTATGCATGTACTGATTTTACCTCAGAAATTTCAATTTCAACCCGATTTCACCTGACCTTTTCCCTCCATGTTAAATGAAATATTTTGTTATTTTTGAATTTCAAAATGCCGCAAGTGCCATTTAAGTTGCTTAATTTAAAGGGTGATCCCAATACTTTCCTTAGGTTCCTGGGCTGAGGCAGCAGTAAAATATCATACTTTGACAGAGTGGGACAGCCAGAATTCTTCAGAAAAGAAGAAAACACATTAATAGGGTGGCTCATTCAGTAAAGGGAAAGAAAAATGGGGGAGGGATCTTGTCTCTGGGGAAGGGAAATGGAGGTGGCCATCATAACAGGCCTTTTGCTTATTTGCAAAATGTTTAAATATTTTGCAAAGCACACACATAACTGTACATACATATACATTTCAGTTTGATATTGCACTATGAATGTTCTAGGTGGAAGATGAGGGTACCTGTCCATGCATTCCTATGTGTATCTACTCAGAAGTTAGTCTGTTTTCAGTGGGGCTTACTTCCAGGTAAGGATGCATAGGATTAAAACCTGCATTTGCATCTGGACAGTTGTTCTTCAGCTTTAGGCTCTGTTCCCTTAGAGCTATTACAACAGTGTCAGCATGGAGATTTTCTAAAATTGTTAAGGCTATGTGATGAAGGAAAGGAACTGCTAAATACTGGGTTCAAGATGCATTACAGTGAACAGCTCTACTTTATTAAGTGATTTCAGAAACACTACAAGACAAACTCCAGGGGTGCTGCCCTGTTTAAATAGCATGCAAGCACCACACCCAAACATACCCCACTCCCAACAATAGGCTGTTTACATAACACTTCTGTCCCATTTGTCCCCTCCAGAATCCTGGCAAACTATTGTTCTGGAGTAACAAGCTCAGGGATGACCCATGCTCAGTACACAACAGAAACATATGAACTTCCATAGTAGGTTGGATCAGTGGTCCACATTCTACAGCAGGGGCTAGAGTTGTGGTGGCTCAGAGGTTAAGACACTGAGCTGCAGACTGGAGGTCTGTAGTTCGGCAGTTCAAGACCCTAGTGCCGCATGACAGAGTGAGCTCCCATCTCTGGCCCCAGCTCCTGCCAACCTAGCAGTTCGAAAGCAAGAAATTGCAAGTAGATATAGGTAGCACTTTGGTGGGAAGGTAACAGTGTTCCGTGCACCTCGGCATTTAGCCATGCTGGCCACATGAACACAGAAACGTCTTTGGACAGCACTGGCTCTTCGGCTTTGAAATGGAGATGAGCAACGTCCCCTAGAATCACATTCAACTAGCTTTTGAGCAAGGGAAACCTTTATCTTTTACCTATGTAATATATTGCTATCCACTTTTGTTGTTATTATGATAAGGACCATAAGGCTACGATTGCTATCCACTTTTGTTGTTATTATGATGATAAGGACCATATGGATTTATTATGATTTCATCATGATAACTAGGATATTTCTCTTTTCCAAACAAAATATATTCTATTATGTTAAATTATTTTATTTGTGTAAGTTTTAGGTGTGCATATGGTGCACATTTATAACATATTTTATATGTTTATTTGTTTTTAAATGTACCTGATCTAAGAATCTCTGGACTGCAGGAAATTAGCAATCTAAATAAATCACTGCACACAGCTTTTAAGTGTAGCCCATTTTTCAGAGGTCATTTCTATTGCCTCTTATGTGGCCAAAAAAGGGATATTTGAAATGCCTGTTCCAAGGACAATATTCAATATTCACTGAAAGTAAAGAAGAACCATTGCGGTATGTTAACCTGGCCATCTTATGATGTGCAATTAGTAGCACTTAAACATGCACATGCCTATTTGAAAGTGGGCTTTTATTATACATATCTTATATCTTTTGTGGAATTCCACAAAATATTTGTTTCCCACTGGTAATTGTATCTGTTCCTTTAAACTAATTTAAAGATCTAGGTCTGTATCCAAAGACCTGCAGAACTAGTTCTGCTCCACCTTTGTGATGTTCAGATAGCAGTCTACATTGCAAATGTCCTGTGCAATTGAAGGACGTTTCAAAAACACACTGTGAAAAGTTTACTGTATCTTAGGAAATATCTGCGAAAAGGGGAAAAAAAGAAGTAAATGGACATATTTAAGCCCTTTAACATGCACAAAGCTCTTTGGATTCTTGAAATTCTTCCCTTGGATTCTTCTCCTTGAAAGAAAAGTATATGCAGCCAGAGGTGCACTGTGATATTATTGCAGCAGATCAGCTGACTGGAGACAACAGCTGGTTTTGAATGGGAAAATGTCCTGTTTGATCAATCAGGTCTTAACCGGACTCTGGAGTAACTTCAAAATAGCAGTAGCTGTACAGCACACTTCTTTCCCCCTTCTGTTGTATTGTGATCAAATGTTTGCAGAATGACATTCAAAAACTGAACTCTTGTTGTTTGTAGAGTTTGTTTCCCCCAGAGCCCAGCTCATCTTCATCTGATGAACAGCATTTCAAGTAGATTTGCATCTGTGCCACTGATGGCATTCAGGATGCTGGATGGCTGGATATCCATTGTTGACCCAGGGTCAAAATTTACTGGTTTGTTTGGATTACTTCAACCTGGGCCAACCCTGCTTAGTTTCCACGATCTGACAAGACTAGGCTATACCATGCTGTCTTCCCTTCCCAGCTATTGCTATAGTACTGTGTAAGTAATCATTGTCACAGCATGAATATTGATAACATTTCTCTGATGGGTGACCGCAAGTGCACAAGAAGTAATATATCTGAGTAGCTTGTCATATGGCTTTTCATATTATCACAGGTCACTGAGTATTCATATATATTCTTCACCCCTTTTAGTGAATCCAGATTAAATTAAAAATTCATAGAAATACAGGTGTTTGATGGTCACTTTGGGGGTTTTATCTTCACCTGAGAATCTTTTCAATTGTTATTTGTAGTGGGATTGCAGATGTGAGATTCTCTCTCATGTTTGGATCTCTGCCCACTCATTAAATGTTAGCACTTTAGCTATCAGAGTAGGAATGACTAATTATGCAGTGGCTGTAAAAATGGGCTAATAATTCCTATCCAGATCAGGAAGTCCTCCTCACACAGAAGCAGGCTTCTTGTAATATATTGCTTGCTGGATGAAGAGCTGTGGATGTAAACAGAAATTCCATTCAGATGTTGTCTGCCCACATTGTATGACTTAATTGGATTCCCATTTGGATATGAATCACTATTTCTATTCTGGCATAGATAGCCATGCTTGACTACATATTATTACAGTTGGATTAGAATATAATAGGATAAGGCTGACAGCCTCTTGGAACTGTGTTCCATTTGTTGGTAGTAGTACCTCTTGGAGCTTTCCAGGCATTTACATAAACTGAACATTTAGCTGAACTGACTAAACTATTAGTAATTTAGAATTGTTGTGATGAGGTTTAATTCAAAGGAAAGGGTCAGCACACGCACACCATACATTTCCCATTTGAAACCTTGAGCTACTGTTAGCCATTTGTATCTAATTAATAGGGTTGATAACCTCCAGGTGGTGGCTGGAGATCTCCTGGGATTACAATTGTTTTCCAGGCGACAGATGTCAATTCACCTGGAGAAAATGGCTACTTTGGAAAGTGGACTTTATATCATTATACTCCATTGAAGTCCCTCTCTTCCCCAAACCCCACCCTCCTCAGGATATAATTAGATAAGCATATGGAGCAGAGGTCCATCAGTGGCTATTAGCCACAAGGTATAGATAGGGACTCTGGGGCAAGTGATGCTCTGTCATCTTGGTGCTTGGGGGGGGTCAACAGTGGGAGGGCTTCTAATGTCCTGGCCCCACTGGTGGACCTCCTGATGGCACTGGTATTTCTGGCCACTGTGGGATACAGAGTGTTGGACTGGATGGGCCTTTGGCCTGATCCAACATTGGCATCTCTTATGTTCTTATGTTCTTATGTTCTAGGTTGGCAGGAGCTGGGACCAGAGACGGGAGCTCACTCCGTCATGCAGCACTCGTGTTTCGAACTGCTGAACTACTGACCTTCTAGTCTGCAGTTCAGCATCTTAACCACTTGAGCCACCGCAGCCCTAAACCTAATCTAGTGCCCTGTAAACATGCAAAGATCATTTTGTAAAAAATATCCCTTAAGTTATGTTTAGGATCCACAACCTTTTCAGTGATTGCAACTGGACACGTAGAATTTCAACACTTCTTAAAATTAGGTTGTACAGAATCCTTTCCCAAATTTTAATCAACAACTTCTTTCTCCAGTAGAAATGACAACATTTCCTTTCTTGTATCTGAACATCGCCAAAGGTATATTTGTTCCAATGGCCTTTCACCAAAAAATACCATCTCACAGATGTTTCTAACAAAAGAAGTTTCTCAGAGGAGAGTTGAAATAGCTTTTTAATAGGAAATAAACAAGTTTTGAAAGTAGGCCATGCACATCACCAATAAACATGAAAATTTCATTGGTGGGACCTTCTATCCCCTGCCAAAGTGACCTTGCTTGGTGGAAAGATGACAAAGTGCTTTCCTGGCTGTGCCTGACAGCAATGAGATCGCAGCACATTTGACAAATTGCTCGCATTAAATCGGGGGGCACTTTCGGCAGCATTGGCGTCCCTATCCATCAGTCCTGATTACTACACAAACGTCAACCATGGCACAGAGCACATTTGTCAGAGGGAGTAAAAAGCAGTTGTTAGTAAGAACACTACCTGTCATACTAATGGACTAAGGCTTGTTGCTTTGTGACTTGCAGGAGCCAGCAAATTTACAAAATAATAATAATAATAATAAAGCATACCTTTTATAGCTTGGCTAGTGTTTCCTGAAACTGTTTGTCCTTGTTTGCCATGCCCCAAAGGAGCAGTTTCCCTTAAAATGGCCCCTCACATTTTGAATGGGAATTGTCAGTCTTCCAGGGCTCATTGTCTATTTACAACACTGTCTTTAGTAGTACACACACACACACACACACACACAAAGTACTGTTTATTGCAGAAAAAGCAATCCTAGTTGTCATTGTTTAAACTAATTTCAGCCTAAAAACTGCAGCCTCTTAATCCCTATTTTTACTTCTTTGTATGCACAAAATCCTAAAACAGGCTGATGTTCCCAGGCTTACTTTCCATTTGATCTTTATATCAACTTCTTTGAGAATGAAATCTTTTGATAAGCCTCCTTTAACTCAGCTAGCAATGGCAGTAGTGATTACAGGGGGTAAGAGGAATCTATTGATTATAAATGTGTACCTGCCCCCCTCCTGTAGAAAAGCAGAACTGGAGGAGAAGGCTACGTTAGGGCCCTTACTCTAGAACATCCGGGCGCCTTGATTCTGCTAGGGGGAATATGAACGGCTGTATGGGCCCGGGAGATACATTTTTGGTCTCTAAATTCAAGATGACTTTAAATACTGTGAAAGAGACATCTGAGTCCTTTAAACAAGAAAGGTTATCAAAAGAACAAAAAGCAAATTATGTAGGGGCTCTTCTGAGCAAATTTTCCCACAGATTGAGACTTTGTATTTTAAATGGCTCAACCCCAGGGGACATCCCGGCTGAATTTATATTTATGGTAGGGGCAAGAGCCAGCACCATCAACTATATTCTGAAGCCCTTCTCTCCATGATTGGGATTTTTTAAAGTGATGCCATATTTGGAGGGTGATCATTTCCCCCTTTTTCTGAGCATGCAATGGGATCCTGGGAATTTACAACTGGAAAATAGATACCCGGCTGAAATTGCATCCCTAGAGAGAAGTGGATGCCAAGTAAGATGGTCCTCTAAGTTGGCACAAAGCCTAAAAGATATTTTAACACAGGAGAACCTAAGGGACTCATATAATCTCCTAGGAAGTCATATGGTAGACACTGATCCTATATCAACTTATGAAAAGCCGATTCAAAAGTTAAATCCATATCTAGTCCAACTGTCTGATGACAAACTCCAAATTTTTGGTAATCATTCCCAACTATGGTTCAATCAGAACTGTAGGATGGCAAAAAAATAATAATGGAGATATCAACAATATCCGACATCAGAAGGTCCCAATAAAGGCGAATCCCTTTCAAAATTGCTACAACAGAAAAAAGAGTATAATTTGCTGATACAAAGTAGCAAGAAAGAGCATTCTACGTAACTTTGGAAAAAACTGAAGCAGCTAAAGATAAAAACTCATCCCTTTTCTGGAAATTAATCTCAGGTAGACTCTTGGGCCCTAAAACGCCAATATCCTCATGTATACCACAGACAGATGGGTTTCTTTTTTTTAAGAATTGTATAAGGATGCAAATCAGCCTCTTTCCCCAACAGTATTAGAAAATATTCCTAAATGGTCTCCTGTAACTCATGATGAGATTAAATCTCATATAGATCAGTTGAAAAATGCTAAACCCCCCAGCTATGATGGTGTCCCCCCTGAATTAATGAAAGAAAATAAGGATTTCTGGGCCTCTTTCTTGGCCCCCCTCTGTACGTATATTGATGACACAGGCTGTATTCCAAAATAATGGGGATTGGCTATAATAGCACCAGTCTAAGGTAAAAGGCAGGACCCATCAAACTCTAGGCCGATTAGCTTGCTAAATATTATAAGCAAGCTGTATGCAAGTCATCTTTTGGACAAACTATCTAGGCAGCTTTTGTGGATGTTAAATCTGCATTTGTCTCTATATCCAGAGTGTGATTATGGGATAAATTAACACATTAATCCATTGATAGAAGACTTTTATCCCTTATAAGGGCCTTACATGAATAAACTTTTTTGAGGGTCAATGCAGTAGACAAGGACATCTTACCGAACCTATCCAAACCTTTAGAGGGGTCAGGCAAGGCTGTCTCCTAGCACCGGCCCTATTTATTTATTACATAAATAACCTACCCAGCTGGCTCAGCTCTTCTGAACTTCATCCCCCTAGCCTGGCAACAGAATTATTTCAGTGTTGTTATATGCAGACAACACTGTGCTACTCTCCAGAACACCTTTGGGGCTAAGGAGAGCCCTCAGGAAGCTCTCCTCATACTGTGAAGTAGAATCTCTTATAATTAACTATCAAAAAACCAAGATCATTGCTTTTGGGCATAGACAGAGGAATTGGACTTGGATGATCAATGGCCAGCATATTAAGCAGGTGACCAACTTTAAATATCTCACGGTGATTCTACAAGCAACAGGCTCTAGATTCGGTCCGGGACCCAACATCTCCTGGCAGTGCCAGGCCCCAAAGAGGCCAGGCTGGCCACTACCAGGGCCAGGGCTTTCAGCAGTTATACTGCAGAAAAAGGTGAAAGATTTGCAAATGTTATTGTAAAATTCCATCATTCACAAGGGGGATCATATATTCTCGCCACTCTGAAATTATATAAAGCCAAGACGCTGGCACAATTGTTATATGGCTCATTTTGGGGGCCACACAGCTCACATTTTAACCCCCAAGAAAGAGTTCAATCTAAATTTCTAAGAACTATCCTACAGGTTTCCAAATGTGTATCAAATGCCAAGGTAAGATTAGAGACAGGATGTTTAAAAGTCGAGGCATGGGTTAGTATCCTGTCTATCTACACATGGCTAAAGGGACAGCTTAGCCCAGAAGGTCTACTCCCTCTGATTTACATTGATAATTTTCAATCAAACTGGTGCAAAGCAGTTCAAAGCTACCTTTGCATGATTGCCCTTTGACCTCAGGTGCTTCTGATATGTGGAATGGAACAGGCAAGAAATTAGTGAAACAAAGAATTCAGGACATTGAATGTCAAACTGATATTGCAAGTATAAAAGATATTATGAGGGCAAGTATAAAATATACAGTTTACCCAGCGGATTATCTAACATCACTGGAATAAAGGGGCTCAGAAGAGCCTTTTCCTTAGCTAGATGCTCTGCCCTCCTTTCCGCTGTACTTGATGGGAAGTATAAGAACATTCTTTTTTTAAAAAATATTTTATTAATTTTTCAATAGTAAACAGAATGCAGTAACAGTATGCATTGAATATTATGTAAAATTGGTAAAACATCAACAGTAGAGGTACATTAATGATAAATGAGAATCAATTGTAACCACAACGGTAATCAATACTACAAGTGTCTTAATTTTATCTAAGAGGATAAAGAGCTAGAAGATAATTGTTCCTATTTATTCTGGTTGAAATTTAGCATTAACACAACTAGGCATTGTGATCTAAATGTTGTGAAATTTATTAGTGGTATAGCAAAGCTAGATATGCAGGACTGTGAGGTTGTAGGTCTGATGCAGAGAGAAGCTCCACAAAAGGGAGCAATTTCCCTATAAAATTGGAAGGTTTAGGGTAGATTTCCAATTGACACAAACAATCCGTAATTTTCTCCAGGATTAGGTGATCCCAAACTTTACTAAGCCAACAAGAATGTGTAGGGGCTTTATCAGCTTTCCAGTTGTATGCTATCGAAGTTTTAGCTGACACAATAAGACTGGTGATTAGTTCTCAATGAATTGTTGGTATTTCCTTTGTTCTTCATATATCTAGAAAGAACAAGGCTGGATCAAATGGGATATCATATCCAGTGATTATTTTTATTTGAACTAGTACATCTTGCCAAAATTGTTTTATGTGGATGAATTGCCACCAGAAGTGGGCAAAGGTTCCCACTTCTCCACACTTTTTCCAACATAAGGGTGAGTGTGAGGATGTAATCTTGGAGAGCTGCTCAGGTGTGAGATACCAACGTGAGATAATCCTATGTGTCTGCAGTTTGTTGAAATGACAGGTGAGGTCATTAACTTGGAGGTCCAGATTTGCAACCATTGTTGAGATGTTATAACGCTTCCGCAAGCATGCTGCCATTGATGTTGGTGCCTCATAGGTTTGTCACCATTTTGACAAATCAAGATGTCATATGTTGCCGTGATTAAGCCTTTAGAATGATGGTTTTTGGAGTCAATGAGTTTTTTGAAAGGAGTAAACTGTTCTTTCAGTCAACGAGAAATGCCCAGATGTTGTATCATGCGGTTTAATTGGAGATATAAAAACCATAGAATAGATCTTTTTAACTTTTGTTCCAATAGTCGTTTTGACAATAAACCTTCTTTAGATAAGATGTTAATCAAACAAGACATATTCGTTTGTCTCCAGCCGTCGATTAATCTTTCATCATTTCCTGGAGGGAACCAGGGTTGGAAGAGAAAAGAAGTAAATCTGGAGTAAATCGGGACTAATGTAGATCGACATTAGTCCCAGTTTTTCAAGATGGCTATTAGGAATAAATTGCCACTGATTGTAGATGGACGACTACATGAGGTAGTCCATATAGTTTCTTGAATTGTAAGTGGAGATATTAGCAAAGTTAGAGGTTTGACCCAATCAAGGGAATCACCTTGTCGTAGCATTTTAATTATGGGAATCAACAAGGTCTATTTGTAGTAGATCATAAAGTCTGGATAATTTAAGCTGCCTTGTGATGTGCGTCTTCTAAGTGTCAGAAAGCTTGTTCTTGCCATAAAAAGGAATTGAATGCCATTTTTTAAGCATATCATGTGGTAATTTAATAGGAATCGTGCGAAATAAAAATAGCAATTTGGGGAGAATGAAAGATAGAAGAAGAAGAAGAAGAAGAAGAAGAAGAAGAAGAAGAAGAAGAAGAAGAAGAAGAAGAAGAAGAAGAAGAAGAAGAAGAAGAGGTGGGTGGGGCTGAGAGAACTCTGACACAAACTGCTCTTTTTCAAGGACAGCTGTGCCAGAGCTTGTGACTGACCCAAGGTCACATCAGCAGGTGCAAGTGGAGGAGTGGGGAATCAAACCCGGTTCTCCCAGATTAGAGTCCGCACACTTAACCACTACACCAAACGGGCGTGTAATCTGTCCAAGAAGGTGAGATGATTTTTCTCCCATTTGCGGAAGTCTGCTTTGATTTCCAAAAATTTAGATTTAGATTGATGATTCTTGGAAAGTAAATCAGTCATCTTTCTGGGTAGGTGAATTCCCAGGTACGGAAGAGTAGTGTAGGCCCATTGGAATTCATAACGGCTTTTGAGGTCCATTTCAAGATCTGCTGAGATATTTAAAGGCATTATATATTATTTAGATTGGTTAACTTTGAGTCCAGATATTGAACCAAATTTCTCCAGATCTCACTGAAGGTGTTTTAAGGATGCATCCAGATTTGAAAGATATAAAAGCATATCATCCGCAAATAAGCTTAATTTGAAGGTATGAGGTCCAACAGGAATTCCTTGAATGTTGTGGTCATTTCTGATCTCAGCTGCCAGCGGTTCAAGAGCGAGGGCAAAGAGGATTGGCAACAAAGGACATCCTTGTCTGGTGCCTCTGTTTAACAAGATATTTCTGGAGGTTAATCCATTTACTTTAACTTGGGTAATAGATTACCCATAATAGATTATTGTTTAATCATTCAGTCAAAATTTGCTCTCTGGTACAAAGACATAAAGAAAGATAATTTAAGAGCTGCATACCTGATAAATATTACCATATACAAACTTAGAACAGCATTTACAGCATTGCATTTCCAGACTATGCCAACAGAATTACTCCTGGGACAATACTTAAAAATACCCCAGGAACAACGTATTTATATTTGTAAAACTTCTGTGGAGGATCTTTTTCATTATGTCATGGTCTGCCCACTTTTGGTCAGTTATTGCCATGAATATTTTGTAGTCCTGGTTCAAAAGTGAGATGGGATGAAAAGAGGCTGGATTCGAGATGTCTTTTCCTGGTTTTGGAATTGCTATTATAGAAGCAGAGCTCCAAGATGGTGGTAGCCGACCCGTTGATAGAATATTATTGCAGGTTTCCACTAGCAGTGTAGCAAAGATGGTAGCAAATTGTTTATAAAATTCTGGAGAATACCCATTTGGGCCAGCTGATTTATTATTTTTCAGATTCCTTATGACCTCAAGGAACCCAATACTCACTAAACTGTTTAACCAAATAAAGAACATGGGCATATTCCCAATAGGGTGGAAAACCAGTATAGTAGTCCCCATACGTAAAAAGGGGGACAAAACAGACCCAAAAAACTATCGCCCCATAAGCCTCCTTGATATAGCATCCAAACTGTATGCGAAATATCTTCTGCAAAAACTGGAGGACTGGATTGCTGATAATATCATATATCCCCAACAGGCAGGATTTAGAAAGGGCCAAGGGACAATTGACCATTGCCATACTCTTTAGCGGCTGGCTCACTCAGTCATAAAAGGTCCAACTAAAGCCTTATACACTGTGTTAATTGATTTGGCCACAGCCTTTGATTCAATTGATAGAAACCGACTCTGGGACAAACTGACAAAAACTAATATACATAAAAGACTGTTGTTCCTTATTCAAGAGCTACATACAGAAACATATGCAAAAATTAGAATAGGTACCTCAAGCTCAATGACAAGCAATATACCAACTTGCAAAGGAGTCAAGCAGGGCTGTGTGTTAGCCCCTGTACTTTTAAACTTATATCTAAATGATATTGTAGTAAGACTAACCGGCCCGTATATTTTAAATTTAATTCAAATTCCAGTGCTGTAAGTTGTCTTAATTTGTATATTGTTTAAATTTTAAATTGTAATCGCCATTGGCTACATGATAAATTTTACTACTACTACTACTACTACTACTACTATGACCTCAAGGACCTCTTGGGGTTCTATTATTTTCTCAAGTATTTCACGATGGTCATCGGAGAGCTTTTTGATGTCTAGATTCGATGCCAAGAACGTCTGGATATCCTCAGAAGATGGATTGGTAGATGAGTAAAGGGATTGGTAGAAATCAGTAAAGATTTTATTAAATGGTAGGGAATCTATGTGCAATTTCCCTTTCAGCTCTTTGGCCGACAATACAAGTCTGGATGATCCTTTATCTTTAACACACCAAGAGAGAAGGCGCAATGATTTCGGTGAGTTGATCCAATTTTTCTTTCACATATAGAAGGTTTTTTTGTATCTGTGAACTGTCCAGTAGTTCTAGAGTTTTATGTTCAGATAGGAGTTTCCTATATACTTTTTTGCTTCCCTTCTTTTTGTGTTCATTTTTTAGATGCCTGATTTTGTTGTTTATGTCCTCCTTTAAAGCTTTTTTTTTCTTTTTTCAGGTGCGAAGTCATAGACATAAGATGCCCTCTGAGAACTGTTTTTAGGGCATCCCAGATCATGGAAGAGGATTTTCTCCTGTGCTGCTTCCTTTTAAGGATTGTTGAATGTGAAGTTCTATTGACTCAATGTATTTATCATTACAGAGTAAGGATTTGTTGAGGGACCACATTCTTGTCACAGCTGGTCAGAAAAGGATTTTAATGAGCTTCCGATTTTAGTGACTCATGGGTCAGACGTGTCCCATTGAGCTCTAATGGGGATGTGCTGAGGCACAGCGGACAGGAGGGGTCCTGGATCAGTCCACCACCCCCGAGTCCTTGTAGGGGACTCCTGGCCTGGAGTGTGAGAAAAGCCCCTTCCGAGGTGACAGCCGAGGAATTGGGGCTCTCCTTACTCCGAGAGGTCTTGCAGTCGTGAAGCCGTCATGGCGTCTAGAGCTGGCTACTGGAGGAAGCGGACAAGTGATCCAGTGTGAATGAGCTCCTACAATAACTTAAAGGTGATAAAACTGTGAATTAACCGATCCCCTGCACAAGTGGCTGAGCCTTTAAGGTGAATAGCAGCAATTCATGAGATAAGCGGCAGGCGAGGGAGAAGTTTGGAATTCCCCCCATGAAATTAAATGGTTCCTGAATGATAAACTGGGAGGAAAAAAGTGAAACTGACCGTGAGAGACAGCAAACGAGACCGAAAGGTGCAAAATAGTCCAAAGCATTTTCAAATTGGAGAACTTTCATTTTAACTTTAAAAACTTTCTCCTTCTGTAAACAATGTCTGGTAGAGGGATGCCAGAATGGCACCAGAAAAGAAGCCTGTCACAGGAAATAATCAACCAACAACTCCTTCCCAGACACAGGAAGCAGCTGCTGACTTTCCTAATATGCTGGCACTGGCATTGCGCCCTCTGCTGGAGCAGATGTCAAATATCAACAGCAAGCTGGATGGAGTCCAAAAGCAATTGACACAGATGGATAAAAGAGCAGGTGATACTGAGAAAGCTATTAAGAAAGTTGAGACAAAAACAAAAGATATTAAACAGAAACTGGAAGAAGTGGGGGGAAAAAAAATCTCAGATAAAAGTCAACTGTTGCAGCTCCAAATGGAAAGATCAATGTATGTCTTGTGCTTTCAAGGCATTCCAGAACAAAAAGGAGAAAATTTTAAAGAACTTTTATGCGAAGCGTTAGCACCAATGACAGAACTTAAACAAGATGTACTGCAAAACAATATGGATCTGACTTATCAGACTTACTCCGATTTCATCAAGAAAAATAAGCTACCTGGTGAAGTATTTGTGAAATTCTCCAAGAGATCTACTAGAGAAGCTGTTTTGAAAGCTACACTGGGAAAACCTTGAAAGTAAAAGATAAAGAACTGAAAATT
This sequence comes from Gekko japonicus, assembly GCF_001447785.1. Taxonomy (NCBI): domain Eukaryota; kingdom Metazoa; phylum Chordata; class Lepidosauria; order Squamata; family Gekkonidae; genus Gekko; species Gekko japonicus. The sequence continues at coordinate 265,599 of NW_015163608.1, forward strand.
TTAAAGGATATTCCATTTGAGGTGCAGAAGCAAAGGCGACAATACAAAGACTTAACTTTCTTCCTTCATAATAACTCAATTTCATACAGATGGGCATTGATAATTCCAAAATAGTTCACTGCATCAAGGCAGCAATCCACAGCTGAATCGCCCACCAGATTTAAAGAGTGACCTGCGCATGGAATAAATCTTGCAAACTGGTTTTTTTAATGATTTTTTCCTGCATACCGTTGTACTTACCAGCCATGTTGGCAGTGTTGTCATAATGCCTGCAGCATTTTCTAAAGTCAATTTCAAGCTCAGTAGTGAAATAGTTGAACACTAAATCAGCTATGCTTTCTCCTGAGTGGTCTTTTAGCTCAAGGAAAGTTAAAAATCTCTCAGTTGGCAAACCATCTTCAGGTGATACAAATCTGATAATTAAAGTCAACTGATCAGTATGTGAAATGTCAGGAGTGGAATCTACTGAAAAGCTGAAATATCCAGCCTTTCTCACATCAGCCAGAATTGCATCCTTAACTTTTTTTGCCATGAGTTGAATCATTTCCTTACATATAGTTTTTGACAAATAAGAGGGATTGCCTGATCCAGAATGTCCATACCGATTGATATGAGCAAGTAAAAATGGATCAAATTTTGCCACTAGTTCTAAAAGTTCAAGATAATTGCCATTATTTGGAGATCCAAAGTGTTCATTGTCTCCTCTGAATGGTAAGCCTCATTCCAAAAGAGTGCATATTACAGTAATAATTCTCTCCATGACATGCTGCCAGTACTGCTGTTCTGCTTTTATTTGCTCCTCTAGCTTGGAAGTTAATGTTTGTTCCACAACCTGCTTTGCTGTTTCTCTTTCAGGGAGGTTTTTGTCTAGTTGCATGCTAGTAGTTGGCTGAGGCTGGATAGGTTCACTGCTGGCTCTTGTTGCTTCAATGAGTGGTTGATGCACAAAAGCAGTGATTGGTCTTTACCATAGCATTTTCAAGTATCTGTCTCTTGCGCTGGCTAGCACCACTTTCATATCTTTTACTCATGCTCAGATTAGAATAAAAATAAATTTTAGATTAAAATTTAGATTAATTTTAGATAAAATTTAGATTAATTTTTAAATAAAATTTCAGAGTAGAATAAAAAGTAAAATTAATCTTCAACTGAATAAACACATGGATCAGAGGTCCATCAGTGGCTATTGGCACAAGGTATAGATGGTTGCTGCTGAAGGGTTACAGAATTCAGTTTTCCACTGTGGCGAAACAGGTGCCCACCCTCAGCCCTGGGGGACTGAGTAGCTGGTTTGTGGCTTGTGAGCTCCGCTTCGCTTTCCCACTCCGTGGTGGGCTTCTGTCACTCTTCAGTAGCTGCCACCACTCACTGACTTCC
>NW_015163608.1:267497-272779 GCF_001447785.1 Gekko japonicus
GAGTGGTCTTTTAGCTCAAGGAAAGTTAAAAATCTCTCAGTTGGCAAACCATCTTCAGGTGATACAAATCTGATAATTAAAGTCAACTGATCAGTATGTGAAATGTCAGGAGTGGAATCTACTGAAAAGCTGAAATATCCAGCCTTTCTCACATCAGCCAGAATTGCATCCTTAACTTTTTTTGCCATGAATTGAATCATTTCCTTACATATAGTTTTTGACAAGTAAGAGGGATTGCCTGATCCAGAATGTCCATACCGATTGATATGAGCAAGTAAAAATGGATCAAATTTTGCCACTAGTTCTAAAAGTTCAAGATAATTGCCATTATTTGGAGATCCAAAGTGTTCATTGTCTCCTCTGAATGGTAAGCCTCATTCCAAAAGAGTGCATATTACAGCAATAATTCTCTCCATGACATGCTGCCAGTACTGCTGTTCTGCTTTTATTTGCTCCTCTAGCTTGGAAGTTAATGTTTGTTCCACAACCTGCTTTGCTGTTTCTCTTTCAGGGAGGTTTTTGTCTAGTTGCATGCTAGTAGTTGGCTGAGGCTGGATAGGTTCACTGCTGGCTCTTGTTGCTTCAATGAGTGGTTGATGCACGAAAGCAGTGATTGGTCTTTACCATAGCATTTTCAAGTATCTGTCTCTTGCGCTGGCTAGCACCACTTCCGTATCTTTTACTCATTGCCATTAGAGCAATTGGGCCAAATTGGGCCCTGTGGACCGCTCCTAAGAGGGCCCTCGCACCAGGGCAATCTAGATGGATTTTATTTATATCTCTAAGATTCTGCAGACTTTGACTGTGAACTGGGGCCCCAGAGTTTCCACTTGGGCCCCAGAGTTTCCACTTGGGCCCCAGAGTTTCAAATTGGGCCCCACTGGCTGGCCCTGAGTCTTATAGTTGCTGGGCCGGAGTTGGCCTGCCCTCGCATGAAGTCTTGGGTTTGCAATTCTGGGAGAGGGGAGACTGCCCACTGGGTTGGGGCAGGTCTGTGGAGGCCCCCTAGATTTAGAGGCCCTAGGCCTCAGCCTTAGGGTTCCCAAATCCCCCCGGGGGCGGAATTCCCCACGGTTTCGAGCCCTGATTCCCGCTCCTGCGGAATCAGGGCCCGGGGAAACCCCACCCCCGCGCGCGCGTCACCCGGAAGTGACGTCGCACGCTGGGGGCGGGGCCACGCCATTTGAGGGGAAAACTCTTTGTTTCCCCCTCAAATTGCGTGGCCCCACCCAGCGTGTGACGTCACTTCCGGTGACGCTCCGGAAGCGTGCGCGCGCACGTCCCTGGCCGGCTCCCGGAGCGACAGGACGCTCCCCCGCCGGTAAGATTTTTCTATTTGGCAACCCTACTCAGCCTACTTAGCCTATACATAAATCCAGCACTGTACTGACCCCTCAGCTTGACACCTATACCTGGAAAGGTTTTCGAACAAATCGTAAACAGGAGTCCTTGAGCATTTAGAAAGGATGCTTGTGATTACTAAGAACCAGCATGAGTTTCTCAAGAACAAGTTATGCCAGACTATCCTTAACTTCTTTTTTTGAGAGAGCTACTATCTTGTTGGATCAGGAGACTGCTGTGGACATAGTTTATTATGACTTCAGTAAGGCTTTTAATAAGGTTTCACATTATATTCTTGTTGATAAATTGGTAAAATGTGGTTTGGATCCTATTACTGTTAGGTGGATTTGTAAATGGTTGACAGATAGCACCCAAAGATTGCTTGTTAATGGTTCCCCATTCTCTTGGAGAGGAGCAACAAGTGGAGTACCCCAGGGATCTATCCTGCGCCCTGTGTTGTGAAACATCTTTATAAACGACTTGGATGAAAAAAGTAGAGAAGGGTAGGGTTGCCAGGTCTCTTCGAGATGCTGGCGTGGGGATGGGGGGATGCTCCAGGAGCTGGAAGTGTTGCACCTGACGGAATTGACATCACATATCACCCAGAAGGGTAGATTTAGCCCAGAGTGGAGACACCTGAGAAGTGATATGATAGCCATATGATATGGGAGGGTAGGAAGAGATGAGTCAGTGCTCAGCTCTCATGGCCCTTCCTTTCATGCCGAGGTTAATGCTGATCTCTGCTTTGAGCTCAGGATGGAATTTTCCTCCAGGCAAGATTGGCCAGGGATCCTTTTGTTGATTTACAGTGCAATCCTGTGCATGTATACCCAGAAGTATGCATACTCTCAATAATTAGCACTAAAATGTCAACTATGTATTACTTGAGCACATAGATAAGTTCCATGATATTTTTATTTATTTGTTCTGGTAAATGGCCCATTTCTTTGAAGCCACATAATTTTGAGTATGCACAGATATGATATGGTACATACTTAGTGGTATGTGGAAGTACTACTATTAATATAGCTATGCAGTGCAATGACACTGTACCTTACCCATGACATCCTCAGGCCCTGCCTAATGAGTTTTAGCGTTTAGGATGATAGGGATCTGGCAATCCTAGCACCCTCTCCAAGTACTCATGCCCATCATCATAGTGTTCTGGCTATCCTGGCCCTGTTTGAACCCCTTTTTCACAGCATTCTAGACATTCTAGCTTTTATAAAACAAAGCTACTTTGCCAATAGTAATAATGTATTAGCATGAAGAAATTGCTTACCCAAGGCACCCGTTCACTAGACAACTTGGGGTTTAACTAATTCATTTATTAATGAACTGATCTGTGTCATATTTAAATATACTAACATATTTAAATGGGTGGGCTGTGCTAGGCAGCCTGCTCACAGCTGACTTTTCTGGCAGACCTTCTCTGACTCCTAAACAGACAGCATCCTCCACAAGCTTTGATTATCATTGCGTGTACACAGTGTGCCAAGAGGTGTCCAGCCCCAGCCCCTTACAGGAAGCACACCCACAGCTGCTACCAGGTTTGGAAAGATGTTGTTCAGCACCAAGGGCCACACCTTCCCAGCTGAAGCCTACCACACAGCCAGTCAGGTACTGTTCGGGACACACCCTCCATCACTTTAGATGTCTCAGGGTTCTTGCCAGTCATCCCTGCCTATCCGCCTGCCCAATCCCTGCCAAACTGGTTATGGCCTACACAGTCAATGACCAGGCTGATTTAACCCACCTTTACCCAGACATCATGAAGCAGGTGAAAGAGGTGCCTCTTGAAAGCCAACTAAGGTGCACTCAAAAATTCCTGCTTGGACTAATTGGTGACCGGCTGATCCCATGATGCCTAAAGAGAGAGTGGATGGGCAGCAGTCAGCAGTGAAAGCCTGCTTGGGGAGGTATGACTAGCATATAACCCACACAGTCGTGCCTCCTCATTGGCTGCCCACAGTTTTAAACACCCAATGGAGCTTCATGCCTTCCTTGAATCCCATTGGGCCAGTGCAAACTGCTCCCCAGCATTAATGCAGCAAATTCTACTTTACACAGCATTTTAACAAATGTGAAATGCTCTAGTTTACTGGCTATATGTTAAATATTTGGATCCTGAAATTGTTAATCGCCAATCTTCAGATGGTCCTAGTTAGTTTACAAGCAAATTACCTTTTATGTCTATTTTACAAGTTCATCATTAGGTATAGCAAAGTTCAAATAGTTTTGTTATAACCTCAACAAAAGATTTTAGTATGGAACACAAGCTTTGTACAAAGGTTAGGGTGTTGTGTACAAAAGACCTAATATGCTAATGACCTGTGCTGTCAGGGGTGTAGCCTAATATGCTAATGAGTTTCTGCTGTTGGGTATGGCCTGTTATGCTAATGAGTTACTGCTGGGCTTTTTCTACAAAAAGAGCCCTGCTTCTTACTTTTATCCTTAAAAGATGGGTCATAAAGAACAAAAACCCTGTTTTTGTATATTTTATAATTTCGGTTTGATTGTATTTTATTTTATTAGATTTTTAAATTCCAGATGTAAGTCTGCATAGGAAATAATAAAGTATATCTGCTGCACATTTCACACCACAATGTCTATGAAGATTCTAAATTGACAGCTTTCAGTATGCAAATTCATTTTCACTATAATGGTTATATTATAGCAATATTTCAACTCTACAGTATGCCATTGTTATGAGTGACTATTTTTTTTGTATTTGAAATGCAGTTTCCCATCCATTTCCAAAGGTGAAAATATTATTTTCAAATTTGATTGAACAAATTTTAATTCTCAGTAACTACTGGGGATGACTTAGGTTGTATCTCTGTGTAATCATAAACAGAGTAAATAGAGCCATAAAATGCTTTTCCTATGATAAACAGCCATATGTCTCATTTTTATGATTGTCATTGGCAAACAGCACATACTGAATGATGAAATAGTTCTAAACATTTTGTCTGAATTGATTAGTTCAAAGATGAACAATTATCCTGAACGCTTGCTAGACCCTTGTAGGAGATTTACAGTGTTTTGGGAGCTATGACCATAGTGCAATTATATTTCATATATGTGTATATATGCAGAATGTTGCCTGGGAAATCCAACAAGGTTACATAAATGTCAAAAGGGGAAGCTTTTAAAAATAGGTAAAATTGGTTTAAAAGGAAGATAAAGCAATTGCTATGGTTTTAAATTTATCATTTTAAAAAAATATGTGTTTATATTCTTGTGTATGTTTATATTCTTGTGTATGTTTATATTAAACTCCAAGTTAACCCCTTGCCCACCCCTTGCCCACCCTGGTCCCCCCCCTTTATGGGGCTTCCAAATAGGTTTTTCCCACAGTGGGAAGCAGCTAGGGGTGAACAGTTTTGGAATGGAAAACAGCAGCTGAGGAACAGGTTAAGCATCTCTAAATTGTAGCCTCTTGCAGTTGCTTTTTAATTAAACAAAATCCATTGTGCTATCATCTATATATCTAATAGCGAAGGCGCTCCCCGCATGTGGATATCTAAATCCGCACATCGAGGGTACCTGGGGGGCAGGGAGATTTTCCTGCAGACTTGGGGGAGTCCCCAGGTGTGCAAAAAAATATAAAAAGTTGAAAAAATATAGGGGGGATATTTAAATCCCCCCAAAAGTAAAAGAGCCTTCCCTGCACATGCACATACACAGGGAATGCTCTGGGAACTCGGCGGTGGGCTGGTGGTTGGAAGACGCTCAGGCCTCGCCGTGGGGGGGAGGAGGAAGAGATCGGTGGTGGTGGAGAAAACCACCTGAGCCAAGGGGAACGGGAGGAAGGAGATCAGCGGGGACCGGCGGCAGCAAGCCACTCGGGCCTTGCCACCGGGGGTGGGGGAGGACACCAGGGGAGAGACCTGCAAGGCCCGGCGGCTGCAAGCCGCTCAGGCCTCGCTTCCCGAGCT